>NC_059514.1:10065000-10402500 GCF_905147795.1 Pieris rapae
AAAATCAGTATATCAATTTGAGCATGAATCGATCAATGGAGTGCTTGTAAAGATCTCAATTGTTTTGGCCTATTTGTGAACTTAAACTAAACTCTGATTCTCTTCGACGTTAACTTGTTGAAATTTAATAGGTTCTTCTCTTGTAACTTACCAGAGTTCTCTCGTCTCCTTCGCCAATATCTAGAGGGCCACCAGAATCACCAGCGCATGTGCTGGCTGCGTTGTGAGTGGTGACACATATTACGGTGTCAGCTATGAACCTGAATGTACGTCTGCACTCAGCATTTGAGATCACTCTCAAGCTCACGTGTTTTTGGGTTGTGGCTTGTGAAATACTCGTTTGGGCTGTAAAATACAGAAGGATTTTGCAGTGAATCATAATCTTGTTATATTTCTTAACTGTGAAGAAAATCACCTTGAATCTCTTGTAGGAACCTTTTTTAGCAGTGTCTAGTAGCTTCAGCGTGTGACTCTCATCCCTGAGGTCGTAGGTTCGATCCCCGAATGTGCACCAATGGACTTTCTATGTGCGTATTTAAAAATCGCTTGATGGAAAACATAGCGAGTTACCGTACAGGGTCAGATCAGAACGGGTCACAGCTGATCAGCTACTTGCTTATTAGATTAACATTATTGATTTAAATGATCATGAAATCGTTCTCCAAATTTGAGGCCCAGACGTAAAAACGTTGTAGCGCCAATAATTTTAATTTATTTTTTAAGATCTTTTTAACCATTTAACCTGAGGCAGTTGAATTATTTGCTGGAACTCAACTAGATGAGAGAAGCATCAAATGAATCAAACAGCTACAGAACCACAGACCAATTTTCTCCCGTGTTGGCCATAGTCTTTTGTTTATTTTTTATTAAAGGCCGGCAACGCACTTGCGTACCTTCTGGCAATGTAAGTGTCCACGGGCAAAATCGCTTAACATCAAATGTGCCTCCTGCCCGTTTGCCTCATATTAAATAAAAAAATCTTTATTGATTTTTGTATGCACCAATATACTTACAGTCAGATGTTGTGCCGTAACCGGCTGTCGACGCCCAGATACCAACATGCAGGGCATCTCCAGAATACAAGGCGATTGGCTTGACGTAGTCTAAAATGTTTGACTCAACGTTAATTATTAGTGAATGCTTAAATTTTCAACTATAACGCCTGAGAAACATCGATCTTTAGACGTACAAGATAGCTTTATATACAACTTAATTCCTGCAAGTATTGGACCTCATGTCCCCTAGCTTTTACTACAAAAGCGAACAGCCCGGTCGGTGGAGGATACTTTCTGTGTCAAGTTGTAAAACAAACAATGGGCGCGGAAGGCGGACGCGACCTTCGTAATGCGCATCGTATCATACCCGCCTAGGGCAATTGTTGGTGATGCTTTGAAGTCTTTGTGTGTATGTGCCACGTAACCCTCACTGGTGGCTATCGCGGCAGGGTTTGCGCAATGCATTGCCCCAAGTAAAGCATAGATAAAGAATGTTCCTTAATTTGACTAACCATTGTAATTAACATGCATTATAGTAGCAACAGCCACATCACTGTCTAAATTGCTAGGATTCCATAGAGGATGGACGACCACATCGTCAGTATTCACACGAATTCCACCAGAGAACAGTCTCAAGGAGCCAAACACCACGGTGAAGCGCCTTGCTTGGTATGTTCCATCCCACCAGCAGTGGGCAGAGGTCACAACCTTGGTGTTAGAAAGCAGAGAGGAACCGCAGACCGAACTTTTGCCATTTGTTAGAGAAATGATGATACCACCCTGAAATTCATTTTAATGAAGCTCCCAGATAATTGCATCTAACCACACTATGGTGCAGCTGGCTCCTGGAGAAGATTAACGTCTCGTAACTATCATTGGTTTAGGTTACAGGGATTCTGGGGAATTCTGCCCAACTAAATCATAGCAGCACTGACGTGGCATAACCTGGATGAAATTCACTCACCAAGTGTGGAGTTCTACCCAAAACAGAGTCCTCACCACCAACAATCCGAGCTCCGTCGAAGTCAGTCGCTGATTCTATTTGTGCCAACTTCTCAGCCTTAGGCATACCAATATTTGCATGATAATTATGAGCCGAAGTTTTCAGAATTGGCTCGGACGATACCAAAGTCAATAGACCCGTTAGAACCACTAATGAATTCATGTTGATTGTGACTACGTTTGAATCGACCGCGAACTTTTATATATAGATGTTTCTTTATCATAAAGGTTTTCTATCAAAGCTAATTAGTTAATAATAATTTTTATGTGAGCTCCTTATAAATTTTTTTTAATGATTTGGAACACAATAGATTAAATTTGATAAAAAGATATTGCCATATCCGACGCTTCATAAGCATAAAAACAACGCTGTGTGCATATAAAAATTATTAAATAAAATAAAACAAAAACAACATGGTGTTTATCTTATATATAAAATTCTCGTGTCGCGGTATTTGTGGTTAAACTCCTCCGAAACGACTTTCCCGATTCTCATGAAATTTTGTGTCCATATTGGGTAGGTCTGAGAATCGGACAACATCTATTTTTTATCCCCCTAAATGTTAAGGGTAATCCACCCCTAAATATTTTTTTTTCAATTAAAAATATTTTTTTTATGATACAGCATTAAAAAATACATACAACCCCTAATTTTCACCCCTCTAAGATCAACCCCATTTTTTTATTATAAATGATATACTTGACATAACGACGTTTGCCGGGTCAGCTAGTGTTAGAATAAAAACACCGCACCTATTGAGTTTGAGAACACTAACATTCGACACATGCGCAATGGCTTAAAAGCGTCGCACAGGTGGTTATGCGTTAACTCTCTTTCGCTCTACCATAATAATTATTAATCATCTTTAACGGCAGGTTATTATAAAGAAAATAAAGTTATTCTTAACCACGAAAAAGATTGATCAAGGTGATCCAAAATATTTTTACTTGGCCGCTAGTCACATTATTTAATAGTCACTGATGAGTTTTACCCGGGTTATGTTAATTTTTATTTTGATTTCGTGTACCACAAAAGTGTTTATTACAAACTAAAATCTATCTAAACTATCAGATTTTGTTAATGTAGATGATGATAATTTTATGTAACCTACGAATTCTTATTATAATTTTCATGTAAAACAAAAAAAAATTTAGTTTTATTTTATCTTTACACATTCGTTAATAAGTATTAGATTCTTCGTAACAACGTAATCGGCTGTTAGGAGTTTCAGCTTTTAAGGCCGGAGTCAAAATCATTTATTCCTTTGAATAACACATGTACACTAATGAACATCAATAAAGAAATACATACAAATACAAAATATCTGAATGTCTTGCAGTGTGTCGATCCTCTGGGAACAGAGATGCAAAATCTTGACAAGATAAGGAGGAAGAGATTACCAATTTCCATTTGGAACATGTTTCAAGTAGTATCGCTATAATCCACCCGTAATTGTTATCATTGCAATCTACTTACATATAATTTGAAACATACAGTAGGTTTTGATTTCTTAAGTTTTTATGTATACTGGATCCTATTCCCGACGCGGGTAGATTACGGTTAGAATAAACTATTTTACTTGGTCAATTATTGGCAAAATACTTCAAAAAATAAAACTAATGCTACAAAACTACAAACCTTTTTAGACCTCATATTTCTTGATTTTTTTTCATGATCAATCAATATAATTGGCAAGTAGGTGATCAGCCTTCTGTGTCTGACAAACGCTGTCAACTTTTTGGGTCTAAGGCGAGCCGGTTTCCTCACGATGTTCACCGTTCGAGGTCCGAGAGAATGTTCGAAGGATTAGAAAGAAAGTCTATTGGTGCACTGCTGGGGATCGAACCTAAGATCTCAGGGATGAGAGTCGCACATGAAGCCACTACACCAACACATATAAAATAAACAAAAAATATTTTTGTATATGTAGTAATCTTTGTCAATTTGTAATAATTGATAATTGCGAATCAAATTGATGACTTTTTGACGTATTGATACTATATAAAGATGTGGAATTATACAATTTTCACAGTTGACTCCGAGTCCATTGGTCAAAATGGTGGTAAAAGTGATAGTGTTTTCGTTGCTCTGTGCAACCGTGGCACATTCCAATAATCTACGCAAAGGTAACCAATAATCCGGAAAGAGAAATCCCATACACAATTGTTTTTGTATATTTTACTAACATCTCAATATAATAATAATTTTAAGGATAAAATGATGCTTCAAAAAATACTTCAAAATGATATTGTAGGCCCCCCAAAAATAGAAAACTTTTATTATTGTTATGTATATAATACATACATACATTAATAAGCTGATGAGCGTGTAAGTTGAGATTTGGAAAAACTAGCCAGTTTGTTTTCAAAAGAGGTCAAAGATGTTGCACTGATTACACTGTCCGGAAGCCTATTTCAGTAGGCCACTACTCGGTTAGGGAGAAAGTTCTTTAGGGAATTTGTGTTATGTTGAGTGGTCTTAAGCTTTAAAGAACTACCACTCAAATAAGAATTTTTTTTTAATTAAAATAAAGAGATACTCAATGCCTGGAAACTTAAACTTGTTTCTAAATTGAATTTACCAAAGATTAAAAGAAGAAATTTACTCAATCCGAAACAGTATGTAAATCTTTATATTCGACCGCGAGATTTTTATTTCCCAGATCGTGCATATTGGAAAACCCTTGGTGAAAATGAGCTCAAGGAGGCTCTTAGCCTGCAATGGAACCTGGATGTAGCCAAGAACGTGATCATGTTCGTCGGAGACGGTCTAGGACCAAATACAATAACAGCATCTAGAATCCAAAAGGGAGGAGAAGGTCATAGGCTCTCTTTTGAAGAGTTTCCTCATATGGGTCTGATGAAGGTAAGTATATTTTACTACAACAAAATAAACTTTCAAAAGTGGACATATAATATTGGAATCGATTTATAGGTATATTCGGCAGACTTAATGGTACCAGACGCGGCGTCCACTGGTACTGCCATGGTCAGTGGTTACAAGGTCAATAGCAGAACTATTGGAGTTGATGCGAACGTTGTCCACAATGACTGTGAAGCTTCTCTGAACCCTAACAACAGAGTGGAATCTCTCGCAGCCCTCGCTCTAAGAGACGGAAGGAGTGCAGGTGATACTTATAATATAGTATCTTATTAGCACCACTTATAACCATGTAACCAAGTTACCTATAAAATCTTTTCCAATACCAGAAAAGTATAGTTAATCTTTTTCCAGACCCTTTAGTATATAATATTTTAGGTTTCGTCACCAACATGAGAGTGACTCACTCAACACTGTCTCCACTTTACGCCCACACTCCAAATGCCAACTGGGAGTGCGATGCTAGCGTTCCCCAAGGCTCTCCATGCAAAGACATCGCTAGGCAGATGATTGAAGATTGGCCCGGCAGAGACTTGAATGTAAGTACAAAGTTTCTTATTTTAAAATTCAAATTCCAAAAAAAAAACCCAATGGATTAACTTATACGAGTACTATCCATTGATGATATTGACAATAAGCTTACATCGTTATAACAAACTTCTTGGTTACAGGTTATCCTTGGTGGTGGTCGTCAAGGTATCATAACAGGTGCTCAAGGAACAGAAGAAGACCCTCTCAGCAGATGGGGCTGTTCCAGAGTTGATGGCAGAGACCTTTTCGATAGTTACAGACTCGACAAAACTAGACGTGGATTGCTACACAGCATTGTCTCAAACAAAGATGAATTGCAGAAGGCCGCGGAAGATACAGACTACTTATTTGGTAAATTTTACTTCTTTACAAATAGCACGCCCTATGCAATATTTATATTATATTTGAAATAATCTGTAATAATGATGTTTGTGTCAGGTGTCTTTAGAAACGAAAATCTCCCATATGAGTTCCAAAGGCCAGAGAATACTCCATCACTTGTTGATATGACTGAAGCTGCTCTTAAGGTCTTACAAAGAAACAAAAAGGGATACTTCCTTTTGGTAAATATTGTTAATTCAAATTAAGTACATACTTATAGATAAGTATTTAGAAAATTATTGGGTTGTATGAAGCTAAATTACCAAGAAATGGATCGGGTTAAGTTCTGAAGAAGCTTAGTGAACTACACCATGATCCACCAAGCTAGACAAAAATGCTTAAACGCTATTTTTTATTATTTTAAAGATGCAGTTATCGATAAATGTTTAATTTTTATTAAAATATTTATTTCAAGAATAATAATGAGGATTTCTACAAAATCCTTTAGATGACAAAGAAATGGATGACATTATAAGGAGGGAATTTTTGCTTTTTCTAAAAAGAAAATACTTCCAGGTTGAAGGTGGTAACATCGACATGGGTCACCATCGTGGTAGGGCCCGCACTGCCATCGACGAAGCTGTCTACTTCGATGAAGCTGTAAAAATGGCCATCAACATGACTGATGAAAGAGACACTTTGATCATTGTGTCAGCTAACATGATGCACTCTCTCAGTATTAACGGGCACCCGGCAAGAGGATCCGACCTTTTTGGTATGAGTCAAAATTTATGTTCAGACAGGGGTGAGATAATTATGAAAAGATATATTGTCTAATCACTTCGACTATCTTTGGCTGGTCGACCCACCCATTAATTCGCTCTTGCCACTCTAAAACACCTTTGTCGCTCCTATTAAAAATACGGTATAAAGTCTATATAACGACACTAAATTTAAACGTAATAATGTAATTCTCTTAAG
Source organism: Pieris rapae (assembly GCF_905147795.1). Lineage (NCBI taxonomy): Eukaryota > Metazoa > Arthropoda > Insecta > Lepidoptera > Pieridae > Pieris > Pieris rapae. The sequence continues at coordinate 10,071,712 of NC_059514.1, forward strand.
TCTTTCGTAACAGAATGTATAACAAGCTTCAATGGCCTTCGTGACTTCGGATACAGTTCAATAACAAAGCAATCAATGAGATTTTTTAACTTAATCAAAGAATTTATGAAAATATATGTCATCACATTTTCAGGTACCGTGGGCCCATCAAGATTTGACCATCTTAACTACACCGTCTTGTCATACGCCACTGGAGGCCCTGGCTCAAAGCAATTTGAAATCAAGACCGAGGATAATGAACAAACTGTTGTGAGACGTGACCCTACCAAGGAAAACACAACAAGTTTCTTCTACGAGCAGGTTGCTGGTATTACCCTTGAGGAGAACTACCATGGTGGTGGTGACGTCACCGTCTACGCTAAAGGTAAAGTTACTTCTCAATTATTGTGCTTCAAACTACGATAGAATTAAGATATAGGGATAGCACTTTAGATTCTGGCTAAGACGGGCTAGTCACAGTTCTAGCAAGACTCGACTCTGATTAATATCAGCCGGCTAGAACGGCTTCATATCATACTAAAGTTCCAATGAGAATTATTATTTAAATACTTTACTAAAGCATTATCCTAATATCTTTTCCAGGACCATACGCTCACCTTTTCCACAACGTGCACGAACAACATTACCTCTTCTATGCTATCTCCTACGCCGCGCAGCTTGGTGAATACGCGACATAATAACAAGAGAAGTGTCCATATTTCATTGGGGAGAAATAGGGACATTATCTTCTTAAAACGGAACACAATCTGATCCTCATTATCCCTGAATGGCCCATTAAAGTAATAAACTTACATTTAGTACCAATAAAGATTGTAATAAAGCACTGTATAGTCTATATGCACTTTTATTCCTTTACACAACAATATGATTTTTGATATAGTCATAACAATATGTTTATATACATGTGTACTTGCTGACACGCATTGCATGTATATGTAAAGAAGTTATTTTTAATGCGTAGACCAAAGCAATACGTCCATTAAATAGTGGAAAAATGCTGTTATTTTATAGATTTCTAAAGTGATGTCGTAAATAATTACATTTTTTTCGCTTACATTGCCAACCCAGGCTGAACCCTACGAGATTTATCAAAATAATGTACTAAGTCCACGATGGTCCATGATGGCGGTGTGGATATCCCACAATAAAATTTTTTTGTCAATTACTTTTTTCGATAATTATTAATAATATGATTTTAACCAATACAACATTAATTCTTATCCAATTAAATACCATAAAAACATTGTTGATTTAATATATATCTAAATGACCCTATGATATGGCGTATGATTAAAATCAGTGATTCGCAAATTATTCGATCCGGAAATAATCCATTTCCGTATCGAATAATTTCATTTTTTCGTTGCAACACTGAAATTTTCAAATCTGGAAACGAATTGCATGTTTTAGTATAAGTATTAAAAAATTAATTTAATTTAAGTAAACATTAGACAACATAATATATTTTAAGTTTTTACACTGCGGCAAAATAAAAGCGCCTTTATAAATCTTTAATAAAATTAATGTAACACTTATTAGTAATGACTAATCGAGACCACCCTGGGGTTTAAAAGAAGATGCTTTAACAGTAGCGTATGTAGAAAGTTGAAAATTTGTATGAAAACTTTCGACAGTTCATATCATATTACAACTTCATCTAAAGGTGAGTTATAAAACCATGTCGATAAAATATTAATAAAATATTATGTACCTTTTTTGTATAATATATTTAGAATTGCAAATTACTCTTAAATCTTTTCACGAACTTAGAAACCAATTAACATACCAAAAACAATATGACTGAATTTTGAAGTTATACTTCTTTTGGCGCGAAGGAGAAAAATGATGAGAGTGAATTTTTACGATGCGCGCGCACGCCAACACCTAAATTCAACATCGTAAAGTTAGGTCTTGGTGGCATGGAAATCGATAGCTATGTTCAAGTTGTATATTCTTGTATTTTTATATTTGGAATACGAAACACTTGTTCACGAAACAGTATGAATAAATAAATATTATTTTGGTGTTTTTAAATCAATTTCGTATACGACGGTGATAGTATTTACTAATAATATATTTATTTTAATAAAATCCTTTTGATTCATTTTAATATTATATCGTTAATCACTATTGCATTTTAGTTATTTTTTCCATACGCCAAAGAAGTATTACTTCTAATTCGTGTACATAAGTACACACACCTTTTTTTTAAATTTTCGAATCGTCAAATAAATTCATACAAAAGTTTAACAACGATTAAGACATAAAAATCTATATCAATTTATACATTGACTCGTAATAATAGTTTTGATTGATTTGGATTTTGATTTATAAAGATTTACGTAATTTAAATATAAACATATATAGATGTGATCCCATAATCGTATTCTCATCAATCATATTTATCTATTCTTTATAAACCTTGTTTGGTTTCAAGGAATAAATCAAAATGTTATAATTAAAATAACGATAACGCTCGTATTACAGATAATCCGATAAACGCCTGTCAGTTGTCTAATAACGTTTGACAAGTTGCATGCAAGTTGCAAGTTCCTAGTTCACCGACCACCGTACTCATTCATTCAGTTGTCAAAATGTTCGCGCGTGGAGTGGTTGTGCTATTAGTGTTTATAATATCGGGACAATGTGTTTTACGAAAAGGTTTGTTTTTTGTTATACAAAATCTATGGAAACTTTATAAATTATTATTTTACTAAAAAAGGAATCTCGCTGTTGTTTAATACTTCTGTACTTTGTGTTATGATGTAACTTTATACAGCAGTTTTTATTATAAACCGCAATTTAATTTCCTATTTGTCTTATTTGTTTCAAGTGTTGATAACCAATGATATTAATTTAGAAAAGCAATTATTTTGATAATTGTTTATTTAAAAAGATAGTGAATCTCAAATAGCGATCTTTATTGTTAAGTATGTTTTAAACTTTATTTGTCTAATAAGCCGTCATACCAATAATGTATAATGTTTAATTTCACTAAATTAATAGAGTCATTGAGCTATATCATTTCATTGTAGTCTATGAATACAGATCCACAGAATTACAAATGTAAGTTCAACAAGCCATCTACGGAACATGTTATAATAGATATTCGTATACATAAAAATGTTCGATTAATTTAAGATTCGTGTAAATGATTCAGCATAAAATTGGTACGCCTGGAACATATATTTACATTTAATTAATTGATCCATATTTCTGGAACATATATTCTATTTAGGATTTTTAATGTTCCTGAAACCTCTGTAGCTTCCATCCGATCTTAATAATGAGTTGTGACGCGCGATCCCAAGGCTGCGACATCAACTACATACAACTTGTCGGGTTCGGTGTTACTACGGGAAGTTACAGAGTAACAGTGCTGATCCGCCCTTTGTGGCTATAAGACAAAATAATTATTGTATACCTCTGATGACATGTAAATATACAACATACGTTTAACTGAGCCGTGGATTTTTCTCGGCTCAGTCGCGCCTTGGCTAATATTCAGAACGAGAACGAGGGCTAACTATGATTCCTGTATTTTAAAAGCATGTAAAACGTAAATTTTACCTGTTTAATAATAATAATAATATTTGTACAATAATTAAGTACAATAATGTTTTGGTGGTACAATCTAATGTTCGCATATTCTTATACACATACAATGTCTGTATGTCCATTTATGTAGTAACTTTTGTAAATATGATGAACGAAGTACTCTAAACTTCCGGTTTTGCTCTATTGTCTTTAGTCGCTACAAAATTTAATCATTTTTTTAAATAATAAAAAGGAATTAATTTTATTAAATTTACAAATCTCCTAAAATACATTTCATTTCTACAGGTTTAGTTATACATATATGTGGGGAATGAAAATCTGTTTTAAAATGTTTATCGCTGTATCAAAACAGGAGCATACATCAAATATAAAAATGTATTAAGTATGTCTGTTTGCGTCCCACTCGACGCTTGTAGTCGACTTACTACATCCCAAAATACTTAATATATTTAAGAGGGAACTTAACAGACACAACATAATTTTATAATTTACTTTTAACTTTATACTGATGTGAGCTGTGGTGGCCTAGAGGGTTAAGCGACTCATCCCCGAAGTCGTAGATTCGCTCACCAGCTATTCACCATTGGATTGTCTATGTGCGCAACACGTATGGTAAAGGAAAACATCGTGAGGAAACCGGCAGGCCTCAAAGATTCAACGGCGTGTGGGCGTTAAAGGATTTCTATCCTCATAAATTTGAGTTCAGTATGTGTATTGGCACTACAATATCTGATTAGTCTAGCAATAAATCATATTTGACAATTCACAAATATACTTATAATCCTTTTTGAACGAGTGTTTCAAGAGATAAACCTATAATACATGTAATTATGATAAAGACCATTATATGTTTTGGCGTCTGATAAGAATCCTGTTATGGAACAATTCGTCAATGATATACAAAAGTCATTTCAGCGTAAAAACTGTCAGAAGTATTTTAATACTTATATTAAAACAATTGTGACGCTACCTTTTAAGGTCTGGGCCTAAGATTTCTGTATGTGTTTCATATTCATTTGTCAATGTAATAGACAATTCTATAATCAACCTCATGTGCCTGACACACGTCGTCAACTTTTTAAGTCTACGGCAGCCGGTTTCCTCAGGATGTTTTCTTTCACCGTTCGAGCGAATGGTAAATACGCATATGGATAGAAAGTCCATTGTTGCACAGCCGGTAATCGAATCTATGATCTTAAGGATGAGAGGGGCATGCTGAACACACTAGGCACTAATACTGCTCTTTTTCCTAGTGGGTTCAGTGTGATACTGATACTATGATAAATATTATAAATTAAAATTGTTATATACTAATAATTAAATTTACTAACTTTTTAATAATTTAAACCTTAACGTTTTCGCGGAAAAAATACTTAATGGTGAAGCGTAGTACTGTCACCTTCCATTTTTTTAAATTATTACTACAAAATTAGACCAGAAATACGTTTATCGTTTATTTTGCTAGCTGTTATACTCTTGTATAACAGCTAGCAAAATAAACATAAATATACGTAAATTACGTTCTTTTTGTTCCACTTTAGTACCTACTACACGACTTTTCACTCGCTTTTGACACCTTGGACCATAAACAACTTTGAGGATATACTTAATCATACAGGAATCCAGGGGCCACTAAGCATACACTGTATCATTATTTAAAAAATACGTCTATGATAAGCTCTTAAGGTTTTTAGCTATATAAGTAATCAAAAAGTTCAGTGCCAATTAAAATAAATTTCAATTTACAACGCGTTTTGTGAATCGGTCAAAAATCCAACGTATGTCAACCAAATATATAACCGCATAAATGCATATGTCCTGTCCTACACTCAAGTCACCAATCCTATCAAGACTGTTAATAGATTAATTCTGTAAAAAACAACTGAAACCTTAATTTCAGATCGTCAGTACTGGGAAGAGTTAGGCACAAACGAGATAGAAGAAGCTCTGGGTATAAAAAACAACTTAGGTATTGCCAAGAATGTGATTCTCTTCATCGGTGATGGTATGGGAGCTCAAACCGTGACTGCTGCGCGTATACACAAGGGAGGAGAGGGACATAGATTGTCCTTCGAAAAGTTCCCTCATATGGGTTTGTTAAAGGTAAGGTAAATTGTAGCTAAGACTTTTTAATAGGACAAGCGATCGGATTTAAAGTTAAGTATTTACCGCCCGCCCATGAACACGCGCAACCCCAGGGGGTGTGCTAGTGCGACCCCGGCCTTTAAGTTGCGCTTTCTCTTGAAGGCTCCGTCCCTTGAAATAGTCGTAAGAATTCTGCAATACCTGGAATAGCAGCTGGTTCCATAAAGTTGCGCGGTAAGAAGTGTCTTAGGAAGCGCTTTGTCGTCAGTCAGACATGAATCTGAAGAGTTCTTCTTAACACTCGCAATGATATATGCTATAGAACATGCAGAGCGTACATTTTTACGCAGCGCCAAAGATTCAAGCCGATCAGAAATAAAAAGGTCATCGATGATTCGAGCCGCTATGTGCTGCATGCGGCTAAAGGAGATGGTATTGGCGAGGTGCATGAGGCGGCAACAGTGCTCTATGTGGGGCCAGGTATGCGCTTTGCTCGGAGTGAAATACTATCGCGCCTCACCGTTTAATAGTCTTTTAAGCACGGTTTACACTTAACATGTGACTGATAAAGTTTATTGAAAAAAGTAATGTTATCTACATTTCTCATTTCAGACATACTCAGCGGACAAAATGGTTCCGGATTCTGCATCAACAGCCACAGCTTTGCTGGGTGGTGTCAAGACTAATGACAAGACTTTAGGAGTAGACGCTAGTGTACCGAATGGGGATTGTGAAGCATCCTTACGCCCTGAAGCTAAGGTGAAGTCATTAGCGGCACATGCTTTGAGGGCAGGAAAGGGGGCAGGTAATTTGAAAATATTTTTTCATATGTTTTCATAGAAAAAAACAATTGCTTGGCTGTGACACTGACGGAGCAATTGTTGAAGGATATATGCTCAGTGCTAGAGCGTCCTGAAATGATAATCAATCAAAAATGGAGGTTAAAGATTAGCTTAGGCAAAAGGCAAAAATATCACCAAGCAGATGCCAAAACGTTTCTGCTCAATCGGGATTTAGTTCACAGAAAACGGCATTATATATGTCGGAACAAGACGCTGGTATCAGCTGCCATTATCGTTAATAATAATGACTAAAGTGACTATTACTAAAGACTATCAAAGAGTACAGACAAATTAACAGCAATTTGTAAAACTAACAACATTGACAAATCAAATAACCGAGGCGTTTGAACTAATTCGATCTTATGACATCGGCAGCTGATACCAGCGCCATTGCTCGGTCGTATATATACATATATATTTGCAAATTCAATGTTTCACACATACATAACTTTAGGTTTTGTTACAACGATGAGAGTAACCCACGCGACACCCGCCCCAGTGTACGCATTCAGTTCTGATAGGAACTGGGAGTGCGACGCCTTGACACCTGCCAACTGCAAAGATATTGCCCGTCAGATGATCGAGGATTGGCCTGGACGAGACCTGAATGTAAGTACTTGGGGCAAGGATACTGAAAGACAATTTTAATTAAACTTAGATATGCGTATTTGAAATAATTATTAACACTTTGTTGCATTAATAGTACATATACAATCAGATAACATAAATAGTTAAGGATGCAATGGACGGCAACCATAGTAAGAGAAAATAATAACTAAAGGTACAGTGCAAGAAGTGCTGCATAACTAAATTAGTTGCACCATACAATTATACAACTATAAATCTATCTTTAATATCGATCTTTAATTAAATGTCTAGCTACGATTCAATAAACTCTCTTTGATTTAACTACTTTACTGCGACATATACACCGTATACGATACACCGTATTAAATCATAGGAGAATATTGTGTATAAAAAAAGCTATTTTAATAGGGTATTAATGCGTCTACTGGTGGATTGTTTTATAATTGTCATACTCATTTGGGTGATGCAAACTACTTACTTAATTAAAATGCCTCTTTAACGTAAACAAAAGTTTAATTCATAGGAATTTGCTAATTTCTATTCACATCTTTAGGTAATTCTTGGGGGTGGACGTCAAAGTCTGATAACAAATGCGACGGCGTTAGATAACGACCCTCTTAGTAACTGGGCCTGCTCAAGAAAAGATGGTCGAAACCTCATCGAGGATTACAAAAATAACAAGGAGAGTCGAGGGCTGAAGTATTCCTTCGTTGGTAATACGGATCAATTGAAGAGCATACCCGAAGATACAGATTATTTATTGGGTAAGGACATTTCTATAAAGCCTACATGGTTTCAGGTATTGTATGAGCGGATCTTCTGACCAAGTTTCCTTTCACTGAATGATTGAGTAATAATACTTTAAAATAAAATACGCTAATCTATCTGAAAGTAAGATGATGATTTTTATGAAACTAAACAATTCAGATCTACAGCAATTAAAATTATTAATTAACAATTGTAATGTTTAGTCAAAACTAACTACTACATTATTGCAGTTTTAGTAAGATTCTTTATATTTTTCTGTAGATAATGTAGCATTTAAATGGTTGAATGAATTTATAAAATCGGTCCAGTACTTTTTGAGCCAATTCGTTACAAACATACTAACATAAAAATCTTTCCTCTTCATAATATTAGCATTGATATACTATGGTAAATATGTCGACTGGATTGTATCGTCTTTGGTAATTTTATATACTATTGCGACGGAAATATAGTAGTGATACAAATTCTCGTTATTTATTACAGGAATATTTTCCAACGCCCACTTGCCATATGAGTTCCAGAGAACACCTGAGTCGCCTTCAATCGTAGACATGACGGAGGCCGCAATAAAAGTTTTACAACGAAATAAGAACGGATTCTTCCTTATGGTATGTTATTTTGACTCACTGACAAAATTCATTACTTTTCTAACATACGAGACTCTGCTTCCGCTTTGTGAGAAGCTGGTTATAAAAAGGTATGTTTCAAATCAGTTTACCTAATTGTATTTGTAAAGAACATTCAAGTTGATCTTGACAGCTAACTTGTCAAACTAGCAACGAAATAGGTAGACGTAGGCATTGCATTCATTCGTTACATAGCAATTAACATTTCATTATTTCCCTTTTATTTGTACGCGAATTTATAGAATAAACATAAAATCCTCCATTATATAAATCACCCCAATGACCCAGGGACCATACAAGTAATGTTAATTTTACAACAAAATTGTAGGTATCCTAGAAAGTCTCGGCTCTAAATCTTAATCTTATAATATTAGATTCCATTTTTCCATTCCATTCATTTTCCTTGAAGCAAGCGTTCTTTTAAACAACAAGCAAGTATAGTAATGATAATTTAAGCATACAAATTAATTACGTTGTGTAAAAGAAAAAACTTGGCGATTAAAAAGAGTGGCGGAGAGTTTATTGTCAGTTCTTCTCTTCCGTTCTACGCCCTTGATTTGAGGACTGGCAGTAAATGATACATTAGAAGCATTCTATCTATATTTCTTTATTTGACGTTCATAAGTGTACATTAAGTTACCTACATGAATAAATGATTCCAATACACGATATATGAAAAAATGGTTTTTGGATGTTATTTAAAATCATTTTTAGGTTGAAGGTGGAAATATAGACATGGGTCACCATAGGGGCAGAGCTCGCACAGCCATAGATGAAGCCTTAGCATTGGAGGAGGCTGTAAAACTTGCTTATAACATGACGGATCCCAGTGATACTCTAATAGTGGTGACATCAGACCACGCGCACTCTATGACCATTAATGGGCATCCCAACCGCGGTGATAATATATTTGGTAAGTTTATCACTTGTGCTAGGCTCATAATTTATTACTTAAGTTTTAGCCTATTTGGTAAAATAATTTCCAACTATGACGTCATGCGTTCTATGTGCGCAATAAACGCCTGCTCTTGCGGTGAAGGAAACATCGTGAGGAAATTGGCACCTCTCTAATAAACTCTAGGAAACAGTAATCTAAGGAACTATGGGATTTTTTACGCGTTATCAGAAACATTTCATACTTTTATACTTTCTAAATTCCTCCGAGGAACCTTTTAAGTTTCTGAATTCAAGCATTCTTTCTCTGACACAAACAAAGCTTTGTGTGCTAAATTGCATTTTTTACTATTATTTATTCGTTTCTTGAATACATCTCAATTTCTTTTTCACAGGTACCGTCGGTCCATCGAGGGCAGACGGCCTTAACTACACGACGATAGCGTACGGCACTGGTGGACCTGGCTCCCGTCAATATGAGATCCAGGTCGTAAACGGCACAAACCAGATAGTGCGGCGAGACCCTAGCCGAGATGACACCACAGACTTTATGTACGAGCAAATAGCTGCCATCACCCTAGAAGAGAACAAACACGGAGGAGGAGATGTAGGAGTTTACGCTAGCGGTGAGAAATTTTAAATCTTTTCTGCCTCCGCGAATTCTACACATTTATAAGATATAAAGTGACAATTCCTATCGGATCAAAGAAACAATTATGCTTTTTTTAATGTTCAACGATAAGATACTCTTTTTAAAAATAGTGTCTATGTTCTACTTGGAACAATTTACGATAAACGCACGCGTCCTTGACCCGCTGACCGAATGAATTGAGTTCAGTGTAGACACTAGAGAGCACGAAATAAATAACGATATTCTCTCTGGTAATACACAGTAAAATTAATCCTTTTGCTAAGTTATTTTAGATGGACTTTCGATTTTTTTTATCAAACGCGTGTTTCTTAATAAAAGGAAATATGAACGAATGGGTAAACGTAGTTTACAATCCCATTCTAAATGTAACGAAATAACGATTGTTCTTTATTCCAGGTCCATATTCCCACTTATTCCACAACGTACACGAACAACATTACGTATACTACGCTATATCGTACGCAGCAAGAATGGGCAAGTACGCTGAGCGACCTATCGACTCTGGCGCAATCTCAATACAGACAAACCTTCTATCCTTAATGTCTTTTGTATTAGTATTAATTGCTGTTATATAGATTTTGTTAAAGTTCTGCCAGTTTTCAGCTTACAGTTTCATTTAGAGACTCCTTGCTTGAAATTCATAAAATTAGACCGATGTTTAAATGATGAAAATAAATTGGGTGTATCCCAATTTATTTTCATCATTTAAATATGATTCATAGTCTTTGCTTGAAATATTATTTGCCTCCTCAATGCAATGAAGGCAAACAAGCTAAATGCCATCATTTTATTTTTATGTTAAAAATGATCAACAATGTTAAGTTAAATATACGTTTATGTAGTATACCTGTGAGTAGTCCTTATACACACATAATGTATTTAACACGCGCAAACTTCTTCCCACCTCCCAAATACTGGAAAACTTCATGTAACTTTAGCAAGATCGGTATGTATCATAAGAGATTGACTTAGAGGCTTGTTTATATGTAATCTATCAGTTACATCATAAGATTCTAACTAAAGCACTCAGTGCGATGGCAAGTTAGTCTCAGCTAAACCTGTTTAAATATCCCTTTATTCATAAAAATAATTCAGACTAATTGCCGTCTTATATACAGTATATCTAATCTATCGTTCCATTCTGTCAAAAAGTTTACCTTGTGATGACTAGAGACAGAATAGTAACATATGCAACTGGATTGATTTTTTTTGTAAAAATGTAATATTAATTTTATTAGTAAAATATACTATTATGTATAAGAGTAATTAAATTTGATCAATGTAGGTACATTTTCTTATATATATTTTTGTAAATCATATTGTATGTAATAATGTATGTTATAAAGGCTGTGTGTTTAAATAAAATAGAATTTTCAACTACATACATTTATTTTTTCATTTAATAATTTATTAACATAATAAAAAAATATATTAAGTACTGTGAAGTAATTCGCAGAATCTCTGTATAAGGTACAAAGTAGAAATTATACAAAAAAAACTGGTAATAAAACGAACGTCATTATTTATAAAACTGTATATGTTTTGTATAAGAATTCTGTTCTGTCAGTACATACATTATCTGTAGCACAACAGCTATAAGTTAGTTTAGCGCATCGAGCGCAGCAAAATAAATGTATTGAAATTTGTTCAGGGCTTTTTACCATTTCATAAAACTCTTAAGCAACTGTTAGCAAATTCTTTTGTCAATCTAGTAGAGCTACAGGTGTATTTGTATATCTAAAACAGCCACTTTGATAACTTATGGATTGGTCCCGTAGTTTTACTTAGCCAGCGCCTTTTTAATGACGAAGCCTATTACGATTGCACCAGCTAACGCTAATACGGCCCATTTCAGGGAGGAGCTGGAAGAAAAAACTTCAATTAATAAAATAAATAACGATTAAAAATATAATCTTTCAAACACTAATCACTTCCCAGTCTAAACATTTTAAAGTTTAAATTCAGTTTCCAAAAAAGGAATTATGATACGTATTGAAATATTACTGACACATATAGGCAAATAATATTAGATAGTTTATATACATACATCTTAAACTTTTTAAAGGAAAACTATAGGTGGAATATATATCGCATTAAACAGAAAATTCATATTCTAATCTATGATATATTGAACCGGCTAACAAACTAACTGTTGTGGACTCAGGCAGAATGACTAGCGAATCCTCAACATAAAGCTGAGCCAGGAACAGAGTAACACACACACACACACACACATTACACACTTAAATTGTACCTTATTATTTAAAAATAAAATTGTCGTTTTCTTCCTTTTTTTCTATTTATTATTGTTTTGTGTGTTGCGTTAGTAATAATTTTTAAGTCTATCTAATGTTATCTAATGAAGTAAACAAATGAAATCAACATAAAATTCGATATTATTATATCGATTTTTAACTTCTACTATTTCTGTTTATATTTCTCACAAATTTATAATATTACTCTAGCTACGTAATGACTGTTCGTCGTTTTAAGAACATCTGAATGAAACTACGTGTTAAGATGTTAAGAAAAAAACCAACCTAGGAGGTGGTGATGGGGTGGGTTTCCTTCGTATCCTACGCCTAATAAACAAAAAATCTATTTAGCTACTGATATCAAAAAATTATAACCTTCCACATGGCGGGCCGCGTGGACGTCTTAAAAAGAGAAAAAGTATGTCAATAATATTACAAAAAACCTTATACTAAGTTAATTTATCTTGTATAGACGTTTCGGTAAAAACCTTTTTACCGAATTTTTGGTATTTGTAATTAAAAATTAGACATGGACGTTTCGGGGATAACACGCATCAAAAGATCGAGTAAGTTTTAAAGTGAAACTTCTTCAGCCGCATGTGGGTAAATTTTTCACGGAGATCGAGAAAAATACACGGTATTGGTGTATTCATTTAGCAGTTACATATGAGAACTTTATATTCTGTAGCATAACGACTTGTGCAGTAAACGCAGATTTTATTTTATTATCATTACACCTAGCACCTATACAATCTGAATATAGACATACAAGTACATGGAGTGATCATATACTGGCACATGATCATCTATTGGGACTTTTACATGAGAACTTATCCCTGTAGGGCGTCTATTGGCAATATTTATTCATTACTTCAAACCGTAAGTTCAGATTGTTACACGACAAGAACAATATTTCTGAATACGATAATCTTAAGCTTTTTAAAGCCCCTAAAAATCAGCCCTAACTAAAGACGGCAAAACTTTGCGTTGTAAATATAAATAAAAAAAAACCTTTCGCGTGGGACGACAATTGATTGTACTCTTCTTTCTACGGAAGGACTAGTGGGAAGAGTGGGCCCGTTTGATTTTTCGTATCTCCTGTCAAGGCGATCACTGTGACAGATATTATATTTTAATTCTATATATTACTTTTTTACCACAGAAGTATAAATTTAAACACCTTGAAGGAGATCCGTCGAATGTCCGCCATGTTTTTTCCTCTTTATCCGTATGAGGTACATTTGGACAGCTGAATAATAAGGATTTTTAAACAGTGCAGAAAAAATTACAAAAAATATGAAAAAAATAAATAATAACCTGACGCTTGAGCACATAGAACATTCTGAGCTGTGTTGGGAACGGCTAAAAAGATATTAAATATTTTTAAAATATCACATATCTATTTATTTATTATGGAAATACTACGATTACATAAAAAATTTAACAGACTAACTTCAGTTATACGTATCTATTTACAAAATCTATATAACTATTTATTTCTTTACCACATCTAATCCTTACCGGTATACATTTATAACATTAGATATCTGATTAGAATGATTTAGTAAAATACTTTCTTTAATTAAAATAACACTGTTTTAAGACTAAAACCGAATTTAATTTATGTTAATATATCACTGGTTTATACAGTCAAAATCTGTTACAACGACATCAAAGGGACTACTCATATTATTTGGTCGTTACAACCGATGACGTTTAATATTAAGTACCTAATACAATAGAATTCAGCCAGATTGATTTTGGTCATTATAACCGGTATGTTGTTCTAAACGATGTCGTAGTAAACGGTTTTGACTGTATATATTCTATATTATTAACAACTTTAAAATACTTTTACAAATTTAATCCAAGATAGAAACGTATAATAACCTTTGTTTACGCTTCACTTTGCAACTGAAATGAGAAATAAAATCAAACTATCGAGAAAAATAAAGGTAAAACCAAACTTATCTTGTAAGACGTGATTCAATGATACAATATCATAAAATATTCTATGAACACGGAAATTATTAATTTTATTTATTACAATTTAAGCTACTGTTATTTGAAATAAAATACACATTTGTTATTGATTGAATGAATAGTTTTCTTTTTAGGATTTTTACAAAAAATTTAGTCGCTGTAATTAAATTCTGAAGTCTGATATACGTCACATGTGTCAGAATATTTAAAAGAGGTTTATTAGATTCTAGACATTTCTTCGTACAGGCACTCTTAAAAAAAAATTAAAGGCGCTTTAATGGAATCAGAGCTATACAGTCTGCGCTCATAGGGTCATGGCCTGTGTTTTCTGTATCTATTTTGTGTTTTTTAAATAGCCAAATCACCTAATTCCCTAATATCATTCTTGAAGTGTGAAGAAATTCCATTGATCCGAGGGGTTACTACTAATAAACTTCGAATAGTACTTGCAAAATCAATGTGATATTATAGAGAATACGATTTAGGTTCTGTTTAGCCAATCTTGACAAAAGTCTATGGTAAGTATATTTGTATTGTAATTACATAAAAGCATAGAGAGATTTCAAAGTAAAGTATTAATGTATCTAGGATAATATAATTTATCTAGCTAATTGGTTCTCTACAGTGTTCAAATAAAATAAAAAATATAAAAATAAAATGTGTTTATTTTGGAATATAAGATACAGCTATCACTTATTCCACGTCAATAAATTTGAATCGGTAGACATCCCTACTCATTGGTAAAGACAGAGGCCGAGAGAAAAAGCCAGCGTATATACTCTCGGTACTCTTTTAAAATAGCAAATCAATTGGAAGTAGTCCCAGGTCCTTTTGTCAACTAGATAATCGTTAACTTTATAGTAAGCCTTTTTATCAGCTACTAAAGTTTTAAACAAGACTTTAATTTAATATTAGCATTGTCATCTATCAACATTAAAGTCTATTCAATCATAGACTTTAAATGATTTAACCTTGATAAAAAACGCATATTAAAAAAAGAACAAAACTATTTCATAATGTAAAGCAGACAGTACTTACCAAGTGTGAAGGAATGTTGATTTCTGTTCTACTGGCAATGATCCTATCTTGAATTTTTTTAGTATCTCCCTATAATAATATAATTTAAGGTTAACAAAACTTTACCATATTGATATGAAAACATTGCTACATAGGTGAAAAATTTAACTATGGCTAACACACTTAGCAATAATAGAATGAAACAGGTTGTGCATTTGGCAAAGTTTTATCCAATAAAATTATAATCATGCCAAGTTTTATATTAAATACAGTCAATATTGTTTACAACAACATTTAACAAGATAGAGATCTTGTTTTTTTCTGCTGTTTATTCAAGATGTACATAATTCCAATACAGGCAGAGTGTAAAATATTAGCCAGTTAGTGTGGTTCCTGTTTGTGCTAGACTTATTCTATCAGTTTAATATATTTGGTGAGGGTCAATTTACTTAATCTGTAACTGCGATTCTACATTTTCAAGATGGTTATTGTATTCGCAACCAATTCATCTTCAATATTTTGTAACAGAGAAATACAAAACAAACCTGGCATCATCGCTGTGGCCAACATCTTCAAAGGCTTGTGTACCATCTTGACCAGCTACTTCTAACAATGCATCTTCCCCACCAGGGTGCTTAAGAAATAAAATAAATATTATGTTAAAATTATAGGAATACTTTAAAAAATTTGTTTATAATGAATATTAAGCATTGCTTTTTTTAATTCATTTACATTACATTGTAATTTAATCCATGTTTTTTTTTCCTTTACTCACAGTGGTTGTCTGGAAGAAATCGCTCGAAAGCGATAAGACCGCCAGTTGCTTTTCATTAAATTATGTTTTTTTTTTTCTTTTATATAATACAAACTGTTAATAAATAAATAAATTACATTACATTTTTTATAACTAATATTACAACATTTTATACAACTGGGAACAAATAGTTACCACCTGAGATTTGATGTTAAGATCAACGCAGTATTGGTGTGGCCAAATGTGGCTTAAAAAGAACTCGCTTGAATTCGTTTTTCTTTTTCTAAATACATATACGTATTTACAATATAATCCAAAACACGAGATAAGTATTAGATCTTCTGAACAACAACTATGTCAAGGTTGTGTTAATAATATAAGGAAAATTATTGTGATATTAAATTAATGTAGCAGAATTTAACCTCTTCCAGGTATGATGTTACATCATAAACATCATTGTGGATAACTATCCACACGCTGTTTTTCCGCCGGTGTTTCTTAACTTCTTCTAATGTAATGATTTTATCCATTTCTTGAACAAAGTACTTGAACCCTAAAAAACAATATATTTCAATATATGATTCTATGTAAATATTACACAATTAATTTGAGTATAAGTACATAAACATTAAAACTTTAAATTTCTCCCTACCGTCCTTTAATAATATCAGTTATTTAAAATTAAATATCTTAAAATAAACAACTTTTCGCGTATCACAACGTCAATAAGATTTTGATTAGATGATTGGAAATTTTGACTTGAATGGGTAAATATTACCCGGGATTTTGAAGTTTGTTCATTGTCAATAGGTTAGTAAACAATTTAATGTCAAACTTCGATACTTTTGACTTTACATTTTAAGGAAATAAAAGTATATTTTACCTTTTCGAGTGTAATGAAATAGAAATTATATAAATTAAGAAACTATAATTATTGTGTTGTGTGCGATTTTATTATTGGGTTAAACCTCTATTCAAAACTCTGTTCTATAACCTATAAAGATTGGTCTGTTTGTTATGCTTTACTTGATTAAATGGCAGAAAGTAGAGATTTTAATGATATTCTAGATGATATCGTTTTAAGTGAGGATGCTCAAGAAAAGGAGAGTTACAAGGAAGGTTTTCAAGTAGGAGTTGAAACTGGTAATGCAGACGGTTTTCATTTAGGTTATCACAGAGGCTTTCAACTCGGACGTGAATTAGGTATGATAGAAAATTAGAAAAGAACATTAAAGAGCAGTGAGAATGTAACACTATACACAAACCTGCCTCATGCCAGTGAAGTGACAACAATCAGTTGTAAGAACGAAGAGATGTTATTGTACTCCAGCCATTCCTCTGATTTACATTCTCATCTCCAAGTTTTTTCTCACGTTATTTCAAAAAGAAACAGAATTGCCTTTCATCTTTGTCTAACTTAAATATTATTATATTAAACAACAGCCTATAGTATCTTAACAAAACCTATTTCAAAAGTGATGCTATATATAGGCAATTTATAAAATTTCAGGTTACTACATGAGAATAGTTAAACATCATTTAGAATTGAATGACACATTGGACACAAAATATTCTGACAAAATTATTAAACAATTGCAAAAGGTAAAAGAGTTGATTGACGAATTTCCTCGAACCAACTCTGAGGACCATGACATTTTAAAGATGGCCGAGACCATCAGAGCTCAGTTTAGAAAAGCCTGTTCCTTGTTGAAAATTTCATCGAATACGCCATATGATGCTGGAGTTTCTTTCTAAAGCAATAAGTAAGTTTTATTATTTGATGACTTCTTTAACAAATAGTATAGATAGCATAATTGTTTTGACTCCTTTCCTCCTAAGATTCAGCCATGACCTAATAAGTTTAATAACAATAACTCATTAAAACAATTTATGAAATTCTTATTTAAGTGCATCATTGATATTAATATTGTCTTGATAATAACTAAACTAATTCAATTACCACTGAAATAATCCTTTTCAGGAATAAAAATGGACTCTAAAGTAACACATCTGCGACGGAATCTGGATACAATAATTACATTCCTAACTCCATATTTACCATTAGCAAACTGCCACATGGTTGAGTTCTTTACACAGTCACATTGGGAGCGATTATTACCAAGTGAATTACAGCAGTATTTAGATAAATCTGATTTTCTTGATGCAGTTAATATATTTTGGAAGGCAGCAGAAAATAAAAATTGTTAGTAAATTTTATTTTAAGTAATATAAATATATAATAGTAAAACACAAGATTTTACAAATTATGTACCCTTTATACCAACGAAATTTAATTTCAAAGAAAATTTTCTTACAGTATGTTCAGGAAATGAAATTTTTAAATGGGTACAAACAACCCGAAAACACTGCCTTATGAACAATGAGTACTGTCTGAACCCCGAAGGATTACAGAAGTTAATAACATCACAAGGAAGCAATATGCAACCAGAAATAAAAGTCACAGAGTTTATGAACAGTAAAAAAAGTTATGAAGTAAGTGATACATTTATTATTAACTTTAATTTATTGGTAACACTATCCTTATAAATAATCTGTACAAGTTGTTATTTTTTGGTCCAAAAACATGGATTCCTCATGTTTTCCCTATGATGAAGATATATTTATTACATACTTTTATATGCAATATGGTTTTACAGTATTTGGTTTAAAATAAACTTCAGGTTCAATCAATGTCAGCATATGTGGCAACCCTCCATAACTTGTGTGGAGCCACACATTGTGTAGAGGCGGGTGGTGGTAAAGGACACTTGTTGGTTGCTTTGTCGCTTGGGTACCAAATACCCAGTCTTACTATTGACTGTGATGAAAAGACTCTGAGAAATGCTGAAAAAAGGGTTAAAATCATTCAGGTAGGCAACAAGACAGTAAAAAAAATTAATTAAGTAATGGTTTTGATTTATGAAAAGTGACTAGAATCTTTTTAATTTTAAATCACTGTCATCATATTTACTTTATAATTTGTTATGTATTTCTGAACTGAAAACATTGTTTTACCGATTAAACTTTTGCATTAGTATGCGATTTATTATGCAAATAACGTATTAATTTATGATTAAAGTACGTAACACACAATTTATTAATTAAGTTTAATGTATTGCAGAAACAATGGCACGGTATCGCCAAGAAAATAAATCAAAACTCTGAAGTTAAAATGTCAAACATTAACACTGAACTACATAAATTCGCACCAGCTTTTATTACCAAAGACACAGATCTTACAAAAGTTGTACAGACTCAGTTTAAATGTGGAACAGTTAAATTATTATTAACTGGTAAGTTTTCAGTGTTCTGTTAAGATTTAGATTTTACCTTGGACAATATTTAAATGGAGTAAAAAGTTGACAAAATAGGTTTCATTTAATTTCATAATTTTTAAGGCAATTAAACAATTTGTTTGATTGACTGATTAATTATCGAACCTAGGATAAAAATGACTCATTTGCAATAAACTATTATATGTAACGTATTATCTATCTCGTTAAGTGGCGGCGTCCATGCGTGGGGTTGTCTCTCTCTCTAAAATATGGTGAGGGGGCCGATGGCTGGCCATGCGTCATACTCTTGAATGGGTGCTACTGGTCGTACTTGAATTCGTGTATGCGATGATATTAGTTGTTTATACTACTACTACAAAAAAAAACTTGGCGATTAAAAAGAGTGGCGGAGAGTTATTGACAGTTCTCTTCCGTTCTACGCCCTTGATTTGAGAATTGGCAGTAAATGTAAAATTTGAATCATTTAATGAATATTTCTTTTTTTTTTTGACGTTCATAAGTGTACATTATGTTACCTATATGAATAAATTATTTTTGTTTATTTAGTTCAATAGGCAGATGGTTCCCCGTAAATCTCTTTATCGTTGCTGACTACGATTGCCGTAGACTACGAATACCAATCGTCGAGTTATATTAATTCGATTAAAAACATGTAAAATATCTAATAAATTTAAAATTGCATACATTAAGGTCTTCACACCTGCGGGAACCTAGGTCCTGATTCCTTAAGATTATTCACAACGCACCAAAATGTCGGCGCACTGTTCAATGTGCCGTGTTGCTACCATCTGCTAAGCGAGGAGGTCGATGGGGGACTATATGACGTCTTTCAACGGGATTATGGTGGTGTGGGTGATTCATATGGATTCCCTATGTCCGAGCATTTGAGGGGTAATTATATAGTGTGTTTTTTATTGTAACGCGTTTTTGTAGGGAAAACATCATGACTTTGAAACATTCAGATTGGACGGTAGACGAATCATACTAGCATTCTCGCCCACTAGTCCACTCTAATTCACTTTAAATATAAAATTAACGCGTTTTAGAACACTTATAGATAAAACTGATTACAACAAATGACGGAAATGAAACGATGGCTGGCCATGCGTCATACTCGTGAACGGGAGCTACTTGTGGTGACTGGTCGTACTTGAATTCGTGTATGCGGTGAAATTAGTTGTTTCTACTTCGTATTTGCGTGTTGTTCCCACATGGCTATTAAGCCAAGAAGTAATGTTACTGAGTATATAGCTTGATTTACACATTTAAAAGAAAACACATTTGACTATGGTTATCGGAATCTGTTTATTTTAATAAAAATGTTTAGCAACTGTTTTTAATTATAAAGCTCATTATTAACACAATTGACCCTGTGCTTTCCGAAAATAAATAACTTTATACACTTTTACGTCCATACGATAGTGTAGTTTTGACAGCTTAAAAATATTGACAAGCCATACCATTTGTAATATACATTAATCATTTGATTCGAACTTGTACTTACTTCAGTACAATCTTGATTTAATCTATGGTTTTTGAGAATGTCAATCTATCCAGATATAAACTAGTTGCTAGCCGAATTGGATTTTCTTTATCTTTAAAAAAATGTTTTGTACCGCGGAATAATCATAATCTAGTTACCCACAACCTTATTTCTGTCATGACTTTGTTTATTATTATTTTTGTCATGATTTTTTATTTATTTTAGTGACAAATAAGTCGTAATATCCTTACTTAACTTGTCTATTACTAAACATATTCGATTTCACACATTTTTTTAATTCTTGTAATATTAATTTGATGAAATATTTACAGGTTTTAATTTGGGTCGCAATGCTCGAATGCTAGCAGCGCAGTCTATAGAACGAGTAACGGCTCGTAAAGAGTTGCCGAACCGGAGCTTGCTGTATAGAGCTTTACTTCAGGCAAGTATATAATTTTGTCAATATTAAAAATATACCTTGAGTATACAAATTTTTAGGACGTATTATTGTAATTGTTAATCCAGTCGTTAATTCGAAGCTTCATTCAAATATCCATATATTCATTAAATGTGCACACTTTGTTTAGTGAATAACTTCACATGACTTTCTGACGAAAATAGATATAATTTTTTTGACCTGACGTCATTACTTTGGCTATATACAAATGTATGTTTTATAATGTATATACATTTTATATTGTTAATAAAGCAAAATGTGTGTATTTCTGTAATAAATAAAAATGTATATAACTACTGCCCCATAACATATGTACACCTTTCAATTAAAATTTGATTCATTAATTTTTAACAGGAAATAATCAAGAAGCATTCGCCAGAATCAACAATAAAAGAAGGCAAATTGAAAGGCATATCGTGTCATTCGTTCGAAGAGTATTTAAAAACCGCGGACGCCATCTTGAATATTGGACTTGACAGCTGTCAAATACCAGAAACAACAATTGATTGCCAGTGGAAAAAAATAGTTTTATTCTACTTGATTAGGTTATGTTTAGCGCAAGTGGTTGAAAGTGTAATTTTAATGGATAGATTGTTGTTTTTATATGAAAATGGATTTTCTAATGTGTTTTTGGTTAAGTTGTTCGATCCGGTGCTATCACCGCGATGTCATAGTATAGTCGCTATAAGATAGCATTTATATTAATAAATAAATCTATTTCTAAAAATTCTTATCGCTTTTTAATTCTAAAAAACTAAGGTAGAATGAATTTGAGATGAGTTTTGTGTGTAATTAAAAATTATCACGATTTCCTAACCTGACACAAAAGTTCGACAATATTATAAACAAACACTTGTGTGCCTTTAAGCGATATTCGCTGGTTACATATTTATTGCATTCCCATACCACCCATTGCCACCACGTAACACCATTGTAAAAGGAAACTGACAACAGATACAGTTTTTGATCAGATACCTCACATCGGACCAGTCAATTCTGAACTAGTAACAAGTCTATAATATAGATTATTGATCATACAAATCGGGCCACTTAAATTTTCAAATTTATTTAAATCTCAATTATTGCACTAGTGGTAACCAAATGGTCTACCTCTCTTACTTCTTCCACAGGGAAGAAGAAAGAGAGGTAGACCTGTGGCTAGCTGGGAAGACGAAATAAAAAAAACAGCTTGTCTCAACTGATTCCAAGTAGCCCAATCGAGAGAG
The DNA here is from genome assembly GCF_905147795.1 of Pieris rapae. Taxonomy (NCBI): domain Eukaryota; kingdom Metazoa; phylum Arthropoda; class Insecta; order Lepidoptera; family Pieridae; genus Pieris; species Pieris rapae. The sequence goes on from NC_059514.1 coordinate 10,094,196, forward strand.
GACAGGGTCTCTGGAGGAGGCCTTCACCTATAGAGGGTTTTTTACAGAAGAATAATAGTTTAAAAGTAGGAAAAACTAACACAACTTAATTTAGGATACAAATTTAATTAATTACTAACACCTATGTAAGTAAACTTAATTAATCCAACTTCTTGTTCTGCTGTAGAAAATAAAACGCTTATTTTATTTATTTATTAATTAAAGTTTTTTGGGGATTCACCGCTGGCCCTCACGTAATTTGCTTCGGTAAATTCTACGAATCATGCATACATTACAAATATGATGCGTGTTATCTCACTCCGTTTAATGTGCAAAATTAGGAGTCAATTGAAAGCTTTCTAAAGGTTTGTGATTGCTTAGTTTGTTCAAGACGAATTATTTTATTTATTCAGAAAGATTTACAGCTTACTAAAATATACAGTTATTTTTACGCCATCTAACAAATCTTTATATAATTATAGTAATCATATAAAAATAAAATATGTTTATTATGGAGTATAAGATACAAGTATCACTTATTCCACGTCATTAAATTTGTCTCGGTTGACATCCCTACTCATCGGTAAAGAAGACAGAGGGTTCAGGCCGAGAGATAACGTCGGTGTAAAAAACTCTCGGTATTCTTTTAATATTATGATCATACAAAATGTATTAAGTAATTAAGAATTAAACGGATTATTAAAAACTTATCGCTATTTTTTATTACTAAGTCTAAAATCTATTCCATAATCCGTAACTTTTGAATACTTAAAACAGGAAAGATTAAGAAATTTAGCAACAATATCCATAGAGTCTAATATCCATTAGACCATCAAGATATACTCGAGATTTTAAAAGATTTCGCAAATAGAAAAGCCCGAAGAGTGGAAATAATATAATTTAAGTATATTATTATTTTAAATTAAGTATATTTTAAATTTAAATATTCTTTATCATTTTATTTTATTTAAATGATCATGAAACAGATTCAGAAATCTGAGGCCAGGACCTAAAGAGGTTGTAGCGCCACTGATTTATTTATTTTTGATATTAATATTCTTACATATTTTATCATACGTAATTATTAAATGAGTAAAGTCAGAAAAGTCAGCTATTTTGTTACTACGTAACAATTACATATAACATCAATAAATAAAGTATGTCAAAATTAAATTTGTGTTTTATTTATCGCAGTAATTGGCAAGCGGAAGAGAAGTGGTTTCACCTATTTAGGAAAATATTTAAGTACATAAATTTGGAGAACATTTATTTCGGTCAAAATTAACAAATAATAAAAAAACAAGTTAAAATATGATAATTCATGCAAAAAAGAGGCGCATCATAGGTTTCGCACACATGCGCTGGGCGCGGCCCTGCTTTGACCTTAGTAATAATTAATTTACAAAGAAGTTTCACTTTGTACGCACGCACTTTTTTTTCTAATTCTAATCTCTTAAACAAGCAATTTGGTAGACAAACTACAAAAATGATTAAGCCGCAATTCGGAATCCGTACAAAAATATAATTGGTTACCCCGATAAACTTTTGATTGCTAGAACCGTCGACGGCTAATTCGATTCTACAAAACAATATTCAGTAAAACTAAAGTCCTTAAGTTGGAATGCATTTTTCTAAATGTTTCGACATTTATTTATTTAAAACAATATAAATATATTTTCCAATATATATATATATACTTATATTGTTATAAAAGCTAGAAACAGAAGAGTGGAAGCTGTAAGATGATGCTTATGTCCAAGGACAAGCTATAAAATAGAAATTAAGCGGCTTGCCGATTAATTAATTAATTAAATGTTGTGTTAATTTTATTAGTATTGCACATTTTTTATACTAGTCAGTAATTACAGCAATAAAGGCTTTTATTATCATTAAAAAAATATTCTTAAATTTTACCGAACCAAAATATAAGCTTAATTAAAATTACACAAATATATTGATAAGAAGTGTCGGGTATTAAATAATTACTTACCTACATTATAATTTTACTAACAAATCCGTTTCGATTTGTCAAATGTTTTGTTTTTGAATGGCATAACATACTCATTGTACTTACTGTTATTTTGGAAAATCGTAAATCAATCAACAATTTAGCAATCACAAAGAAACGCAGCTCTTAAAATGTCACATCATATTACTTGAGGATTTTATTTAGAAATTCAATTTGCATTCGTCTTGTTTATCGCATTACAAAGACATTCTTGAATTCCAATTCTTATTACCATTAAGGACAATACAATTTTATTCACACAAACAATCCCCCAGGATTTGTATATCTTAGACGTGGTAGAAATTGATTTTTATCTTTACTTACACATAAAATAGTATAGAATATAATATTATTGTCTCAACAACCATGACCACCACTGATGACGCAAGACGAAAAAGAGGGATGGACCTTCTTTATGCAAGTTGAATAAGTTTTGCTGCGCTGTGCTGTTTATCCAAAAACAGATATTTGCTAAAATTACATTGACACCAATTCAATAATTCTGTTGATTCAATTAAGAATGTAAACGCGCTTCGTCTTTTCAGTTATTGTGTTGTGTTATTATAGTGTTGGCCTAGTGGCTAGTGGTTTTAACGTTCAACTCTCATCTCTGGTGTCATAAGTTCAATCCCACCAACAGACTTTCTGGCTATGAGCGCAGTCAACACTCGTTCGAATGGTGTAAAAAAACATCGCTAAGAAACCGGATTGATGTAGACCCAAAAAGTCGAGTGCTTCGGGCACAGAAAGCTGGTCACCTATATGCCTATTACATTGACAAATGATCACTAAAGACATAAATCTCAGGCCACACCTAAAAAGATTGGAGAGCTACTGGTGTTTTTTTATAGACGTGTTAAAAGCCGCGGGCAGTAATGGGTGTATTGAAGATCGACAACCTTTATGAAATGATTGTTATGTCTCGAGAAAGCTTCTAACTGCAATGCGACGACCGTATCGTATTGACGTAAGTGAATCTTAATTAAAGACGTAAAAGTCATTCTTTGTGCCTTTAAGGAACCAAGGTTATACAAAATATATTATCCTTATAAATACAGATAGCTCTCTGTATAAAGACGATATACTGAAAAATCACCTTGACCGCTTATTTAACGAACTAGCGGACTGTGTGATCGAGTTTTGATTAATGCATTTTAACCAGTTTATGTCAACTGGGTAAAATGCATTAATACAAATCCTGTGCAACTTGACCCTAACACAAGCTCTACTCCTGAGACAACCTCAGTATATGCGGCACAAGATGGAACTGCACCATCTACCCTGGACTCAACTGCATAAATTAATTAGCAGGTCAGAGATGGCCGGCCGTGTCTTTTCCTTGTTGTCGATACGATTCTAGCAAAGGTATCTACAAGGATTAATCCCCATATTAATGATAAATAAATCTAAATACACTGTACCATAAAGTACTCATTTGTTTTCTTTGTTCTCTTTCTCTCTCTCTCTGTCATCGCAACGTAAACAGAATTGAAATAAAAGAACTAAGAAAAAGACTGAAAGAGATAAAAGAGTAACTTTTGATAAGGGTTAAATTAGACTGATTTAACCCTTATCAAAAGACTGACTTATTTCACAAGGTGGGTTGTTAAATTTTTTCTGCACCCGTTTCTTAGACTTGTTCTTTTATAGGCAATTAGACATCAATGTGTGTACTAAGACATGTGAAATTCCTTTCGTACATATAAATTTTCCATATGAAAAAATCTATTCATGGGACATCGTACACTAACAATCGCACTAATCAGCACTATACAATGTAACTCTCTACACTCAAATTCGCAAAATGTTCTATTAATTCTGAATTAAGACTATTCCGAGGGATATTTGCAAAACAGTTTTTATAGAACAGGGGTCAAATGGGGAGATGGCTCGTCGGATATTAAATAATTATATCGATATTCACACAGACAGGGGGCTCGCAAGTGCGTTCCCAGCTTTTCAGAAATTGGAATGTATAAATAAACGGAGCTTCATGAGATGTTAAAATAAATTTTATTGATTTTCTTCATCTAAAGCGAAACGATGCTTCTACGTATATTTTCTTACACATAAAGTACACAACACAAGAAACACATTCCAATTTTTATATATAAACATAAACAGGCAGTTTTTGCCGCGCACCACCACTCTGTGGAACCAGCTGCCAACTGAAGTATTTCCGAACCAATTCGACTTAGGGTCCTTCAAGAAAAGAGTGTACCAATTTTTAAAAGGCCGGCAACGCACTCGCGAGCCCTCTGGCATTGAGGGTGTCCATGGGCGGCGGTATCACTTAACATCAGGTGAGCCTCCTGCCCGTTTGCCCCCTGTTCTAAAAAAAAAATAAACAAAAAGGGCGATAAATAGAATCACTTCTAATTTTTCTTAATAAGGAAGTAGGCGACTAAAATTGCCATCTAACTATTGTCTATGCCTCGGTGAATGGTTATAGCAATTAAGTATTTATTCTTTTTACATGTTCACTTTCAGTTTACTTTAGTTTTTTTTAATGTATCTTTGTCTATTAATGCACTTTCTTGTTTTCTATTTTATATACATATATGATTTATCTATGTAATCTGTTTTGGATTTCTGTATTGTCTTAGTGTTTTGTCTTATAATATGTTTAAGTATAAGCTGTTAGATTACTTATAATTATATAAATAAATAAGTAATCTCTTTAGCGCAAGTTGTTAAAAAAAACAAAGTTACTTACGTAGACCCGCTACGACGTAGCGAATATTACGTCACATAATTTGAGAAAGAACCCAGAAAAAAATTGTAACGTCATTTCACGACACCCTTTTGTGACGTAAACAATGACTATCATATGTGTGTGGGTGTAATTAATCTGTTACTGATAATTGCCTATTGTTTAGACTTCGAGGCTATAATGTAACTTAAGTATACGTAATCTTTTTAGTAATCTACTCTCATCGTCACTTTTTTTCGCGTACTATTGTGCGGAGTTCACAAACGTATTTCCGAACCAATTCGACTTAGGGTCCTCCATGAACAGGTGTTCTGAAAGACCTGCAATGCACTCAACACACTCCAATTTTTTTGCGTTTAAGGCCACTTGCCGTACACCATCACCTGGCACAATATGCCAGGTGCAGCAGCTGCCGATTGTAGTTTTTCTACACCATTGACTTAGGATCCTTAGAAAATAACGTGACTTATATAAGGCCGCCAACGCAATTGCAAGCTCTGACATAGTGAATGTCCATGATGGTGGTATTACTTAACAACAGATTCTGTCTGCAATATGGCATAAAATATTTTTAGCAAAAGCACAAAAAGCTCACCTGGCCTATTATATTATGTAAAAGAAAATTATATATGAAACGAAGAAAATTGTCTGCCCCATTAGGTTACGTAACATATGCATGGAGTAATACAAATGCAGTAGGATTATAGTTGAATTTAAATTTTTCATTTTAACGCAGTATTGAATCTGGATTTGAATTGTGCAAAAAGAGAGCTTTGGCGACGGACTTGCATCGGCCATCAGCTATTCTTATTCATATCAATGATTGTACGAATAGTTTTGTATTATATCAGAAGTCATCTTAAATCTGTTTCCAATTCCTTGCAGCCTTTTCGTTTTGGATATTTTTAGGTTATTGTTTGTGTTACTTAAGAAATGTTAATTTTTACTTTAGTGAATTTTTACGCCGTGTTAAATGGTTACATTGCATTCATGTTTAATACTTTGCATATAAATCATAAAACAAGCATAATTGGTTTTAAACAGGAAGAGAAATAATGGAATTTGCTATTAAAACGACTATAATTCATTTATGGTTATAATGTTGTTATTGGCTATAAATAACACTTTGTAGTAGATTTTTTGCAACTTCCCGTTTAAAAGATATTTCTTATAATGGAACGTTGTACTCGGAATAAAAATCGAAATGGATAAAAATTTATTGTTTTTTGCATTATTATATTGTTTATTCACGCCTTAGTAAATCAAAAATCATCTTTCAATATATTAACATATTTAAAATTATCATTATTATATTTATTTATTTATTTAGTTATTTATTTCAAACATACACACATTATCTTTACAGGCTGTGCCAATACGACAATGTGGAGAAACATTTAATAAAAATATAATAATGTACATAAAAATTAGACACATAATTTACACAATATCGCTACTGTGAATTCACTCTGCGAACATACATGTTTAAGTATTAAATATATTTCTTGCCTGTTCTCAAAGGTAAAACTTTGAACACCGTCAGATCAGCCGTCAATCGCTTACAACATTATTTATTTAAATTTCATTGACTTTAGATTATTACCTGCATATTATAAAAATCACTGTTATATGCGCAATTTATTAAATATCTTTACAATGCTTAATATTAATACTCATAATATACATATACATAATCCGTCTTGACATTTAGCGTATGACGAAGCAAATAAGCATAGAGCATCAGCGTGTTTTTTTCACACCAACGCGTTAGGGCGGGCGGCTCTGTCCTAGCTAAAAGGCGGGAACGCGTATCTCGCACGGCATTGTACGAAAAAGTTCTGTTAAGATGACACCTTCCACCCTAACCACTCTGTTCGCGATCGTGCTTGCTGGTGAGTTTAAAACTTTTTTTTTCTTGTGTGTGTGTTTAGCTTTTACTGTAGGGTTCGCGTAGAGAGATAATTGCTTAGTGACTGTGAATTAATTGTCAATATAGTGTTTAATAGAAATACTGCCTATTTCATTAGTATTAAATTTTAAACTAGTAGAGTCTAGACTGTTAAGTGGTGGTTAAAACAATAATAACTCGACAATTTTTTGCCTAAAACTCTTTCGTTCGTTATATATAATAGGAAACTTATTTTTAACTTGATATTGAATTCTGATAAAGCATGCACCGTTATGTCATTATTTATTTATTTATCAAATAATTTTTGGTCAAATGTTTATTGGTCAAATAAACAAGATGATAGTTTATGGTTTTCATAAATACATAAAAAGTGTTATTATTAATTCCTTTAAACCGTCAATTACTTTGATTATGAAACTATTTGGGAATTTATTTATATTTTAATACAAGTACATTTTAGAACAAAAGTTCAGACAAATATTAAAAATTATCTTTCATTACAGTACCTATGTTTACAGAACTTTATGTTCAAGACATTTTTGAAATTTTAATATCGTTTTAGTTTCCCAAAAACATGTAATTTTACATTAAATAAATTATTACATAATTCGATCGCTATACCCATATTATAAAGCAATTTTAATAAAATATAATAGTATAATATCTTTATATGTTGGATACTGAAAAAATAAATAATAAATATATATATGGATAATCTATACCTATTAATAAAATATCAAATTTATAAGGTATCTCAGTAGAAATAACAACTACTTGTGCAAATGGCATAAAAAAACTTATGGTTCTCTTTTACCAATAAAGAGTTTATATTAAGATGTATTAGTATATGCGTGACGTATACTGAAAATATTTATTCCCTTTCAATAAAAATCTCACATTTTTAGTATTACTTAGGACGTTACAGTTTCATTAAAATTTAAAAAAATATATTTGAAGTGTATAAAAAGAGTTTTTAAAAGTTAAACGGGCGCCCTTATTTCTTGTTTTTTTTGTTTTTTCTGTCATGCATTAAAGTATAAAAAAAATAATATTTATAGCCTATCCGGACTTCCAATGGCTGGATATTTTTTAATAAATATATCTTATGTTACTCGGGATAAGTGAAGCATTCAGTCCAATACTTTTTTTTATTCGGTACAAAGAAAAATACAAATATTATAAATAAATAAATAATTTATTTATTGAAGTTTACCACAACATGCATAAATTTATAATTACAGTGTATGTTACAAGCTTCGTCTTATCTTTTCTAGAATATATGTTAATTTTGGGTCACATAAACGTAACAAAAATAATATTAAAAATACTAGTATTTCTTTGCTTATTGAAAAGAGAAAAAAATATACTTACCAGCAAAACAGAGGTTTGAGTATGAGTAATTACTTAACAATGGTTTTCTTTAAAATTAATCAGCCCACTACAGAATATATTCAGCTCCAAATAAGTTCTGTTTGATCCGTTATAATCGCGAAGTATACGAAAAACCATCTTTTCTTTCATTTCGTACATTAACATTTGGCGTTGTTATCAAAGTGTACTAAGACTATTTAAGATCGTTTAGCTCATTTAGTTTTACTTGTCTCTTTGTTCATAAAATGTCAATTAGATGTCGACATAACATTCAGTACGTTGTAAATTGTAAAACGCTCTTAGAAGAATTTTTTATTATAAACCTAATTAATAAAGGCAAAAATTCAAAGGATGCATTCCCATCTCGACATTATATTTTTTGTCATTAAGCCAAATATTTTTCGAGATCCCTTTAAATAATAAACAAAAAAAGGGTTGAAACGATAAACCCTAAGCATACATTCAATATAAACAAGAATTTTAATTTTAGATATTCAAGTTTAAAGAAGATTATGTATAAGAAATTAGATTTAACAATGCAGCATCTTCCTTTTTTCCGAAAATAGATACCATTAGGCATTTACTTTTCTAACTGACAAACTGGTTGCAATGTATCAGTTTTTCTAGATGGTGCGTCGTTATTTAAAAATAGTGGTTTCTGCTTTCCCAAAAGCCGGCAACACACCCACCCCATGGGCTGCGAGCCTTTTACATCCCGTGCTACTGAGGTCGTGTATATCACTTACATAGATTCCATCTTAGCAATTCATACTTGATCTTATGAAAGAAAACATCGAGAGGTATCACGCATGCCTTAGGCCTAAAAATGGTGACGTGTTTCAGGAGCAGAAGGCTCTACTGTCTATGAAAAAATTTATTGAAGGAACGAAATGTTTGTAGCGGCACAGATTTGTAAACTAAGCAATAAATCCAATTTGTTTTTACGAAGTGGTCATTTTAGTTTTGTTTTCATCATCGTGTTATATAATAGCAGTTAAATATGATGACTAAATTGTATATTCAATATCAAAATTTTAAAACTAAATGTTAAAAGTCAAAGTAATCCCACAAAGCATCAACGTACCACGCATATTCGTAGGGCGTCGAATAGAAATTTCTTCGTTTAAAAGCCGATTTAAGTTTTTCAAAGGACATTCTACAAAAGCCTTTTTAATTAGGTTAAAAAGGAAAATTTGAATAGGTATTTTAAACCCAACCCAATAAGTCATCAGTTAGGAATCTCAAAAATATTTTGACCGACATTAAAAAAGTGCAGGAGGTTTTCGATTTTATATCCTAGAATGATATTTTTATATTAGTTAAAGGAAGATATATTTAATACGTGCGTAGAGTTTCGTAAACATAGGTGGACTATTTTGTATAAAAAACAAAATTAAATCCCTATGTTGATCTTAGTGATCCGAAATATGATAATATCCTGCAGCCGATTTCTTTGTCTAGCCTTTTGGTTGTGTAGTGAAGATAAAACTGTATCTACTTTCTTGCAACGTCATCATAGCATAAGCCTAGGTTCCAATTTAAACGAGATACGAACATAAAGAAACAGCAAATTAAAATTCAACATCGAAATATATATGAACATCAATAAAGAAATACTTAATAAATGCTTCATTACATTCACTACCAGTTCTTAAAGCCGTAGAAGGGACGAAAAGACCTAGCAATAAACTCTCCGCCGCTCTTTTTAATTGTCAGGTTTTTTGTTTGAAAAAATATTGATATCTTCAAATAATTAACCATAATAATAAAAAATATGTGACAGCAGTAGACATGGTGAAATAGGAGCACGCACTTACATTCTCTTTGAAACAAAACGTAAATACATTGTTGAAATATCTAACAACACCGCATCCTCGAATTCAAAACCGACCGGTCACCACAAGTAGCACCCGTTCACGAGTATGGTCAGCCATAAATGACAACGAAGCTTTTTTAGATATTCAATTTAGGTTTTATTTATTTATTTATTAAGTTTACCACATCATACATGGTACTAAATCTACGGTATATTTTACATCTAAAATTTATGACAGTTAAAGTAAACATAAGTTTAACAAAAATATTGAAATTAAAATTAAAAATAATAATAATTAATACAAATGTAAGATAATAAAATACCAGAATTTTAATCAGAAAAAAAATCATCAGCAAAACAGCGAATTAGGTTCGAGAAAGGCACCCAACAATGCTTTCTCTAAGACCGAGGTTTTGAATTATTATTATTTAATTATGTAAACTAGTCTATAATATCTACAGCAAAGTCGAAGAACAGAGAGATTATATTTCTACCTACATATTATCACGTACCGTCTTGTCACCTTACTGTTTAGAAATTCTTTGTTTCAGTGATCTGGTTAATGTTATATTAGCGAAGTCATTAGCTCGCCCACTTTTATCTTAAAGGTAGACAAAACAATATATGTATCAAGTTATTATATACCTAGACTAAACTTTCCTGGCGTGGCAGGCTAATCACCTTGGCCTAAAAAATAAAATATTAAGGAAAAATATGCTGTAAATATAGTTTATAACTCTTTTCTTAAAATTTTAATTATAATTATAATTTATTTAAGATCTATTAAGATAATAAAAGAAATGTCGTACAAACACAAATAAATATTATGTAGTTTTGGACTTCTTGCGCTCAGCATATTTATAATTTTTCCTTACATGCCTAGAAGTGATCGATAAGGTCGCCTATAAGTTTTTTTATATTTATTATTTAGATTTTACTATGTTTCTTGCAACGAAGTGTTAAATTCAATAAAATATAAAATAATAGATTTTAAGCAATATTATATAAATTATAAACCTTTTTCTCATCATTTTAAATTAAAATCCAAAACTTAATTAATTATCATCATCATCAGCCTCTTTATTCGGTTCCTTTTCTGTAGGCCTCTTTCAATTTCCTGCTGCAGCCTGCACTGGCCTCTCTATATCCTTCTTGAAAATGTCGTCGGCAACCTAGTCGGTGGGCAGATGCTGCAATTGTTTGCTCTGCTCTATTCAAGGAAAACAGGCCCAAAACCGAATTTTATTTATTTAGTTACAGCTATTAGCTTTATATCAGAATACAAAATATATACATTATAGCCATTGTTTTTGTTTATCTACGATAACTGATTCTGTGTGCCCACGGGCAAAGGCCTCCGCCATTTTTATTCGTGTTAAAATTTGAAATGACATGACAATCTTTGAATGATCTGGCACTATTAGTAAGTATATAGTCGATCTCATTTTTAAAGCGCCCGTCGGGGGATGACCAAATCCATCTTCTGTTTTGTTTTTTCTTGTATAGTGTAACAAAACCGAATTAATAATTCTTAAATAGTAAATTTATATGCGTTTATGCATAAAAGTGTAACTAACAAGCTCACTGTCGCATTCTTTATAACTCTAACTTAGTATTACTGTAAATTTTGGGTTTATTCTGCACTTAACGTATGCAAAGTAGGACGCGCAATCAAAATTCTGTAACTTTATAAGCCTTTAAGACTGGGATTTTATTAAAATCGTATAGTACGGGATACCTGTTTAGTTATTTTTTTTATTTGTTTCATAATAGTATTTCATCTATGTAATTAATTGCATCAAACAATCAGTCACACCTAAGAAACAACTGGGTATATTTTTATAAAGATTTGATTCGTTGAACATTAGCAAAATTAATGAAATGAAGTCGTTTATTTGCTAAGATAGTGGTACAATTAGATTGACTATACAACTCCACACAATCAGCCATATGTAAATAGGAATGCAAAAGTCATATTAATTTTTATATTGCCATATAAAAAACCATTAACATAATGTCATAATGATTAGAAGTTATTTAGAATTGGTGTAAAACTTATGATGTAAATACTCGCCCACGCTTTATAGGCACCTTGCCTTTTAAAATAATGAAAAGACAACGAAAATCTAGAACCAATAATTTATTATTATTTGTTGAAAGGAGCTCGTTCGGAGGTCCAACTTAAGCCGGTAACGCCTGGTTATGTCTGGTGCTCTTTAAACCCAGTTATCTTCTTTTTAAGTCTATATATATTTTCTTGAATGTGCCATTAAAAATCTTTTTTTTGGGTGATAGATAATCAATGTAAAATGTAGCCAAACGGTGGCAGTTCATAAATAAATTGTACAATCAAAAAAATAAGATCTGTATCTCATGATTGTTCATAAGTCCGTTGAGACAGTCTTTACCATAAACATGGCATGCGGAATCTCCCCAGCACCAGCTCAGCTTCCACTTGACCGCATTCAACGAAGACCGATTCGAATCTTTCCGTACGGCATGATCCCTTGGAGTTGCATAGAGATGTGAGGTGTCTTTGCATGTCCTACTGCATTTACCCTGGAGAATGTTCAGTTACTAATACTGTGCAACCGAGTCACCTATTGGACGTCAAGGCAGAATACGAAATACCATCCATATTACCTTGACGTCCGTAGTTAAACAATATAGTTAAGCAATATTCGTTCTTAAGGCAGTTTGGCCGCGCACTACCACTGTAAAACCAGCTGCCCACTGAAGTATTTAAAAAGGCCGGCAACTTTCGGTTTAACCGATTTGTATTTGGAGCATATTACATTATAAAAATGAACAAAAATTGACAATTGACTTATTGCAAAAAATATACTTAACATCCTCAAACGCTGTAAAGTCTTTTTATTGCTACTAACCGTGTATTAGACGAGTCATAAAATATCTTTATGATCTAAATAGGACATATGGTACATGTCTAAAATAATAAAACTAGGATATAAGGGCTGCCACACGTTTTAATATTTATAACCACTACCCGACATCATATTCATCTCAATTCTTCAACATCAAACTTTGCCCAGGTACTAACTTCCACTTATAAATATAACTTTTCTCAGTATAGCATATAACGGTGAAGGAACCTGCTTGCTATATACCCAAAAATTCAAAGGCGTGTGTCAGGCACAGGAGGCTGATTACCTTGCATATTAGATTGACAAACGATCATGAAACTGATACATAAATCTCTGACCCAAAAATATTGTAGGGCCACTGATTTTTTTTAAGATTTGGTTTTTGTAAGCACTATTAATTTAATCCGTTACTTCTCATTAGTTTGAAAGTTAGACAACCCATTCAAAAATAATGCTAGAAATGACAAATAACATTAGATATCAAATAATTCGTATAATTGTATTTATAATAATTTGATAACGTCAATGTTTTCCAAGTAAGTAAATACAATATTTCATTATAAAGATTCGTTCCTTTGATATTCCCAAATCATAAATTACAAATTGAATTTAAATTAATAGCTTTTTAAATTGCGTATATTATATAAAATATAGTATAATATGTAAATTCGTGATCATCATGTATCTACATAAGTAGAGTTTCATTTTGGATAGATAACTATTATTAGTTATCTATTGCATTGTTATTTATGCACCGTGCGGCTATTTTATTTTAGTATAGCAATTTTATTTTATTCTAGGTACACGGTCTTCACATTTAATTATGAAATCAATTTGTGCAAAATAAATTAAAAACTATTAAAAAATTGTAAGCATGGAGTTTCTTGTCCATTCTTCTCCATATAAATCTACCTTTTGAAAGGGCTACTGGAGTCATATTTTTCTAATATAAAAACTTATAATTATCTTTCACAAGCGCCTTTTTAATAGGTCTAATTGTATTAAATTATTTGATTTCAACTTTGACTTTACATTAAAATTTATCATAATAAGAAAGATTACATTATAAAAAGTATAATATATATAAAGAAGTATTATCTATAGTAAACATGTTAAAGTATTTATTTATAAAAACACACAAGGAAACGTTTCCGTCCAACGAAAACTAAAAATAAATAAATTTTCTGCGAAACAACAATTTCATAATGGCGTCCGATATCCAATTTAAATATTTATTAGACAATAGTTTTTGATGAATGTTAGGAATTGTGTAAATGTGGGCGTCGAAAACGAATCAGTTTTGTATTTTAAATTTCTATAATTTAGTTATGCGTTTTAACGAGAGAAATACTGACTAGTTTTCAACGGAATTCTATTTGCGTAATTATTAAAAAATAAGTTACAAAATTATTAAAAATTTCCATAAATATAAAAAAATTATGGATTAAAATTTTCAAAGCACTCCTAATTAAATTCATCATCATCATCATCATGGCTGTATAACCTCTTATGGATTACCGGGATTTCTCTTGCTGCTTGTGAGTTCAGTAAGGATCTTGGTTGGGATTCTGTAGTCCGCATTCAGTGCCCATGTCCCACATGAGTTTCTTCCATTTTCCATTTCACCAAAGATCTTGGAAAGTTCTTTTTCGAAACGATTATGCCAAACAGAGTCATACAAGGGTCGTCAAAGAAACTTTAGCTCGAAAATAAGGAGGGTATGCCCTTCTTTCTTACCTTGGTTACAGAACCATTTGAAAATACTGGCTGCAGCAAATTTTGTATAGAAAAAGCTTGGCATTGTTTCTGAAAAATTGCAATCGATAAGGACAACGTAGCAGCGATTTAAAAAAACTATTTATACCTTTTGATAATTTCACTACTATCCCTTAAAAATAGACTATATACGAGGTAAAAAAATAATGTAAAAACGGATAGAAAAGTAACGGAATACCAACATAATGTGTCGATATACGCGAACAATGATTGATCGTAAGCTTTTATATCTGTCCGTCTGTCCATCACCATTTAGGAAAATATAAAAGTTTTTTAAAATTTTAAAATAGAATAATTTACTAATATTTGGCTTCAGCAAACATGCTTATACGATGAGGCACTAAATATCACTCCTAATCATAGTTAAAAAATCACTTTATTCTATACGATAGGCAGACGACCTTGGAACGGTACTGGGCATCCACCACAGCTTCCGGACACCCATTTTATAAGTGGGTTACAGATCTTGAAGGAGACTAACGCTTTTTAAATACCTCCTTAAGAAAGACGTTTTCTTGAATAAATATTAAAAGCCACAGATGATAAAATCAAAATACCTATTAAACCAGACCGTAAACCGTAAATAAACTTAAAAAAAAATCAGTACGTGAAAAGTTCGTGTCATCGTTTCCGAACCATCGCGAGGCTTAGACCCAACTACTTATAACATAGCACTTACACAACTAGCACACTAGCAAGAACCACAGAAATAAGTCCTATGTCAATATTTCATACATCGAAATTAAACTACAATTGTACATGAATATTCAAGTGGGAGTTATTATTTATCTTATATAATCTATATCATCCCCTAACCAATAGACAATCCCTTATTAAATATGAAGCCTTGGATTAAGGCTTTCAAGGTGTTTGAACTTAAGACATAGTAATGAATAATTCAAACATTGTTAACATATATTACCTAGTTATTCTAAATGTATTATCCACGTGTTTGTTCGGAAAATGTAATAATCCTTGTTAGTTGTTTGTACCTTTCTAACGGAGTATGGGGCATACAAATATCAACATCACCCTCTGTGCCTAAGTTTCTGATTTTCCTTCATCGTACGATAAAGAATCTAATGGCAATGGGCTTTTGAACGCACTTCAGTGTTGGAATCGTACAAAGGACACAGCTAGCACTGCACCCAAATATTCCGTCCGTTAAAGAGATCTATCATCCCCCGAGCAGACTAAACGTAAAATCAAATACCTACGTTAGTTACGGCATAGAAAAGTATCGATAAAACGAGAAAACTTTAGAACGCTTAATTCTTGCTACGAAGCATGAAATAAGTTAAATTTCGTAAATAGTAATTTTTCTACGTTTTTTAACAGCTCGAGGCTGTTGAATCATTTCTGAAACTTAAAAAGCTATTTGCATTCCGACAGTTAAAGATTAGCGTAATTTTGATAGGTTAAATACTTAGAGCTTAAATAATATTTCTTTTAAAGACAATGTGAGTTAGATTAGCTAGAACTGATCAAGTTTTAGGATTTAAAGAAAACACTTTTTTATTATTATTTATTATATATTATAATTATGTTTAAATTAATTATGTTAAAATTATAAGTTTACAATAATACATAACTTCAATCCGTTAAAAAAGTGTTTTCTTTAAATGTGTAAAAGTTATGTTAATAAAAGACAATACTAAGTTTTAGGATGTGAAATTGATCATATCAATCTAAAATGATCATGATAAACAATAGTGATTTTTAATAAGTGTATCAACATAAATGGACGAAAAATGCCGATATGTCTTCTTATATAAAATATAAATCTCCCAAATTTGTACTTTAACTAATTTAATGAATGGTTACCTTATCGCTAACAAAATTTCATTACAAAATTCATAATGAACTTAAAAAAAAATATTCTCACCTCAGACTTAATTAATTTGTGTTTAAAGGCTTTGTATTCTTAATAAATTTTGAAATAGCAATTGACCCCACCCACTTTATCCCGGAAACAAATTAATAAATGAATAATAGATTACTTTGTTCAAAGTTGGGCCTTTTTACAAGTAAATTTAATATAAGATAGAAAATTCGGCACTTGCGTATTAACGCCACCGCGGCAAAAATTTAATCGTTAGAAAGTTTTAGAATAATAACCCCTTACCACTTTCACACACCGGAAACAGTTATTTAAATAAAATATTTATATACTAACCTAGTTCTAAAGTGTTGAATAAAAATATTCGATAATTTGCAATTTTTTAAATAATACTGTATAAAAATTTACTAATTAAACAAACTATATATAATTATACTATACTAAATTTAAATAAGTATGGTTTGAGGTTATTATATAGTTTTATTGAGTATGGTTTTGAAGATGGCTGGAGGTTCCTAGAGGCGCTAACGTTCGTAGGGTCGGAGCGCATTCTCATGCATTTTAATTTTGACTTCTTTTATATATAATAATGTAATTAAATATCTACATAATTAATCTGACTTTTTTGTTATTAGGAAATCACTTATATTGTTATAAATTTGCTCCGTAACTCAGTTTAACGTTTAACTCTCTAATTAAAGGAATAACCTCTGCTAGAGGTAATTCCGCGAGGAGTAAACTAATTAAATCTATGTGTACCTAACAACCTAAGGCGGTAAAACATTTGCTAACAAAAAACCTTTTTGTGCAAACAGCACATACAATGTAGAATTGAAAAAAATCGAGTGAGTTTAAATAGGACGAAACAAAACACTAGTAGGCGTTTCCTTTCTCAGCGTGTCGTGTCAACGCCTGTCATGTTGTTTGGCATATGCCAAGGGTGATGGTGGTTTCAAGATTAGTAGGTATTTGGATTTGAACTTCTTAATTTTTGGTGTTAATTTTGAAGTGAAACTTCTTTAGGCGCATGACGGTACAATTTTTACATATGAAACGTCACCAAGATGTTACGAGATTTTCGTTGGTAATAAATGCTGTCTTTCTTAATAAATTACATACAGTGAACATACAATATTTAGGAGCTCGTAGCATATACGTATATTTATTTATCCTTTATTACCTTATACAAATCATACACATAACAAAAATAAAAAAAACTTACAAAAGGGCAAAAGGCGGCCTTATCGCTTACAAGCGACTTCTTCCAAGCAACCCTAATGTGAAAAAAAGAACATCAAGAATTAATTTATTTGACTGTATAAAAACTACGTTTGTGATACCTTTATATTTTGCAGGGCATTGCAAAATTTCTTTATTACAAGCAATGACATTTTATCCACTATGGATTGTCCGAATACATTTTAGTCTTAAATCCAAATCTCAAATCTCTGATACAACAAAGACAAAAAAATCGACATGACTTGCCTATCTGTTTGAGAAAACATCATGAAACATATTCATATATCTGAGGCTCAAAAATGGTTGTAGTGGCACTGATTTAATTTAATAACGAATAGTATCGATAGATTTGTAAATTAAATTACAGTTTATTTTTGTTTTTTTTTTTATATTTCTTACCATCCATGAACCTATTTTAACAAAACAATTACCTTCGAACAAAAGCCGTGTTTAAACCACACAGTGTAATTTTTTTTTACGTATGTATTGACGTATAAGACTGAACACTATCATATATACATGTTGTCACCGAAAAGTTTAATTCTTATATGTTATAATAAATCGTGCAACATTATCTTCAGGAGAATTCAATCAAAGTGTAACATGATCCTGATCAATGACGCACGGTTCATGAACCCTTGTTATTCTGGTGATATGAAAAATGTCTCATTTTTCATCACGTATCGTAATTCATAATAAGATGTTAGGTTTTCTTTATTTATTAAATTTACTCACTTTTGTGCGCGTTTTTATCTCTCCCAGAAATACTTTTGTCATTACAAATATATTAAAATTGAGATGACTCTGATGATAGCCATCAGAAAGTGTTTGGGTATCACCATACCCCACTTCTCGTAATAATGTGATTCTATCGAAATCCTTTTCAGACAAAATATTTCAGTGTAAAGCCGAGGGCTGCTGACAGAACTTTAAGATTCTAAATAAAACCAATACCAGTAATTTCTACATACGTATACCGAGGTTTATATTTTCATTAAAAACATACGAGGGAAAAAATAATGTAACTGCATTAGAGTCCATGTACCAAAAATCTTTTCTGGCGTATTCGAATCGGTTCCACTGCTACTATTTCCTATTATATTTAGTTTTCGAATATCAACACTAATAATAATTCTGATTAGGCAGTGCTTTCAAGGTATATAAGTATTATTTGAAAGAGAAATCAAAAGATCAAGAAAACTGAAGTTTCTAGAATTTTATCCATATAAATACATCTTAATGTACTGACAGTGTCTTGTGTTGTATATTTGTTACTCTGTACAGTACCACATACTTGGCCGGTAAGAGCATAGCTGTGATGGATACATGGTACTGAGTGCCAGTAAAAATTTTAAATATTGAAATTTTATTAATAATCTCTCTAGAAAACAGTTCTAGGTTTAAATAAATGTGTGATAATATGATAGGTTATGTTACCCTATACTGTTAATATAATAAATTTTAAGATGCCTCGAAATCAGAACCTTCGATAATTAAAACTTTGCCATTGTACTTAATAAAGCAAGGAGTAAAAATATTTCTTTAGATGCTCGATTAGTATAATTGGATTTTTATTAGATGTTGGGAGATAGTTAAATAATTTTTTGTACGAACCAATAAATTACAGAAAATAGACAATGTCAGTCTGACAATTGACATTTCGAAATGGCGACTGTAGTACTTATTTCATTCGCCGGCTAAGAAAAGTATGTGGCACTGTACATACATTTAAAAAGATTTTTTTTAATATTTACATAACATGGACTATGAATTGAATAAATTTTTCTAATACATTGAAATGAAAATTTTCAATTTTACTTAACGAATTTAACATAGATAAGTACAAGTAATTCTGGATTTTGTTTAAGATTAAACACGATGAAGATAAAAGCGTCCCCAAGGGGGACATAGTACGTACAATTTTAATGAACAATCACACTCACTTTTACTATTCTTAGAATAAACTTGTGGGTCGTAATTTCTTTGCTGCTTTAATGAAATGAGTAGTTTCAAAGTAAAGTCTAAAGACACTGTATTTGTTCACATTATTTAATTCTTGTCACTTGTTACAATGTACCTATCTACTATTTAGCCTGGACTGAAATGCTTCTAATTGTATCGGCTCACCTAACTATTATGTATGTGTTCGTAATTAAACTCCTTAACAGCTAGACAGATTTTGATGAAATTTTTTGTGTGTTCAAGTGAGATTGACATTTTTTTTGTATGTTAGACATGTGTACAGGATTCCGTCTGTCCTCTAGAATTTTATATAATACTTTATTGATATCTGAGGCTATCATATAACGTAATCCAAAGACTTTTCATTGATTTTTCTTTATAGGCAATGAGATGATTAGCTACTGTGTCCATCTCTATATTTCTCTAACAAAGTTTCGCCCACTTTAGACTTCTCAAAACAATTAAAAAAAACACTAGACTAATTGATGGTTCCTGCAAGGGTATCTGAACACGTGGTCCTTATAAAAGCATCATTTGTCTTCACGACAGGACATGTGTAGGGAATAAAATCCACATTCAATTTAAAAGAAGTTTTCAACAAAGAAGTATAAAGCTTTAATGATAGTGTTTTAGTATCAGTAGTTAGGTAACATAGCATAACATATTCTAATATAATATACCTTATATTAGAATCACGAAATATCTACATATGTGTGCAATCCATCCAAAAAGAGTACGATGCTATGGTATTTATCTTTCATTTAGTCATTTGCAGCAGAAAAAGTATTTTTGTATAAGTACTTAAAGTGAGAACAAAATGCCATTTTTTTTTACATTTACAACATTTTAGGTTATGATGTTGTAACATTATAAATCAGTGGCGCTACAACCTCTTTAGGTCCTGACCTCAGATTTCTGAATCTGTTTTATGATCATTTTTAAATCTAATAGGCAATGGGTCTAAGACATGTCGGTTTCCTCACGATGTTTTCCTTCACCATCGAGCAAATGTTAAATTCGAACATAGAAAGAAAGTCCATTGGTGCACAGCCGGGGATCGAAGCTACGACCTCAGTTATGAGAGTCGCACGCTGAAGCTACTAGGCCAACACTGCTCATAAAATATCAAAATTTAGTTTTTTTAATGGATGGCAGTTTGTTCATTCCTTTCTTGTGGAAGTGGACCGGGCGGCGATGATGTCAGCGAAAGCGTTTTGTTAGGTGGAAATTTATACCCACTTATTAAGAATTTGTTGCACTATCTCGACAAAAACTACCACATTAAAACAAAATACACAATCTAAATACAAATGACTGAATTTGAAGTTAAATTAACTACACTCATAAATATTATTTGAATTTCGAATTGCGCGCCAATGCACAGAAAAAAGGTGTAAATTCTGCTTATAGAATCTCTAAATACATAGGTCTCGCATAGCTATGTATTATCTACGCCAAATATAGAAATCATAGTTATTCAAGGAGTTTGGAGTTCATTAATATCATTAATAAATTAATTTGTGTTCTCAGGTGCCACATTCACCCAAGCCCAAACAAAAGATTATAAGGTCCACGGCTTGGATCTCCTTCGTCTCCTCTCCGAGAAGCCATGGCTCCTCCACAATCGATGGGAGCCTGGTGACCAAGATGTTGGGTACAGGAATCAAGATTCCAATGACGACAGCTTTGACGATGACTTAAGGTAAGTTTTTAAATATCTATTTTTTATTTTTTTATTGTTTAATAAAATAATAATTTATTTAATTAATCAAATTATGTACCATTGCTATATACACACGTCTGCCATCTTCATAGGTTCATTGAACCCTTAACCAAAAAAAAAGATTTGGACGGGAATTAATGAAATCAATGTGAGCTGAGCAGGGACCACTGCTCAGCTCACAGCCATCATTAAACGGTCATTTACGCCTATACATATGTCTCAGGTCCACCTCGGAGAAGCGGTCTGCGGTGGCCACAGCGCTGAACGGGCGGCGACGTCGGCAGCCCACGCCTTCGCTCGGTAAGGCAGTCGCGCCGTATGTCGGCGTCGGTAAGCAGCGTCGATGCGGCTATTTCATGATTAACGATGATATAATAATTAAAGCTATATACATTTAATCGAAGCAAGAGTGGATGACGCTTTTGATTTGAAATGGTTCGAAAGTCTTTGTCAAGAATCGTAAAATTTTATCATCTTAATGATGAGAGGAGTAAATGATAATACAAATTATTATATACCACTTTTTACAGTTTAAATCCTTTACTGAAAATTATCGAGACACATTTCTGCCTCTGTACTATTATTTTTAGGAAAAAATGCCTCATCTATTGCTTTACATGTAGGAAATATAAATTAGGTTATGCTATCACCCAAAAATTCTAGCAATAACATTTAAACTCTATACATTATCTTGCTATTTACAAACTCACGTTAAATCAAAACATTGTCACGGAAAGCAGAATAGACATTTATAAATGTCGTGTATATCAAGTTTCTCCTAAATAACTTCTCTAATGACGTGTCCCGGACAAAGCTATGCACGCTTTGTAACTTTAAACCTAAGTGCAATATCGAATGGAGGAACTGTAACAATGTTACTATATTCATTTTATTGTGAAATATTTCAGGAAATATTCTTATTTTATACCTAGGAAATCTAAAATAAAAGTTTTGACTTGTGGGTTTAAGTCAATAGTTTCGTAGTTCAAAAATTACGTAGGCAGATTTTCAGCAATTTTAATCCCCCTTCCTCTTGTCAGCAAAAGTAAAGCAAGAATCAAAGCAGAGGTGCTATGGAAATTAGTAAAATATGTAATAATAATAATAAGCCTCTTATCCTGAACTGCTTACTTCTTTCTTTGTATAGTGGTGTCTGTTTATTTATAAAATATCTCTTAGTTCAGTGTGCCTCTTGCCAAAGGCCTCCTCTAACAATTTCCATTGTACTCTGTCTCACCGTATAGTGCTTAAGTAATACCAGAACGGCCCTTAAAGACTGAAATGATTTTTAATCCTACTAAAATTAACTTTAGATTACTCTAGGTTCTTCTTATTTTGTATGTATAAATGAATACTTCTAAATATGAAGAAAAACTAGAGTTTAATCATTCGGCGTTTAAGCGGGTTTTAAAATTATAAGCTAATTTGTACCGTTTGAACATTGAACGATTCATTCTACATATTTAGCTGTGTTGACTCCTACTGAAATATCGTTTTTATATACAAATTAAGTCAATGTTAAGGCTTTGAATATTCATTCATAAGCGTTCAATAAACTTTGACATGTAAGCACCAAAATTCGGCTTAAATCATTCTAAAATTAAACATTTATTTGAAATAATTTTGAAGGCATATTTTTAGATTTAGCTACTTTTCGATTGCACGACGTTTATACAATTATTATAAAGAAGAACGATGCGTATTTAAACAAATGTTTATTTAAATGACACATTATCCCTTAACTTAACTAATAAACCCTAATTCATATAAACATCCAATATTACATTTCCGGTATTTTTTTAATAATGACTACAGAACAAAATTCCCCAGGTGTACTTAACGATGTTGGCTCATTCTTCGACTCGCTCCGGGACAACCTGGAAACGCTGGCCTCTCTGTCACCAGAACAAAGGTCTACGCTATTCCAGGAGCCACCAACAGTAGTGCACGCGCCTTCATCTGGTAAGAATTTTTGGCACTCCAGCCATCCTCGCTACAAAATCTTGAGCTAAAACCCAATATAACGTGTTATCCGTACGTCTGTTTAAACTGTATGTAAATACTAATAAACAGATTTCGTCAAGCTAAGAATATCAGTTGTAATAATAATAATATATTAATAATAGACAAGTAGGTGATTAACATCCTGCGACTGACACGCCGTCGACTGTTTGAGTCTAAAGCCAGCCGGTTTCCTAACGTTTTTCGTTACCGTACGAGCGAATGCTAAGAGCTGACATAGAATGAAAGTCCTTTGGTGTACAGCCGGAGATCGAACAGAGGACCTCAGTCATGAGAGTCGCTTGCTGAAGCCACTAGACCATCACCGCTCTTTCAGCTGTCATAGGTGTTGTAATAGGTATTGTAAACAACTATTCCAGAGATATTCTTTATGAGTTAATTGCATATAAATCAACATTATTTATTAGATTACTTATATTCTTATGTAAATGAAACAAATGCATGCATGTTCTAAAAACAACCCTTCCGTTTGCTGGTTTTATACAAAATATCCAATAGTACTATAATGTCTAATATTGTATATGAAAAAGGGATTTTATTAAACATGTTTCGGCTTTTAAGTACTGTCATTCAAATATCTGATTTGCATACACTTTGACGTACGAAGACATCATTGTGACAAGGAAAAAACAGTTCATTGTTTATCGATATAAGGTTATGAATCATAGCTTAATAAGCATGTTTATATGTTGTGGTTTATTACTATTTTGGTAACTCGGTATTAATTGTTCCTCATGACTTGGCGGGTTTGGAAATTATTTGTTAATTTTTATTTTTTTAAATATTCAACCTTTAAAACCAACCCGTAGTCTTTCTCGTTATTTATTTGTCAGATAAGAGTTCTTCAGTTTTAGTCTCTAATACGAGTTGGTACATATAGAAACGCCATTTAAATTTGAAAAGTTCTCCGGTGGAAAATTAAGACATCCGCGGCTCTAAAGAGCACAACAATCACAGGTCCTGCACCTCATCTTGCGTTTAGTAATCGTAACAGACAATTGTTGAACATTTAGAGTCGAAACTCAGCACTAATATGACTCCCGTATTTCAGACATTTATTTGAATCAAATTCAAAATCATTTATTAATTTAGATAACACAATGTACACTTATGAACGTCAATAAATAAATACATATTAAATGCTTCTACATATTTTACATTAACTGCCAGTTCTCAAATCAAGGGCGTAAAACGGACGAAAAGAACTGGCAATAAAGTCACCGCCACTCTTTTTAATCGCCAAGTTATTTGTTTTACAAAATCTTCGTATGGAGCTGTAATCATTTCACCATGTTCCACGTTGTAAACAATTAACTATAATAATAAAAAGTATATAAACAAAAAAATCAAAGATTCGACCAGTATTTGCTGAAAGTGTACTTGATGTTTCCCTCATACTATACGCAGTAGTTATAAGAAACTGTGAAGTTCTAAGTTGTAAAAATATATTTTAATTAATAGCATGCTCCCCACGCATAAGGTCGTCACACTGAACGCGGACAAATTACAAATGGAGACGGAAACCAGGCTATTTTTAATAGACCTTCACAAACCCTACCCAACCTTTGTTATGCGATCTTCTGTCTAACACAAGGCTATTAAATTAATTTACAAAAATATTTCATTACATTTGCGCGTGTTTCAATAGAAATTTAAAATATCGAATATCGCAAAGACGTTTTAGGGGAACAATTATTTTCAACCCAAACTTTATCCACTTTTCTCTGACTTACGATATTTGGATCTTAATCATGGGTTCTACCGGTTTTCTTCAGCTTTAGAGCGAGTGCTATTTGTACATGTTGAGGAGAAATGCCATTTCCTTTACACGGAATACGCTTCCGTGTGCGCCTCTCAAGCCAGTGGAACTAAGTTCTAATCACAGCCCGACAACGGATTTTTATGCGCGCATTTAAAACTAGACTGTAAAGAAAAACCCATGATACTAATATGCCTTAGACACAAAAATCGACGGTGTATGTCAGACACCGAATGCTGATGAACCACTAGTATATTGTAGATGCCTACATATATGGCGCAATCGTTCTTACATTGCATTTATTATCTAGGTTAAGTCAATGCCCTGTAAGCATTTACATTATAATATTTAAAATGAATAAAATAAGGAGTCGTTTTCCAAGGCTTGCCTGAGATGGTTGTTTAATTATATTTCTCCTTCACATATTGTTATGTGTTTACACATACGATACCCCACAATATTAAGAAAAAGTATAATCATGAATTATTAGTTTATAATTAGAGAGGCTCATAACCTACTATAAAGAATAAAGAATGATCTCTGAAAAGATACAGAAATTTGAGACAAGGGTTGTAGCCCCTCTGTTGTGGTTGCAGAAGGGAAATATAGATTTTTAATCAAAGTTGTAAATAGACAACTACAATACGAGTCCAAACAAACTAGAGACGTAACTAATTAAACTTATGTAGTGCCCGTGCAACTGACGATAAAACTTTCTAACTAGAAAACGTATGACGAAGTATGTAGAGTAATGAGGATCCCTTTGCCTCGAAACACCCGCTTAAAACATTATCTTTATTTGCCTTAACCGATGTTATGCGATGTTGTATTTAAAATTGTTACGCCATGGTTATCAAACTATTTAATCTCCTTCCTAGAAGTTATAGATCACCGCCGTGTAATGCTTTCAAGGGTAGGGTGATTAAAAAATTTAAAGGCTGCCTTTATGGCGTGGGCGATTTTTAGACCATAAGTTTTTAACATTTAAATACATAACTTATGTAATTTTTCATTATATTAATGTTGTTATATTACTTGGAAAATGATGATGTTGTGCTTACTTTTATATGGCTTACTGTGCGTCTTTTTATAAATAATCGATCCTAATGTACCACGTTATTTGCAAATAAACGATTTATTATTAGTATTAAGACATACAGTAATAAGAAAGCGAAATAGTATCAATGAAAACAATGAAAATTAATAGTTATTTACTTAGGGATAGTATACAATCACAAATATAATATAAAGTCTTGTGTACAGTTACAAAATTTAGCCAATCAAATTTAAATTGTCTTGTGTCACAATAGTTCTCAGGGGGAATCAGCCACGACGATTTATCTTTATTGAGGAATGTACTCAGGACATATAGGTGACAAATGTGTGCGTCAAAAACACTATTCCATGACCACTCCGATGGAACAGATGATACGAAAGAAGCGCGCGCGCAAGACCGTCACCTCTTACTGTATCTTTAAGCGAGAAACGGGCCGTTCCACACACAACTTAAGGCTATAAAAATCTTTTTAGAAATCGTGGAGTTTTATATGTCTATTCTACCCGGGACCTGAATTCAAAACTAACTAAAACAGTAGCAGTAAATAAAAATAATTAAACATATGAATCTAATTTGTGTTTGTAAGGAATAAAAATGTTTGACATCCCAGGAGGAGGTGGCGGTGGAACTGGCATGCGGAGACTCCACGCTCTGAGACCTTTGCGACCAACCGGTAATATTAGGTGAGTATCGTTATACTTCAAATATTTCTACCTAATTAATCTTAGACCTTATAAGACGGGATAGGTAAGTAGGACAACAAATTTGGTATGTGTAAAGTTTGTATTGATTGAATCGATATTTATTTAACTGTCTAGAGATTCAATTAAGTCTCTGATTTAACTACTTTACTGTGACATGTATATTATTATAGAATAGAAATTATTTCGATTTTACATTTAGGATTTCTATTGTATGGTAAGAAGTGGTGGGACTTTGACTCCCATGATTTTCCGTGTGTTAAAAACTTTTGTGTAAACTGAAAATTTGTGAATTTTACCTGTTAACTGTTCTTCAACATTAATAATAACTTAAGAAATTTATCTATTCTTTTGTTTGAAAATAAATCAGAGTTTTATTGTTTAGTCGTTCGTCTCTTTCTGTCCATTTGAGTTTTCGTTATGATGAAAAGTAATAGAATACAAGTACTTTAGTTAAAGTATAGTTTTATAGGAATACCGTACATTTGTATCTTTTACTTCTCTGTTTCTATATAAATCTAAAAATACCTTTGTATGTAGATCTTACAACCGCAGATCGGACTTGGAGGCGTATGGAAGCTACCCGGGCGCGAATCACCATGACCCGGGTCTCCTCTGGACTGGTCTGGGACGGTAAACATCCGCTCTTCACCCCAACGGCCCATATCCCAAAAACTGCTAAATTCCTATCGAATATAGAACACTGCTTGTCTCACGTGTGTTGCTAATTCGAAAAACAATATTATGTGTAGAACTCGGCAAATAACTTGGGAAGAGACGCACAGTCGTTCTTTTCTAAACCTACATAAGTTTTTGAAAAATCTCGCCAAGTTACGTGCCGAGGTTTCTGTATCTCCTTGCTGTCGAAAACTAAATCATTATTGTTGTAATATGTAACTACATTTATATTATATAACCATTTAAATTATATACTAGCTAGGAAATCGTTTTTTACTTTTCATACATTATATTTCCAATTAATGTAATTTTACCAGAATGGCACATTTACTGCCCAATCTATTAACTGATCAAAATTAGTTGAATCGTCATTCGTTTGCCAACATATTTAGGATTGTGTGTACCAGCTATACTATATTATTATTAAACACAACCTTAAGCTTTTATAAGATTTGATGTTTGATAAAACTTATAACTATAGAAATCGTCTGTAAAAATAATGCAATGACTTTAAGTGAAGAAATCGTTACTTGGAACATCTTTTTAAAAACATTTTCTTTAAATTTAAGACGTACCTAATAAGTATGACTTCAACGTTTATTGTTCAAATCTTCAATTAGCTGTTTAGCTTTAGAAAATGCTTGTCCAACTTTAATGAATAAAATAATTAAGTAATCCTTTAGACAATATTGATTCTTTAATAAACACGTATAAAAGAGCAAACAAACACCTACGGCATAGCTACAGTCAGCATAATTATGGCTTGAGCTCGTTAGAAACTGACATATAATTACAAGCTATTAAGTTCATAGCTACAAACTGGTAACATTATTCTTTTTGCAATATTGCTCTATTACAAAATAGAAAAGGTTCACTAAAAAGTAAATATGATGAAAAATAATTCATCAACAATTTCTTTTCAACTTTTGTGGCTGGTGTCATATTGTAAATAATATTATTTTAAGATTCTCATTGTCATATTTGTAACCATTTGGCTTTTGAATTCCGAATTGTGAAATTAAATACTCTGTCTGCGCTAAAATGTTTTATTGAAAAGATATTCTTATGTCTATTTTTATATATTCTATTTTATATTTTACATATCATATGTAAAATATAAAAATAGTGTTAGCATAGCTCACTCAACCCTAAGCTCGAGAAAAAATTCATTCAAGACATTCAAATAACACTACAAATACATGTAAGCAATTACCTAAGTATCCAATTACATACCTATCGTCTACAAATCCACTGCTAATTTCAGCCTTTAGCAAATGTTTTTATAATAACCAGTTATTGTATGTAATTGGCACCATTTTTGTGATTTATAATACATTAGTGTTATCCTTGAACCACGAAAATCAGGTGGTTAAGAACTGTTAGAATGGCTGAGACCCATTAAAACAGTTAGTTGGTACTTGTGGAAATATGAGTAATAAAAAAATGTATGGTCTATGGAAAATCCTTTGGGTTTGGATGTCTCTATACAAAACTGAAAGGAAGTCTATTTATCCGCTGTTTTAAAAAGCATGTTAAATATATTAAGGAAATTAATAAGGGTTTGAAATTCCTTATTACCAGATGTCATTTTACAATGATACCTTCTGATGGTAACCTACGCATCACAACGATCCCAATCGTCGTGCTTCTAGGCGTAGAATGGGTATAATGATTCCTATTTGAGTAGTTAATGGAAACAGAAATACCGCCCCTAGAAAATGTATAGACGAAATACTTAATTCATATTATAGGCAAATATAATTATCATTTATAATTAAAGTAGTTAGATGGTACTTATAGACCTGTATAATTATATGTGTTGATTCACACACGGTTATTCAGACGTAACGTATTATTTATAGTACATTAATCTAGAGTTAGAGACACATTAATATTTTTTCAATTCGCACCCAGTTCTTGGAATCTAATTTAGGCTATTTTATATTTTTAATATAGGCTTAGAAACGATTAGGACACTGATATAGTAAACAAAATATTGAAGTATAAAAACTAAACGAAAATATATTTCCAAGAGCGCAACTATGGATATCTAGACCCTACTCGTTTCTTAGAATGCTCAAACTGGGCATCGGTGAGTTGGAGGGAGAAATGGAATGATGGAATCCCTGGGTTATCAAGGGGGTACACGAAATTTAGTTCAATTATCTACAACACTCCAATGACATCTTAAAGTCTGAACACCATAACAGTCTTACATAAACAATTTCGCTCAAAAGAAGAATGTCAATTATTTATATACATTAATTAATAGTTGTAACTTATTATGTGCGAAGTTTATTGGATATAAAGAATATTACTATTAATACATTCAATGAAACGAAGATAGCAAAAGGAAATCGTTTTCCCCACATTTATATTATTTTTGATAATTCCGTAATGTAAAAAGAAGATAAAGCAGCTTATTTGATACCAAATATCAAACAATCGGTTTTGTTTATCCATTACAAACAAAAGAGGGTTAAATCTGATCGCAGTCAAAGGAGGAGGCTTTGAATAAAATTATAACCGCCACGCCTGGACACCTGCACCTGCAACTCTGCCAGCGGATGCGTTACCGACCTTTCTTCCTTCCGGCCTTCCTTTTCGGGCACATCACGATGGCTAGGTCCCCATATAAGGTTTGATGTAGGGAATCAAGTAAACACGTCCTTCTCGTATGCTCTAAGTTTCCAGTTAATAATTAGAGTAAATTTATTTAATGTACTAGAGCGTTACAAATAGGTATGTCATGTTATACTGACGGTATCCTATTATAGGTACACTATATAAATAACGTGAATAAATATACAATGAGAGTAATTAAACTTTATACCTAATAAAACTCTTATGCATATTTATGCTAATGGGTATTTTATTCTCGCAAATAATAGACTAATAAACGAATAGAGTAGATCATTTTGTAGCAAACGTCTGGGTCGGATTTGGAGGTCTGGAGGCCTCGGGGTCACAAAGGAGTGGAGGCCTCCTGGCCCTAAGTTAACATTAAATTAACATTTTTTTAGTGGAGATTATTAATCCAAAATTTATTTTGAATCTAATCAAAAATATAAAAAAAAATGGTTTACTAGTGGTTCCTAGTCGGAGTTTTAAATATTTTTTTCCGAAGTCTCTTTTGTGGAGTGGCCCAGTGAAGCGATCCGGTTCCAAGAGGTGTCAAATTATACAAATTTGCAGCGATATATAGGGTCAGTATGAGCGAAATTGTAAAGATCGTTCTCTACACGTCGAAAATATCGTAAAATATAACATATATAACCAAAAGTGTAAGAATAGAAATATTTATTTTTATCTGTAGTCCTAAATAATGGTATCGATGTGGGTGTGATCAATTACTGACAATAACCATTATGGGACAATAGTTTACGCAATAGGAAATGACTATCGACTCTTTCGGTACATCATAGATGCCGTTTGGGCATTATTAACTATAGTAGATTCGGGAGTATTTATAAACTCCTACCGTCGGATCAAATAGCCTATTTTTTTACAAGATAGTTTTTATTTGTTTACTGTCATAAAACATATAATCAACAATCATTCGACATTTTACTACGCGTAACGTTATTTGTCCGCTATGGACTCTTAAACTACTAAACCGATTTCAATTTAATTTGCACACCGTGTGCAGTTTGATCTAACTTAAAAGCTAGGATTGCTTACATATATACTGGTTTCTACTGTATGTATGAATGTCACTGAACTCCTTTTAAACGGCTGAACCGATTAAAAAAAATTATATGTGTTTGGGTGGAGCGGTAGATGGTTTAGATTCACATATCAGCCCGGCAGATGGCGCTGCAGTTGATATAGTTTCATAATTTGATATCCTAATCGCTTAAAATATCATGCAGGACAACGTCTGTCAGGTCCGCTGGTACATTTTATTTTGGGTCTCTTAGTATTGATATGATTAAAAAAATATACCACCTATACGGATAAACCTACGAATTATTAAAAATAAAATTTATAAAGTGAATTGTGTTTTTGTCTGGACAGCTGAGTTTAAACACTAAATAATTAGGTGTGAAATAACTTTTATATACCCGGATTTAAATCTTTACACTTTCAAACATCCAAGATAACGCATAAAAGTATGATTGTTTGTCCTCCATTTAATCTTAATGCAGATTATGATGAATATATTTTCCGGTTTCACCAAAAGGCATTTTCTAAATTCAATTCTATTAATATTAAAAATTTCGTTTAATAATCTCTGGTCAGACGAAGGTACAAGATACCTTTGTAATTAAGATACAATCTATGAAGGAGGACGTAATCCTAAGAAAACAAACCATCTTTATTACAGCGTAAGCATCTTACAGTTAGAACGAAAGGGTGACAATGATTTAATGCTTAAATAAAACATAATTATTTAGTTATTCAAGTTTACCACATAATAATCTGTATCTATGGTTACAAACGTTTGTTAAAAATATATGGCAATGTAAATGTTATAAAAAAATTAAAAATACAATAAAAATACAAGATAAAAATATTGCCAGTTCTTCCTTCCGTTCTACGCCCTTGATTTGAGATCTGTTTAGATTTATCATTAATATATTTCTTTTTTTAACGTTCATAACTATACCTACCTAATTACCATTAAAACAACAGATTAGATACGAGATAGGCACATAACAATGCTTTCAATGTGTTGCGAATTCAACCGTAATAAACGTGACTACTAGAGTGTTATACAAATTATTGTGGAAGTTAGAATACTGCCCTTAATTTTATATGATGTAGTAGGATAGCTAAAAGCATATTAAATCATATAATTAATTATTGCACATGCAGACACCCACGAAGAGCCTTTCCGCTATTACGTTATGATGGTAGGGTTCCCTGCGCCTTACCAGAGATATCATATACGTTGTGTATCATAGCTACATTACTACATACTGCCAAACGAAACTAGAGAATTTATTACTAAATAAATTCTAAGATCTCGTTAAACATAAATTAATCAATAAAGCTTTTTATAAGTTTGACGAATAATTAAATATTCCTAATCCATGGGATTGATATGCTCCAGTTTAAACAATTTGTATGACTCGAAACTTGGCGATTAAAAAAGTGGCGGTGAGTTTCTTGCCAGTTCTTTTTGCCCGCTCTACGCCCTTGGGTTGCCAACTGGTAGTAAATTTACAATTAATTTAACTTTTTTTCTGATGTTCATAAGTGTATTGGCTAAACTATATAATATATAAAGTTACTTTGAGTTTGTGTTAAAGTATGATACAGCTCGCTTGCGCATCTTGGCGTAAAAACAGTCCACACAAGCACAACAAAACATTGAAGATGCTCTGCTATTGCGTGGTAGCCCCACGAACGCATTGTTGAACTAAAAGCAAAGGGCATTGTAAGTTTTTTTATAGCTGGACCACAGTCATGCCTAAAATAATGTGTAATAAGCTCTAAAAAGAGTGATTTTTCCCTCTTCTCACGTTAGCTTAGGCTTAAATAAGGATAGGAATTGATTTCGTATATGCTATCTTGTAAAAATATAAAGACATGTCATGTACAGCAAAGTGTAATAGAACACAATCTTGTAACAAAGAATTCTTCCCGATTAAAAGGAGTCGAGAGGCGAAGAGTTTTTCCAGTTCTCGTCCGTTCACTTCATTCACATTCGTTCAACTCTGACAGAATAGGCCCATTTACAACCATAACCCACATGCATTTCACACTTAAAACGTACTTTGTTCTATAAAAGAAAAGAAAAATTTTCTTATTTTTTGTATATTATTATTATGTGTGTGCGCTATGTCTTACTTAGGCACAAGACCTTGATAAATCAACAAAATAAATACTGGCTAACACAAATGCATGGTCTTCCTTCAGGATTATATTTTTATGTTAACACGTTAAGTTTATGACTGCCTTGGCCAATGTTAATAGTCTGCCAACATAATGCTGCTAAATATTATTAAGTCTCCAAAAATAGAGCATGAAAGAAACTAAAATTAAATTTTCCTATTTACGTTGTGATTGATTTAATATATAATTAAACATTTTGGTATTTCCGAACCAATTCGACGTAGGGTCCTTCAAGAAAAGAGCGTACAAATTCTTAAAAGGCCGGCAATGCACTCGCGAGCCCTCTAGTATCAAGACTGTCTATGGGCGGCGGTATCACTTAACATCAGGTGAGCCTCCTGCCCGTTTGCCCCCTGTTCTATAAAAAAAAAAACATTAAAAGATTCTGTAATTTAAAGTTAAAATTGCATTAAATTGTACACTCTGCTAACACGTGATAATGCGTGGGAGTGTAAAAGTGGATTTCTAAGAAACTTTATCTCGACGACGTAATTTATTAAGCCAGGATATTACAATTAAAACTCTCATCTCACAGAGCTTCGTGCTGCGCTATGTAAGAATTTATTGACCAGAAAGACTAGAACAGTAGGGTGACGTACAGCTGTTATTATATATAATTCATTTAACCTTATTTATATATAACACCTGGTTACATAAAAAAGGTACATAGGTATAAATGTCATTATAATTTTTATTTAGTAACTTTTAGGTCTGGGCCTCAGATTACTGTATCTGTTCTGTGATAATTTCTAATAGGCAAATAAGTCATCAACCTTCTGTGCCGGTTTCCTTGTGATGTTTTCCTTCGCCGTACAAGAAAGTGTACTTGTGAACTTCTATCTAGTCTTTAACGAAACTAAGCCTAAAAATATATCGCTTGTACCAGGAGATTTTTCGTTTTGGAGCACATTGGAAAATTGGTGAAATAATAAAATAGGATAAAAAGACAAATACAAAATGTTTCGTAACTGTGAAACATTTTAATGTTTACCAGATCGACAAGAATCAAGATTTTAGAAAGTTTATCTTCTTTCTGCATAATTAAACTTAACACCAGGTAGAAATCATGGATGTTATGAAGAGGTTGAATATATCAAGCTACCACGTTACTTCCCACAACAAGTCTCAAATTTTCCTTAATCAGTCCATCTGATTGATTGAGAACAACATCAAAATTCTAGTTTCAATAGATGATGTCATCAAGGTTATATTGATCAGTGACAATGAATGATTCATTCAGAGATATCAATATTGGTTATTTATTTATAAACACTTGTCATCGCACGGCAAACTGATACAAGAAAAATGAAATACAATGTTTAATGTGGCAAGCGCAAGACAAACATAACAATCACGAGGAGATAATAAAAATAAATTAAACGATACGAAATTGATTTTTATATGTGAGGAGAACATCTATGGATATCCAGACATTACTCATTTGTCAGAATACTCAAATAGCACATCAGTGAGTTGGAGGGAAAAATGGGGTATCAAGTCAAGCCAAAATGTATTTATTTAGGTAACACAATGTACATATATGAACAATAATATAATACATATTAAAAGCTAAATTATCAAAATGTTACATTTACTGCCAGTAAGAAGGTCTGTCAAATCAAGGGCGTAGAACAAAGAACTGGCAATAAACTCTTCGTCATTCGTTATAATCTATAAGTATTTTACACAATGTTTGTTAGGAGCTGCAACCATTACACATGACATCTTAAGTAATGATTTATTAAAAAAGATTGGTTCTCTATCAGCAGTAGGTGGTGAAATAGGAGCACACACTTACATTCTCGTGAGAACAACACGCAAGTACATAGGCGAAATAACCAACATAGAAAGTACACGAAAATTAAATTTTGATTAAAACAAGATTTTTTAAGTATCTTCATTGTAACGATAGAATATAGACTTCAACGATTCTCCAATGTTCTTGATAATTCTTAATCTTACACTGCGCTTGCCTGTTTCGGCATGTTGTTAACTTTTTTCGAGATGTAATACAGCAATCTTTTGTTAGAACTCCAAAATAACGCATGTTGCGTTAGCGAGGTAATTGGACCGTACTTCATATCTGTGACGAGTTCTGTTCTAAAAACGTAAGAGTATTTTTAATAGCTAACCAGAATATATTAAGTAGCTAAAATAAGTTTATATTTACAATTATTTGTTTGGAATAACGAGACTAATCGGTAATGCGCAACGTGTGCGCACAATTTTCCTGAAACATTTGCACTATTGTGCGCTTCCGGTTTCCTCATAGACTATTCATTTTATTACACAGATATAACCTTATGGTATTAACTTTATTGATTTTACAGGTAATTTAAGATTTGTTGGCAATCGTAACAAATATTCGTTTTTACTGGATATTCGTTATAAACGCACTTAAAAGGAGCATTTGTTTAGTTAATAGGCCGGCAACGTACTTTCTGGCCCTCTAGGAATGTTTATGTGCAGCAGTCGCACATAGCATCCGATGAACCTCCCGCTTGTTTGCCCCCTGTTATACATAAAAAAGTCAAATTGCTAACCAGCAAATTTATAAAGTAGGTAACTAAAATCTTGTTGTTATAAATTATTTGATTATCTCGTCCCAAAAAGCGACAGATTATAAACTATTTATGTTAACGTTCAATGAACTGATACAATAAAATTATATTCTTTGACCGGCGCGGACGCATAAAGAACCATAAGGTCGTGAGTCCATCCTATCGTCAGTGTGAACGCGCGAGTCGAACAATTCGTTAGCGCGCGATTTTCCAAAGATTCAAAAATGTTTTATTTTTTAGTCGCTTTGTTAGTGGCCAGTGCACAGGCTAAATTTTATACGGATTGTGGTAAGTAAAGAGGTTTTAGTTTATTTTCTATATGGCTACGAACAAATATTTATAAATGGCGGAAAAGTATCGACAATAAGTTTATCGTACAATTTTTGTGTTATACTGATTATGTCGAATTATAATTGTAATAACACAATGCGGTACCTGCTCATACAACGGCATATGTCCTTGTACATAAAATTTTGTAATTAGGACGTATTGTATACCATTTCACGTACCCCGTGGTTCCGACACTAAGATGATGCAGCTATCTTGAAGCCATAAATTATGTTTACTAAATTTTATTTAGAACTATTGAAGAAAAAAAACAACATTTTCTTGTAAAGTCGGCAACACATTCGCGAGTGTGTCATCTCAAAAGTTATTAAAGCATAACCAAGCGGGGCTTCTTGAACATTAGCAGAAAATCTCCTGCACTTTCTGTAACTAGTTACATTCATTAGATCAATGACAAACAAAATGTATTGACTTAATAATATTGACTGATTGACAATAGTTTTGATAACGTACACATTATTATTTAACCTACTCTGAATCAGAGTACTTTATGTACTCTGATTCAGACAGAAATATATATTACGCATAACACTTTCATTAACGCCAATTAATGGATACATTGTGGAAATATACGTTGACTTAAATAAATCCATATTGATTTAACTCGGCCGATCGTCAGGTTATGATTCACTTGTTTTTTTGTTTCACTTGGGTTCGTCGCAATGTGAATTTGTTTACGTGTTTGCCATTGTTATCTATTTTATAAATTCTTAGTGAGTGTTTGCTTTTTAAAGCTATTTTAAAAAACAAAGTATTCGTTATATTCTCAGTCTAACATCTCATTGTTACCATACTAATTTTTTCCTTACGTCTGAAAATTATGTTCCTTTCTTCAATGCTTTTTATTTTAAGATAAAATTGTGTATCAACCACCGAGCCGTTCTGTGTAGTACAACTAGATTTTTTAAAAACTCTGAATAAGTCATAAATGAAATAAATTGGTTCTGATAAATTCGGTGGTGACTTTGCCCGTGGTGTTCCCTCGAAATGGGTATTCTCAAAAAGTACTAAAGCGATTTTAAAAAGACATCGATTGTTTCTCAAATTGGTTTATGTGTGATTTCTATGAATACGAGTATATGACAATGGCTTTGGAAACAAAGACAGCGCCGCGTCATCACAACATGGTGTTTTGAAGCTTAAATAAATCCTCAAAGCTCCTTATTAAACTGAAGAAAACGGTTTTATGCTTGCTGCCTTGCCTTATATTTGATAGACCAAAAAAGCGATGGGACGACCAAATTGATGAAAAATTGATGTTGTAAAATAGTAAAAAGGAGGCATTGTCCCCGACAGATGCCGCATTTTAGAGTAATATATTATACATCGTTTTCATAATACTTTTTGTACAATTTATGTAAATAAGATATAAATCTCAGTGGATTGTTATTATATGATAATGACTTTTTGTATCGAAGAAATTTGTGGACAAACAAAGTAAATCACGCGTGTAAAGCCTAAATAAAACATATATACTACTTATCTACTTAATATACTCAGGTCAAACGGATAACCTCCTTGAAGTTAAAAATATCCACTGCTGCTTGACTTAGTTTGATATTATTCATGATAGTACAGGCAAAAACAATATAATACATTCATAAGGGCAGGTAATTATAACATTTATATAAATGGAATATAATCGTGTTTTAAAGTATTTATATGATATGATTATAAGTAATATAAATATATTAGTTATAATCATTTACATTCCTAACATTTCATTTATTTTATTTTTTTGTTTATAAGTACGTCTACAGCTACACATATCCATATTAAGCCAAATAACACTTAGACAATACACAAAATAGATAATATTGATAAACAGAATATAATTAAAAAACAGAAAACTTTCTATTTATTTGTCTTCACTAAAGCCAAAACCCAATAACCTATCTCAATCTATTTTTGGCCATCAGAGATAGACATCGTAATCCAAAAAATGATAAAAGTGTGCCAATAACCAAACGACGGATTGTAAAAGCCATCTGCCGATACAAGCTATCCATGGTAGGTCGAATCGGTGTAGGTATGTGGCACCTTTGAACTGTCAAATGTGCCAATATTATATCTTAAGATTTTAGCTTACACCAGCTTTTAAAATAATGAAAAAGCTATTTGATACATTTTAAACATAGACACGTATATTTTAATATTATTTTTACGGTTTTATTTACTTTATTTGATCTATATTGATTATCAAATATGAGTGTAAAGAGCGAAGAGATCGCATTCAATCCGTCACCAAAAATGGATTATCTTTATAGGATTTCGTTATTGAGATGCAGATAGGAGATCGATCGACTGTCATGGTCTGTTCTCAGATTGTTTTCAATCCGGGATAGTGGATAAATTATTGGGTTCCGTCGTAAGTCATCATGTAACATTACAATCTAACTTAACATGAACAACTACTTAATATTTAAAAAAACACTCAATTACTTCTGTTAAATAATATCAACCTGCAGAAGTATGCAGTTCATAAAAAAATCCTCAAACCCTCTTTGGTAAGGCGGAAAATATAAATATCTTCATAAAGTGAAACCCGAAATTTTTATTTATAAACTCATGGTTGACGAAGTCGTCGATTTGAATCGCGATAAAAAAAGGGGTCAACCGCAAATATGTATTACTAAACGACTGTCGAGTCGGAATGATTAATGACACAAAAATGTCTGACATACCTTTTCAAATTAACTAAATAGAGTTAAAGATAATCAAGTTAAACTTACATAAAAGAGTTATTACTTACAACACTCAACGATAATTTAATCTTATCAATTTCTAAATGATTATCAACACGTTTTCTTTCTTTTATTATCTGATTATCATACAAAGTCAAACAAAGATCTTCTATTTCCAAGATTTCCCAAGAATAATAAGATATGAATATAATAATAATCACTCAAGTACCTGAACATCCTTATGGAATGTCTATGATTGCGATTTTATCGGGAATAAGTTACAAAACCAGTGGCACTACTAAATTCAGCCCTACAGATTTCTGTATATTGTCCTTTGCCATTTCTAAGTGGCAAGTTGGTTAACAACCTTTTGTGCCTGACACACGCCGTTTACTTGGATCTAAAACATGTGTTTGCAAAGCATTGGTTTCCTAACAATGTTTCCTTCACCGAACGAGTGAACTCAGGGAAGAGGGTGACACGCTGAAGCCCCTTTTTCCGTGGTAAAATGTGTGACGTGTCCCGCGGCACGGGTGTTGTGATGTGGGACTGTCTTCTGTGGCTACCCATTAAAACCCCACTGTCCCAAAGTCACCGGAAATCACCTAAGGTCCTACACAGTAATATCGTAGCCTTGTCCGCATCCCGCCACGCCCACTGGAGCCACTGAACAACACAGCTCTTTAACTAAAAGCCTAAACTGAGCTGCAACATTAACTTACACCATCACTTCGATTAAATTAACTAGTTTAGTAGTTAGTATTTCAGTTTTTAGGTGATGGTTCGATTGGTTGGTACTAGCAGTGTTGGCCTAGTGGCTTCAGCGTGCGACTCTCTTACCTGAGGTTGTAGGTTCGACCCCGGGCTGTGCACCAATGGAGTTTCTTTCTATGTGCGCATTTAACATTTGCTAGAATGGTGAAGGAAAACATCGTGAGGAAACCGACATGTCTTGACCCAAAAAGTCGACGACGTGTGTCAAGCACTGGAGGCTGATCACCTACTTGCCTATTAGATTTAAAAAATGATCATGAAACAGATTCAAAAATCTAAGGCCAGGACCTAAAGAAGTTGTAGCACCACTGATTTATTTTATTTAGTGATGGTTCGAAAAATACGATTCAATTAAGGCATTTAAATTCAACTGCAACTGGATAAACTATGCCCACTGGGTAAATAAATTGAATTTGTATGTACTTAGCGGTAAAGGAAATTGATTATGAAATTCATAATAGCAATTTCTTATAAAATATTAAGAACGATTAGAAAAACGTTTCACTTTGAAGCTTAATTGACTGTTAAATGCCTATGAATATGGATTAAGACAAAATTTTCTTCATCCTTAATTTTCCTGGTATTTCTTTGAAGGCTAATATTGCAAAAAGGCTTATTAATAATTTTTATAAAACGAGTTACATGGTTGTACAATATTTTTATACTTTATTACTCATTGAATTATTTTATATATAAACGTTGATTAGACTTAACTTACAAATTATAGGTAAACTCGTATTAAACTATGATAATTCTTATATATTTCTAAAGGGTCGTTAGCAATGTGTAGGTATATTTGTTTAATTTGAAATCTTTAACTGAACCCAGCTTAAACGCCGTGAGCGTACGTTTAACTATCCTAGTTACTAAAATACCTAGGCCACAGGCTTCGAGCCTAGGCCTCAGGGTGTCTGATGCGTTAGGAGGTGACATGGAACTCCGTTACTATTCGTATCCTCAGTTAGAACTAACCTCTCGAAAATCGGACACATGACATAATTTATTTAAATAAATAATTAACATAATAGATTAACATACGCTTTTAATTGTCCGTTAAGAGAACTGACAAAGAGCCTGCTTCATTTTAGTTTCTATACTGTAAAAAATATCTTCTTTTGAATTTGACCTATTTCTATTGTTCACAATTCAAGGATAGTCATGCTCGCTTTGCTTGTGGCGGCGTCCATGCGTCAGGTTGTCCAAAATATGGCGAGGGAGCCGATGTCTGGCCATGCGTCATACTTTTTAACGAGTGCTACTTGTGGTGACTGGTCGTACTTGAATTCGTGTATGCGGTTATATTAGTAATTGCGAAACGTTTTGGTATGTTGTTAAAAATAAAATAAACATTAAGAATTACACCAAGAACCTAATGTTTTATTTCTATTTCAGGTTCTAAATTAGCTACTATCCATGATGTGGGCGTCAGTGGCTGTTCCGTGGATGCGAAGTCCTGTATTCTTAAGAGAAATTCCAATGTCAC
Source organism: Pieris rapae (assembly GCF_905147795.1). Classification (NCBI taxonomy): domain Eukaryota; kingdom Metazoa; phylum Arthropoda; class Insecta; order Lepidoptera; family Pieridae; genus Pieris; species Pieris rapae. Next base: position 10,135,325 of record NC_059514.1, read on the forward strand.
CATCAACATTGACTTTACCCCTTGTATGTATACATCTATGAAAATTAATCAGTCATATTGCTTTTATTAACTTAGGTGTTTTCCTTAAGTGGTGGTAAGGTAGCTATGGATAGCTAGATAGGTTTTGCTGAGAGAGTGTGCAAGTATTGTGTGTAAGTTAATTCTAACATGGGGCAATTTAAATACATATATTTTTATCATAGTCAAATCTTGCTAAATCGCAGTGATCATCGATTTTTGGACCTAAACAAGTAGGTATTTAGTCTGATATTATCCTGGCACAGGATTTAAAAAGTAACTATAAGAAAAACATGAAAAATAAGTGTACCTATATACAAGAAAATTATCAATAAATATGATTATATTTTATAGAACAGGGGGCAAACGGGCAGGAGGCTCACCTGATGTTAAGTGATATCGCCGCTCATGGACACTCTCAATGCCAGAGGGCTCGGGAGTGTGTAGCCGGCCTTTAAAGAATTGGTACGCTCTCTTCTTGAAGGACCCTACGTCAAATTTACTTAGGGTCCCAGTCGAATTGGTTCGGAAATACTTCAGTGAGCTGTTGGCTCCACATAGTGAACCGCTGTATTGTAAAAAATTTTAGACAATAATCAGTAGGTACTTCTTTATTCCTCCATTGCACATTTATTATACATGCATACAAATAATACTTTATATTTTTCTATATTTACGAATTATTTTACCATAAGAAAACTATATCGCACCCGTGAACAGGCTATTTTATTTAATGTTACAGCTAAAGCGGTTACTTCGGTAGAGACAGTAGTACATGGTGTCATCATGAATTTGCCGGTTCCATTCCCGATTTCACAGCCTGACGCTTGCAAGGGTAACGGTCTGTCTTGCCCGCTTAAGGTAGGCTTAGTGTTAACTGAAGTATTTTTAAGATATATTGATTTGTTTGAAATAAATATTTATTCAAGATAATTAAGTCGTTTCACGCAGGAAATAGTCTGATTTATGTTATTATAAAACATTCATACCGTAATATACGTCGTGTTTTCATTTAAACTTGGACAAACATACTTGTAACAGTAGCCTAACTAACGCCCAAACGCAATAACCTATCTTATTCCATGTTTTACCATCTAAGATAGACATCTTTATTTAAAAAAACATTAATCCAAATATTGAAATGAAGAAACGTAAGCGCCTGCCAAATTATGTTTGCTGTTTGTTGTTAATAAATAGTACAAAATATGCTTTTTATACTAATTATATATGTTATTTGTTCAAGGCGGGCGAAAAACAAGCGTACAAAACAACATTGGCGGTCCTCAAAGCGTATCCAAAAGTTAGCGTTGACGTGAAATGGGAACTGAAGACTGATGCTGGAGAGGACTTAGTCTGCGTTCTGATACCTGCACAGATTAAATAGAAGTCTAACAATAGATATAAATAATATTATATTTTGTGATATTTCTGTATAGAACGTAAGATGAATAATAATGTGCGGATTTTTTATAATATAGGCAATGTGATGATTCCAATATATTATATTGTGTGCACTGTATTGCATATGCAGTGGCATTAACAGAAGACACTAGCAGTGCAGTGTCAGTAAACTGATAACATCCAAAATCGGAAATAACGTTACTTAAGGTTGCTTTGAATTTTAAAGCAACTTTCATTCGCGTACTTGAAGATATTAATTTGCCTCAAACCTATTTACTGCATATTATAATAAAGTTTGTTCTTGCATTTCAGAAAGGTTTTAGTGATTATATAGTTACCTAGTTCTTAGATGATATTCAATCATTTTCAGCAAGAAGTTTTAAATTTGTAAAAGTCTTGCCGTGTCCAAAGTCGTAATATAAGCTTTTAAATAAATATTTCTAATTATTTAGGGTATACATTTAAATCCTCTACTCAAATGAATTCATGTTTTAAATAAATATATTTTAATAGTTTCATCACAAGTTTATGGAGTACAGAAAAGATATATCTGCACAGCGACCTCGTGTTGCACTTGCCTTTGTGACGAGACTGCTCCTTAAAAAAATCTAAAGTAAATGAAACCAATGTCGATGAAAAACTTTAATGTTTTAATATTTTACAAATACTCTTTGTATAATTTGTAAAAAGTTACTGTACAAAAATTTTATTTCTATGCAATTGCAGGTGAAAAATTAACTACAGTTCACAAAACTGTTATGTACAATTTTTTTTATCAGGTTTAATATTTAAATACTAACTCTTGGATAAAAATACTATAACCCTCAAATAAACTTTAATGTTTTGACCATTTCACTCGCTCTCAAATTCCAAGTGTTGATAAACATTACTAAACTAATTGGACTATTTATACATTTTCTATTTTACTATACAACTGGACCCTTACATTTACCACACACCTTCTCTTTTTTAAAACATAAGTTAAACTCATTTTTAAATATTTTTCTATACATAGATTCTTTTAATGGAGATTCACCAATTTTTTCACATTCATTTACATACATCATATACATTTGTTTAACAGTCAGATTTGAATCTAAATATTGCCGCTTTAAAGAAAATGGGTTTATTGGCTTAGAGTCAATTGTTTCTAAGGACATTATATGCTTTCTTACTCTATCTTTTTCTCCCTCTGGTAATGGATGGCAACTAGACAAACCTCTACCATCCCTTTTTGGAATATTCACCTCAGATTTATTTAAATGCACATTATATATTGGTTTTTGAGATATTGCTAGTGTTCCTAAATAAAAATTTTTACACACAATAAACTTATCTGTCCTTATATAAAAGAAATATTTGAATGTATAGTTTCTTTTGCCATCACACGGCCTATCTTTAGTCTTGATTAAGTGTCTCTCAGTTGTATTTAGAAGGAAGTACTTTTTTTCATTGGTATCTAGAGAATAGAATGACTTGAACAAAAGTTGTCTGTCTTCATCATTGATTTTCTCCATGCACTTGAAACGGCAAGAATTTAGGCAGTCTTTTTTGTTACAAATTTGTTTTTCTGGTACGAGTTTCCCTCTTCGACTAATATAAGCTTCACCTTGTTGACATTTTATTTTACGAATATTGTTTTGCCACTGGCTAGGGTCTGGCACACGTCGTATTCGACGCCTCCTAATTAAATTATCCTTATTCATTTTTTTTCTCACTTCAGATTTTAACCTGGAAATTTGCTAATAATTAATAGAATCTAATTTCAAATATAACTATGTTACATATAATTCTACAGAATGTATACAGTTTTTAAGTGTGTGAATAGTGAAATTTTGAAACAATCTTTTTGTAAAATAAATATAATAAACATAGAAATATATAATAAAATATGCACAAATAAATTAATAAAAAAATTCTAAACTTTAAATAATCTCTATACAGATCACACATAATAAATTGAAAACTTACAAATCCTCATTTTTAACAATAATAGTAAGATCCAGCTCTGGTTTTGTTTCTTTAGATACTGTATTATACTGACTATAGTACTGCTGATGAACACTTCCATTTATAGAATGTTTAATTAGTGGCACTTGTGGTAGAATTACATGGGATGCAATATGCAGGGGTTGACACTCATTTTGCGGCCCTGGTATTGAAGCTTGCATAGTCTGTTGAACATTCTGCAAGTGAATTTGGTGACAAGACATGACTGTTCGACTCTGAAGAACATTTTGAAAGTTTAAGGAGTCATTTAAAGGGTCCTGGTTTGAGAGCGGTGGCTGAACAGCGGGCTGATAAACCTGAACGATATGAGGTAAACTCACTGTTGGTTGTAAATTATCCATATCTGAAAATATTCACAAATTTCATGTTTATATATGAAAATAGTAACATCCTATCAATAATGTTAAGTAAGTATTTATGAGATGTTTACCTTTAAGATCTCATGTGACTTAGTCGCGTGAAGAAATTTTAAAACTTACAATTTACAAATTAAATTGTAACTTATTAACAAAAATGATCATTATGTTTGTTTTGATTTTTAATAATTTATGTATTGTATTTACTAAATATGGCAGTTCAGTCATCAGTGTAGTCTGTAGTATTATTAATTATATCGCAATTTGACACAAACCACCAATCGGTACTATGTTCACAGTGAGCAGCAACAGATAACAGTGAAAGTAGGGATGGCCTAAAATCGGTAAGAGGATCGATTGTTCTTATTCAAGATGAACATTTATAAAATCAATTTAGGAAATAATAAAAGATGTAACGTTTTATATATTTATTGAAAATTATAACAAATGCTCAATTATATTGTATACCTTTGGTATATTAAATACAATGTACTTACTAATAACAAAACAAAAAGTTTGGTTCTGGTACCCTTCATACTTTGTACCTATAAAAATTTACTGTACTAACTAATAAGCCTAACTATGTCATTCGCTAAAAAAGGTAAGGCATTTTATTTCTGTTAAGCTAAAAAATGCATGTTATATAAAATAACACAAAACAAAAATATTCTATTCCTATATTATTATTTATTATCGACTCATACCAGCTGACGGTAATTTAGGTACCTTAATACATACCTATCGTTAATCTATCACAGCACATTTTCACGATTAGTAATAAAAATATATACTTTCTATACGATCAACACTTATAAAAAAAAACAATTTTTCCGTTTTTGTGTATGTGGCAATTGGTATTTTCCAAAGTTGTTTATTTACAAACATTAATGATATATTACAAACTGTTAAATATTTGGCTTACTGTCAAACTTATTTTCTAAGAAGTGATAGACATAGTCATACACAACCAACATTATTGCACCACCAGGGCCCAACCGAAGTACTTTCGGCAACAATCCTTTGTACAAAGCTCGAAAACTGAAACAAAATCAAGTTTATCAGTTAGGGGCCGGGGTTAATAATATTAGGTTTTAGTTCAAATTTACGACAGAATATCGTAATCGTAACAAAATAATGTATTATCGCATTTATGCAATAAATGTATTATATTTATATGAATTATATAGTATATGATAATTGGTATATAATATGATAGGGTAGATACAGGGCAGAAGAAGAAGTCACTATTTTCTTATAATTGTAAATAGTATCATGCGATAGATTAGTGCGTAACTATTTTAAGCATGAATGCATCAAAGTTCATGATATTTATAACTATTGTGCAATTAATAATAAAAATTAATATTCCTTCATTCTTTAAATTAATACATTATTTAACACTTCAATTTTCTTTTGAAATACGCTTTTATTCTTTGAAATATTACACTGCTTTTTAAATGTATTTTGGAGATACCGAAAATTCAATTTATTTGATATCGAACCAATAAATTAAAATATAATCAATAGACAGTACATTTCCCGTTATCTCTAAATTTGATTTAGGTACTCTTATGACTAACCGAACGTTTAATGTAAATAAATGCATATGTATATGAATCGTCAAGTCTTATTATCAGTAAACAGGTAATCCTTGTTATTCAGGTAATGGTGAGTTGTATTTTCAGTTACGAATATTTGGAAATGTTCCAGAGAGGGCATTGCTTCACGATGATAATAAATAAGCAACACTTTTTTTTAGCGTGGGGAAATTCTGTTATGCATACAAGGCCCGATTGCATCTGCGGAGGACGTTATTACATGGAACATTTTTATTGTACCTACTAAAATCCCACAGCCATTTCCTAGTTATTGTTGGTTTGAGAATTATTTTATTTATATACGTATGTATGGTAATTGTTCGAGATAGATTTTTAGCTGTCATTTGAAATCCTACAAAAATCTCTTATAAAAAAGCTTATAATTATATGGCATATTTAAGACTACATATGAAAGTATTTAAATCATGAACGAATGAATTATATAAAATATTCGAAGAAATAACATATTATAAATGTAAAACGAAAACATAGCCAGAGTTATATTATATAAATAAATCTAGTCATTAATATGGTTGCACTCGAATAGAGAAAAATATATACGATAAAACATTGTTGTGTAAGTCATCTTATCAGTAATAGATAAAGTATGACAAGAATAAAGTAAAAATAAACAGGGCTACATTGAGTAAAACAATAGGCAGATATTTTAATCAGATAGGTAATTAGTAACCTAGTGAAACACTGGCATTACGCCAACGTATTTTAAAACATTGATCCTAACTAATTCAACTACTTATTTCAGATTATCCAAGACCGTTTCTATTTAAGTGTAGGTGATACAAAACTTTGGGTCGCTGGCTCAGAGTGAATGAAATTTAGTGACGAGGTTAATCAAATTTTAGGCCACAATACAGGGAAACTAAGTAACTGAACTCAATTTTTGTTTTAGTTAATTTTTTTAGGTTCAATGTCCTATAACGCGTAGATGGCGGCGTCCACAGCGAGTCTCCATCGCTTTCGGTCTTGAGACTCGCTTCAAGTCTTTCCCTCTTCGCTTCAACTGCAACTTTCCGTCGCCAATTTTCTTGGGACGGCTACGCGGTAGCGTCTAATTTCGGGTTCCAATTCAATCGGGTTTAGTTCATTTGAATATATAACTGCTCTTTTGTGAGTAAATCTACTTATTGTTAGGAACTCTAGACTATAATTTTTATTTATTTATAGCTCGTATCTATTATGATCGTGATACCTACACATTCAATTATTAATATGCTTCTAAGTAGAATGCCTCGATTATCTCAAATTCAATAAAATTGCAAAGGCATGACGTGAGAACATACAGTAAGCCTGGGAAGAATCCATTACGAAAGACGTTACGATGTCGCAATATCTGAGTCAACTGCATATATTTCAATTAAAAAAACACAATCTGAAATACTATAGCAAATAGTGACAAACATCTATTATAGCTAGGTAATATACGGTAGTATTAATACGTTGCAAATATATTTAATCTGTGCCACGGTCAAAGTAACCGACTTACAGTACCTACCGATTGTCACGAATGCATGTAAATGCAGATTATAGGAGATACTTCGTCTACGTGGAATATAAGTATTTTAGCAATAGTATATTCATATTAATATTTTTATTTTCATTTATTTCGCTTAATAGGATTGAATTAAAGGCAAAACTGAACCCACTAGATCAAGAATAAAACAATAATATTTTTTCGGTTCAACATACTGAAAAATCTAAGAATATCCAATAACAATATAATAATACAGCGAATTAAACCCAGTGACGGAAAATCAACTGGCCACGCCTGGACCACGACAGACACCGGTGGACAAACGAAAGAGACAATGCAAGCATATAATAATAAATAAAATATGGTACCTAAATGTTACCTACGTTATTTTTTAGGATCCATATAAATTAGTTAGAGTTATTGAACTCCACCTAAACTGCGAGACTGCTTTGTGGTGAAATTTTTTGTTTTGATTTTCTTTATATTTAACACATCGTTTTTATGTACACAAGATAACGTCTGTCAGGTCAGCTAGTTAATTATATATCAACAGTTTTACTTATAGTAATAATATTTTTCCCTAGTTTATTATTATATATATATCAGGTATATTATTATATATATATAATATATATATATATATATATATATAATATACCTGATCAATGACAACTGTTGCTATTTCTTAGGGAAGAATACACAAAACGTTAAAATATGTGGCGCTACAATCTTTTTAGGTCTGGGCCTCAGATTTCTGTATGTGTTTTATGATCATTTGTATAGGGTAATAGGCATGTAGGTGATCAGCCTCCAGTGCCTGACACACGCCGTCAACTATTTGGGTCTTTGGTAAGTCAGTCTCCTCACGATGTTTTCCTTCGGCGTTTGAGAGAATATTAAATGTGCACATAGAAAGAAAGGTTTGAACACATCTGAGGATCGAACATACGACGTCAGGTATGAGAGTCGCACGCTGAAGCCACTAGGCCAACAATGACCGACGAAAATGGTTAAAACTCATTTAAATACATGTACTGAATAATTACTTGCTTCAATATACCATGTACACTGAATCATTTTTAAAGAGGTTAAATGATACGAAATTAATGAATCATTCTATAAGTGTGAGTTTTGTGTAAAGATTATAGCTACTTACCCTTCCTCCTTATAGACGAGACTAATTGCACCACTGGTCGAACTATATTTGATCACTCCAGGCACAGGTTGGGGACCTTGGATTCGACTCTTGGCAACATCAAAAGGTATATTCACACACGAACCTAGGACGCCCGACGTAAATCCTATTAAGACTTTCCGCCCAAACTCGAGAAGTGGATCCTGGAATATCAATGTTATAATCATGTTTAATAACGATAATCATTACTGATTGCATTACTGTGGCAGTGATGTCAACAAGCCAGGACATCACGGACTGTCATGGTAAAAATGTGCAGACATATACCGCACTCAACGATATACGCTGGTCCCTTGCCATCAACGTGCCGAGTCTACTTGAGCCGACTGGTACTGAGCCGGATCGGTCGAGCCGTTTTGGAGAAGTATAGGAACTAACACTGTGACACGAGAATATTATATATATATATAGAGATTGATAAACACAAAGAACAACGCCGCTTTAGATTTGTGATATTCGCCTACTTTTGTAATATGAAATAAATAAATTAACTTATAAAAACATAAAACTAAACTTATATAAGTTAAGTTAACTTTCCTTCTTAAGTTCGGAAATACTTCAGCTGCCAACTGAAGTATTTCCGAACCAATTCGACTTAGGGTCCTTCAAGAAAAGAGCGTACCAATTCTTAAAAGGCCGGCAACGCACTCGCGAGCCTTCTGGCATTGAGGGTGTCCATGGGCGGCGGTATCACTTAACATCAGGTGAGCCTCCTGCCCGTTTGCCCCCTGTTCTATAAAAAAAAAAAAAAAACTTAAGGTATCTAGATGTTAAATACGATTGAGTACATAAATATACATTATGTATCACGAACGTGTTTAGAAACAGTAAACTGTTGATACATAACTAAAACATATACAACAATAATTAATAGTCTGCGGTTATGCGTAACCTCTACATATCGATGCATTTAATGTAAATGATTCTGGCAGTATTTAATTAGGTACTTTGATGGCACGCGAGTGTGTTATGCGTATATATACGAAAAGTATATTGTTCCGCGACCAGGGCTAGAACCCTCAGAAATGGGAGTAGCAGGCTGATAGCGATAAGTCAGCGTTGTTCTGAATCTGATAAATGATGAAAGGACGCAATCTCTTCGCTCTTTACACTCATATTTTATAATCAATATAAAGTAAATAGAACCGTACAAATAATATTTTATTATTCATGTCTATGTTTAAAACATATCAAATAGCTTTTTAAATAGTTTAAAAAGTGGTGTAAGTTACAATCTTAAGATAGGATATTGGCAAAGTTGAACAGTCATTTTCATACAAAAGTCTACTCCATATACACCAATCCGAACTACCATGGATAGCTTGTATCGGCAGATTACAATCCGTCCATTGGTTTGCACACTTTTCAATATTTGGATTAAGATGTCTATCTTAGATGGTCAAAAATGGGTTGCAATAGTTTATTGGTTTTGGGCGTAACTCGAATCAATTTCTAATGTTACTTTTCTGTTGGATAGTCTTGTTGGATAGTTCTTTCATAGTTGGACAGTCAACAGATAGTATATTAGTTAGTGTAACCGCGGAACACAACTGAGCAGTGCAGGATACGAGTAAATAGTTATTAGATATTAATGTGACTGAGTAAAACATCTTGTTAAATAACACGTAGTGTCATAGTACGATAACACTTCGGGGCAAAGATATGCTTATCGCTCCTCGCTAATGGTTTTGTTAAGAATAAATATTGGTTCATTTTTTTAAATATAAAGAATTGCATTACGAATTGCAAATGAAATTTAATTTGAAAACTTTCTTCTAATTGTAACAAAAATGTAGCTAACTTGTATGTTTGATTTGACACTCAATAGCTACTATACTTATTTAAATATATAAAAACAACCTCTATATACATATAATATAAACATAAAATTCTCAAGTTAGTGTTAGTCTCTCCTTTGAAAAGCTTTACCGATTCTTATGACCTTTGTATCGGTTCTGATAATCTATCGTAAGCTATTTTTTAGGTATATATATCTAAATGATTACCGTGGCAAACATTTTAATTTTTTACACATTTTTGGTTTGTTATAAAAATACATTTGGTCCATAATCCTACCCCAACTCCAAAAATAGCGATATTAGTACTGTAGCAAGCTCTTTGGCAAAAGGTTAGCATCAGATACTTCTAAAAAACTTTATGAACCAAATAGCTAGGTCCATGTTCAGACGAAATAAGTTCCCTCACTAAGCCGGTCCATATTTCTACAGCTAATACGTCACGTACACATTATTCCGTCTGTAGCATTGACATATTTTAATAGATATTTATATTTGGTAGGCGATCTGTTGTTACATGCTGTTGGTGTATGAATCGATTTACACACAATTTTCAACACGCGTTCTGTGAGTGATCTCTCTTCTCTTCACGAACGGAGTAATAGTTACTAGGCCGGCAACGCATTTACGAGCCTTCTGGCAATGGGTATCCATGGACGGTATCACTTAACATCTGGACTGGCCGTTTGACCTTATAATATAAAAAATATTTAAACTTATATAAATATAGGACGCTCTTCATTCCGTTTACGTAAATATATACGTAATTAATCTTAACGCTCTTATTCATAAACACTGAATCTGTACATTTGCACGCTTAACATTGGATGAGTTTGCTTCCTATTACAAAAAAAAATTCCAAGACTTACTTTTTTACCAGCCAAAAAAGTACGTAGTATTTTAATATATTGGCAATACATAATTTAACAAGTGTAATTCGTACCTGGTATTCTGGCAAGTATCCTTTCACGCTGTGATAAAAGCCGAAGTAGACCATGTTGAAGATTCCATTTCTGGCTATCGTCGCCGTTAATCCTTTATTAAGCCCTCTAAAGCCGAGTCCACTTTCTCTTACTATCTCCCTTGTCACTGCCCAAGTGCTGGGGCTTTGTGTAGCCAGTTGCTTATTTGACTGTAGAGTCACTTTGACTACTTCAAACGGGTTCACTAACACCGCTTCAGTGATACCTGCTCCTAAGCCGGCTAATGCAAATGTCTGTAAATATAAGTAAGACGTAAGTACCTAATTATACATTTACGTACGAAATGTTACAGTGTAATCATATTAAGTAGTTTTTAAGGTATATGTAGTGACAATGTATCATTTATATACTCAGAAGATTTATTGGGATTGTTCATATTATGATTTATGGTTGATAATATTTTACTAAAATAAATTATGCAACTGTAAATACATTAAGAACACCTCGAAACGGACATAATTTTTAAATTGCCATAACCATCTGCTTTATACAGAACAGAATGTAAGAAAATAATTATATATTAAAATTAACTGTATTTAAGTTATTTAAAAGAAAACGTAAGCAGGAAATCAATTAGGGAAAAATAAAAACAAAACTAACTAAAGGTGTTGGAGTCGGTGAGCCAAACATAAAAAACCGTTTATATTGTTCAAAGGTAAGAAACTTCACAGCTCGTTTTGGAGTTTCTGCTAGAATTGGTGGTAATATTCCCTTCCAGAATGATAATAACCCCTCATGTTGTTGCATTTTCTTCATACAGTCTATTATCCCTCGGTAATAATGTGGGTCAGAGTGATGAATTTTTGTCGTTGTAGATTGCAACTGCAACCTTGTTTTTACGAGATCCAGTGGATGCATAATGCATACTTCAATAAATCCAGCACTACCTCCAGCTCCAACTTGCATAGCAGCTTGTTTTAAAATTGTTTCAATTTCAGGCATTTTTCAATATATATTTTTACTCAGAAAGTCACTGGACACTCACTTAATAATTAACACATAAAGCTTTTTATCGAATAATTTCCACCAAAGGTCGCGCGTTTATTTTGAAAATATTATAAAATTGCGCCCTATTTAGAACGTCAAAGCAAAACAAAAATACACGACGTGTATAATCGTGTTTACAGTCTGTGTTTTCTTGCACAACTAAAAGTAATTTAGGATTTTCCGTAACAGTTTGCAAATCAAATACCGGTTTTTTGAAATCCCTAGTAATGTCAAACTATATTATGATTTTGGCAAAGAGAATGTCATTTTCAGATGAACTGTCGAGTGTCGAGTCAAATATCAAATTCAAATCGAGTGTTGTTTTGTAGGAATGTCGACTGTTTTTATGTTATTTTATTACAATCTCATTAAAAATTAAAACAATGTTGTGTCTTTGACAAACCTTTCGAATATAAATAATCGTAACCCCCCGGAATGAGTTTTATGCAAGCATTTGTGTAAAACACATGTCTGCAATTTTGTTATTGTGTGAACTATGAACGTCGTACAAAATGGCAGTAAAGAGGACAGAGTTTCTTTTCGACATGAGCTGATGTGAAATTATGTTTGAAATTGTGATACGTATAGTCTTGTGTGTGTAGACAGTCAGTCAAACGTGATTATGTGTCTCTAGTTATCAAAATGGGTTCACAAACATTAGAGATATTACGGCAGGGTATATGGGCATCTTTAACTGGGGGTTGGTTTTATGATCCTCATCAGAACTTATTTTGTAACACCGTACATTTGTACATATGGCTATTCCTCCTTTGCTTGCCCTTCTCCGTATACCTGGTAAGTAATTTTGCGGTGTTTGATGAAACATTCATTACAACAAATAATCAGGTCAATGTTCTTAAGGTTTCCGCAGCTCGCGATTAGTCATTTGTTTTTATTAATAAATTTACAAAAATTAAACTGGTTTTGTGGCTGCTGTTCTAAGTCATTAATCATAAAGCATTCTACTACCTGAAGCCTTTGCAAATAATGTAACAAATAAATATTGTCTTGTAAATAATGTATATTATGACAGGACACAATATTTTTTTACTATGAATAATTAAAAAAACATATATTGTAAACTGAATGTTAGTAAAAATTTTAAACAGTCTTAAATATGTATGTGAATAAATGTTACATTATTACTTTCATTCCATATGGTTAATTTTAAACCTTTTGTTGCAGTACTTTCCACCAGCAAGTGTTGGTTGGGCAGTTTATTGTGTTCTAGTGGCTTTGGTCTTTACTGTACTCAAGGTAATAAACCATGGCTTGCACCACATGTATGATACAAAGGAATTGATTGTTGTTGAAACAACAGATGAATCAGGCAACCCTACTGAGAATGCTGCGTAAGTGGTCCTTATACTTCATAAGAGTTTGTATATTAAAAAGTTTTGCAATGTCTCTGTATGAATATTTATATAGCATTATCTAATCAGACAAACAATAGAAAATTATGAAGTATAAAAAATGTACACTTTGTTTTAAACAAACATAAATATATATAATAATAAATACATATATGGTTTAATGGCCTGAATTAATTGTCTAGCTTGACTTCATGTAAAATCATGATGTGACAAAGTCATATTAAGAAGTTATTAGTCTTTAAATGCTTCTATTGCTTAAGTACAATGGTTTCATAGTAGATGTATGCCTAGCTGTAGCTTAGTAGAGTAGTTGTTGTAGTTTGACGTCAATACTTAATATTCCTACACAGTACTTAATATACTAAATCCATGATGGCTCTAAAGTTTTATTTTGACAAAGGTTTGAGTCAATAAATTTTTGTATTTTTTAAATTATGTTTTTACCTAATCACATTCTGTTACATTCTAAGTGTATAGTTCATGTTAACTACTTAATTATAATTATTATGAGATTAATATATTTTTTACGAGTATAAGTTACAATTTTGTTATAATATAAAAGTAGTTGTAGATTAGATTCAGCTTTGCTTTAACCCGGCTTTGCTGCATGTATTAAATATACTCACAATTGTTTAGTCTACTGCAATCCCGCAGGCCAGAGGAGGGTGTGGAAATGCAAACCTTAAGTGCAGCAGCTGTCCCTCCAAGTGACAATGACTCTGTTACTTCCCTTGAAACTTATCATAAACCAAATAATAGCACAATTGGTAAGTTGTATTTTTCTTTTTCCAATACTAGAAAAATATTTCAGTAGTAACTTAGACAGGTTTAAGTACAAATGCAGGGTGCATTTGTTTAGCGCTAAATGATTTTTAACGAAACCACACACATCACCTTTTACTACAGAAAACAATTTTAGACATTGTTGTCTTATTTCAGATTTAAAAGTGGATGTTCACCGTAAGAATAGTTCAGAATCTAGCATGGAAGATAGTGCAATGTCTGGCAAACAGCTGGACCCAGTTGCTACAACTAAATCAGACCTGTGTATTCCGCAGACAGCAGATGCCGGACCATCAAAATCTCGTCCAACAAGAAATAGATCAAAATCTAGTCATAGGCGAGATATCAGAAGTAGACGTGGTGCACCTGGTAGAATTGATGAACTGGTTGCTGAAGAACATAGAAATTCTAGAGGTGATAAAAATCCACCTGTACATAATACAGATGAAGGCCCATTTGCTAAAGTAAGTCGTCGTTATCATGAGTGCCCTCACAGACGAGGCTCCAGCAATAGGGATTTCTTTAAAGAATGGCTTTACTTAGACGGCGACGAGGCGGCCGTTGGAGAACCCTATCAATCTAAATTTGCTAGACAACTGAGTTCAGATTCACGAGACAACTCAGAACCTAGTGTAGGACCACCTTCACCAAAGAAGAGACTCGCACAACGTCGAAGATACACAAATTATCCAGATGAAAGTTGCACCAAGTCCGCTATGGCCCTTGCAACCGCACAATCATCAAATATGCGAAGAAATTCCAACTCTACTATGTCCACTATACAGTTGCCGCTTCTTAATTCAACTGCGCAGTTAGTTTCACATATGAGGAGACACTCTAATAATGCAGATACAGGATTTTTTGCTAGTGTAGAGTTAGGTGAATATATGATGGTTAAAGCAGAAGCACCAGCTGAGACTGATAAAAGTAAGGGTAAGAGTCCTGGTGTTAGGAGAATAAAAAGTGCTGCCTTAGAAATTGGTTGCCCTCCCCCCAGTGTTTCCAATTTATCTCCACATCCAAATAGTGCCGAAACCATTGGTGGACAAGTGCTTAAAAATCCAAAAAGCGCAGTTATACCACCCCCTAGCAAGTGTCTGACCCGTGGTCCCCACTTAAATTTATACCCTAAGAACGAAAATGGTGAAGGATGTAGTTATCCCTATTTAAATTATGGCTCAGAAATTGTTTATCCTATAGCGGAAATATCAGATGAAATGCAGACTTCCCAAAAAGAAACCGACTTAGATTCCAGTGGTGAAAGTTATAGTGATTATGAAGATGAAAAACAGTTTAGAGGATTTGACTGGGATGCAGAGCAATCATCTGCTATGCGTTCTAGTGATTCTGATTATGAGAACAATGGTTCGAGATCTCCCTTATTAGATAGACCTAATGATGTTCGCGTAGTACGTACAAAAAATCAACATGATTGCAAGAAACATTCCTGTGATCGAATCCAAGTAGGAAAACATTCGGGCTGCCCTAGTGAAAAAAAGCCTACAAGACTGAAAAAATCCGCCAAATTAGAAACCCGACCTGAGCGTCAGGGGCATCCTTGTGATTGTAAATACAATGCAGATTATTTTGATAAAGCTAGTGCAAGTTCAAAAGATTTACTAATAGAAAAATCTAGTTTAGAATCAAATGACACAGGTGATCAATCGGAAAAAAGAGCAGAAGAGAAGCAGCCAGTAGAAAAAAAAGTATGGGACCACGATATTTCGAATTCTAGCAGTAGTAGCGAGGAAAGAAAGGTTGAAAATAACTTTGAAAAACATCCGCCGGAAACGGAAGAGTCGCAACTTACTTGTGATAGCAAGAGCGCTGATGAAAAGAGTGTATATAGCATTGAATGGCTATTTGAAGAAACAGATTCAAAACAAATACCGTACAAAGATAGTGTTTATACTGAAGAAGTACGATGTAAAAAACTTGGTGCTTTAGGAGAAACGTCCACAAATGTTCCAAAAAATTTAGGCGCAATACCAAAGCAGATTAAAAACATGGCGCGTTCCCGAGCATCATCACAAAAGGAGAACAAGAAGCGAGATTCTAGGAAAGAAAAAGAAGACAGTCAAAATGAAGATAGGATACTGATGGATGCTGTTGAGGCTCAAGCTGCTTTAGTACAGGGATTAGAATGTTTATTTGCTGCGACAAACGCAAACACTGTCGTAATGCCACCGCCAAATAGAGAAGATTGTCGTTCGCGAAGCCATCGACAAAGTATACGAAGTGAAAGAGACGGTTCCCACAAAACCAGAAAAAGATCAATAGAAGAAGTCGCACAAACATCCACAAATACCCTACTTCCGACTTCTATGCCATTATTAGCCGCCTTTCTCAATTCAAGAGTAGAATTTATGCCGTGCTGTAATGAAAATAATACTCCTCCAGTTGAAACCCAACCTACAGAAGAAGGTCCAAGATTGCGACCTTTAATGGATAGAAATCATAGAAATCGAGTGCGTAAAGTAAAACGTTCTACAAGGCAACGAAATAATTCTTCACAAATTGATGAAAAAAAAGATAAACCTTCAATCACAGAACAAGGCAATTCCGGTACAGTTCATTTCGCGAAGTCATTCGATGATACTACAGACGGGGCTATACATTGTTTTATGGATGAATATGGCAACTGGATGTCATATACTTTCGATAAAAATGGATGCGCCCGAACCCAAGCTCTTCCAATTCCGTTGCCCGGAAATGAAGATGCACCAAAAATTAAGGAAATCAAACCGGATGATAACACGGAAACAGCGGGTGGAAGCTGCGGTTCCTTAGAATCAGAAGCAGGAACCAGTGAAAATACAAAACCAAAACGTGGTGACAGTGTCGACCATAGTTCGTCGAATCAAGGCAGCAATAACCCACTCCTATCAAGTAATAATAATGTGTCTGCAATCGTGCCAATAAACACAAATACTACTAATAAAAGGTTCTATGTGTTTGATGGTGGGACCAATTCTCATTTAGAACAAGCAAGGTCGCCCGTGGCTTATGTCACCGACAGTCTGCTGGAAGAGATTGAGAATGAAAGACAGAATCGAATGGGACTCCCTAGTATGCATATAAATTTCTTAATGAATCAACAGCGAGCGCAACAAATGAACTCTCAATATGAGGCGCAATTCCCGAGTTTGATACAATCGTTAAACGATGAAATAAATGAACAAATAAATGTTAGTAAATTGTGTAAAATGATGGACGAAATTAAAAAAAACAACAAGCCAAAAACAAAGAGCTACTACAAATTTAAATTCTCCAAAACTTTTGAAATTAAAGTGACAATGGACCGCTTAAAGTTATTAGCTTTATTTGATAGAAATTTAACGTTCAAAGAGACTTTTGTGTCGATAATGCTGGCGATAGCGGTCGCAGTTTTGGGATCAATGGTTTTAAATCTAGGATTTTACAAGGATATATACGCGTTCTGGTTTTGTTTTATCATGGCTGGAAGTCAATATTCGTTACTGAAAAGTGTTCAACCAGATTCTGCGTCGCCGGTACACGGTTTTAATAAAATGGTTGTGTTCTCCCGGCCTGTTTATTTTTGCCTTTGTACAGCAATACTATGCGCTGTGAGTAGTCATCTCACTGACGACGATCACACGCGAAGTAAACGAAGCGCGGATACACCGTTATCAATATATGGTTTAGAATTAAATGAACGAGATTGTCTATACGTTGTTCAAGAAATTTTATCGAAGTTCCTATTATTTTTCCCTTTAGCGTTTAGTTTGGGGTTGTTTCCACAGGTCAATACATTTCTTATGTACTTATTAGAACAAATTGACATGCACGTGTTTGGAGGAAACGCAACTAGCAGTTTGAGCGCTGCCGTGTATTGTGTGATGCGATCGCTAGCCGCTATAGGAACTTTGTATGGCTTCGCCTATAGTGGCTTGATAGAAGGGAAAAAATCGCAGCATCAAAAACATAACATACTAATATCGATATTTTGCGGACTGCTAGTGCCCATAGCGTATCATTTGAGTCGCAGCGCAAGCGACTACACCCTTATATGGAATTTAATTAAGAAACACTTACTACCGCCAGAGTTGTATATAGTACACAATCCGGAGTGTTCGCCTGAAAACGATAAAACTGAACCTAACACCCTGACAGAGGAGAAGAAGAATAATTCCGAAAGTAACATTTCAAAACAGATCTCAGTCGGTAGTTCTGCGTCGAAAATAAACTTTAGTTCGGAAACAAATATCTCGAGAACACACAAACGCTCCCAGGCGTCCAGCGTTAGTTCATTGAAGTTGGATCCTAAAGGTGATACGACGAATTCCACCACGTCTCTAAAAGTGGACCCGCCAACTGAAAATGATGATAAGACGCGCGATTCCAATACTTTAAATTCCAATACGAATAAGCCGGAATTGGATAAGTCGGATGAGGATATGGAAGATCCATTGCCGAAGAAATTACAAGAGACGGTTAACGCAAGGTTGAAGAATGACGTAATAGTGTGTACGTTCCTGGGTATTTTGGTGTTCGGACTTCACTGTACGACCGTCTTCACTACGTTGAAGCCACAGCTTAATACAGTGAGTATTTTGTGTTTATTTAAAAACATAACTCATTTCTAATATGTTTTGCTGAAATATTTGAGACACGGAAGTTTTTATTCACGCTATTTATTTCGTATTTTTACAGCGTACGTAAATATATATGTGTCGCAGTAAAGTAGTTCAATCAGATTGACATTATATACTATTATATTACTACTATTATATACTATATACTATTAAATAAAAAGATATTATATAAAAATGATTAAATACGTAAAACCTAATTCGGCTGTGTTGTAAGATGATGTGAAAGATGATGCAGTCGCAGTTTTTAGTTATTGAATAATATCACACGAGACGAGACAGCCTGACCTATGGACTATCTAGCCGAATTAAAATTATTTTGGACCCTTTTAAAAGTTAACGGTCGGATAGAAGTAAATGATTTAAATCCATTAAACTTCTAGGTCTTATGGATAATAGCTGGAAGCCTAGGCTGGGTTCTTCACTACCTAACCCCACAATTGCGCAAGCAGCAACCATGGCTCTGTCTAGCCGGTCCGGTGTTAAAACAACACGAATACGCCCAGTTCGAAGTGACAGAACCAGCTCGGCTTATGATTTTTGAGAAGGTCAGTAATTTTTATATATATATATAATTAGGGGGCAAACGAACCTGCGGGACGCCCAAAAGAGACAGTCATCGCAGCCCATAGACACCCATTTTTAGTGGGTGCGTTGCCGGCCTTTGCGGAAGGAGTTGGGCAATCGGCAGGAGACTCACCTGATGTAAGTGCTACCGCCGCTGATGGCCAGAAGAATTGGTACGCTCTTTTCTTCTTTTCTTGAAGAACCCTAATTCGAATTAATACGGACACACTTCAGTGGGAAAAACTGCCTTAAAACTAAGTTGTGGAACTACGGACGTCGAGGTAATACGGGTGGAATTTCGTATTGTGCCTTGACGTCCGATGATGGATCATACGTCAAGTCTATGTATCTTTTCAGATATTCGTATACGTGTGTTTTCTCGAGCGGAACTTGTTATTTCCTGCGGTGGTGATTGCGGCAACGACGCAAGACGCGCCCGCTATTGCTGAAAAGTATGGAGACGCGTTGGGCGCGCTTATTATAAGCGTATGCGCATTGAAATGTGAGTACAGTTAATATAGACATTATCGCGTTGATATTTTGCTAGATTTTTGTTATTGAAATAAATATAGACTACGTTATGAGTAAGGTAATCGGTGATTTGAATTATAGAGGATTTTATTTTAACAATTAACAAGTCGCGTACATAGAATATGTGCGAAATAACGAAATATCTACGGAATTGAATAGCTATGTTTGTGACATTTCTGTCTCTAACTCCAACGATTTAAACGCCACGCTTTTAAAAATTGGCTCGTATAGGAACCATTCTAACAGTATTGGAATAGAAATTGGTTAGTTTTTGAGTTTAACCGTTTTTAACATACAAATATTTATGACTTTAAAAAAAATGAGTGGCGCTGCAAGCTTTTGAGGTCTGGGCCTCATATATCTGTTTCATGATCATTTGTCAATCTATAAGCAAGTAGGCTATATCTGATACAAGCTGTCGCCTGGATCTAAAGCAAGCCGGATTCCTCAAGATGTTTTTATTTTTCTAGGTCTCAGAAACGCCTATTCAGACCCAGAAAGTCAATACCTAATCATCGTGTTTGCGGTGCTTCTCTTTCAATTAGATCTTGGCGCTCAGAACATATCGGAGACTTTTTTAGTGGATTACTTCATCATGGCCATCATTTTTAACAAAGTCTATGAGTTCTTGTTGAAGGTGAGATATTTCTAGCATATGTTTACGTGTGTATACATAAAACAAATTTCAACATCTTTATGAAACATATTCATAAGAATCTATAAGTGCGCATGTGCAATAGTTGCTCATGATTCGAGTCGGAGTAGGGCATAGATCATAAAAGAAGTTGTCATACGCGCATGGGCAATTCCGTGTTTTAATTTATACAGTTTATACAATAAAGACTATAAAAAATAGAATATAAAAAAAAAAGACAGTGAAGTGAATCAAGTCAATCATGGAGTGTTTTCTTTAAACAGCGAGTGTGAATATAATCCATTATTGAACAAGATTCGAATACACGAACCTTTGGTTGATAATCCTTAATATGGCTAGTTTAGAATTTTTATCCGACTTGAAAAACTTAAGTTTTTTTTTTAAATTATTTAATTTTTTTTTGTTTTTCAGGTACAATTCGTTGTGACCTATATAGCCCCGTGGCAGATAACTTGGGGTAGCGCGTTTCATGCGTTTGCGCAGCCATTTTCCGTGCCTCATTCGGCGATGTTGTTTCTTCAAGCAGCGCTATCAGCTTTATTATCATCACCACTCACTCCTGCTTTGGGTATGTATATATTATATCTTTTTGGCTGTGTATAAACATTATTGATTCTCTTTAGGCGTTTAAACTATCTTATTTGTATGTGATCAAGTTTGTCTATATTTTTATATATTATTGTATTTTTACCGCAAACCTTTAAAACACCATACATACATATATTTTATACGCAACAGTACACAGTAACAGTTTATATAGATACTGTTGCGTTCGGTTCAAAAAAAATTTTTTGGTGTTTTTGTGCAAGTTTTCCAATTGCACAAAAACACCAAATCGCTTATCGCTTTTAAAAACACTCATTAGTGTTCAAGGAAAAAAGAAAAGAAAAATACTCGTATTTGTCTAGCCGTTTTCGAGCGTTGAGATATATTTTGTGGTTAATTTTTATTTATTTAGCTACATACATGCTGATACAAAAAAGAAGTAAATACCATGAAAAATGGAAATATTTTGAACTGTAAATGTAATGTTTTTTAGATTTTAATTTCAAAAAAGTCTAAAGAAACGGAAAATGATAAAAAATAGAGCCTTTAAGATGTAAATATTTTTTCAGGTAGCGCAATATTCATGACATCATACGTTCGGCCTGTTAAGTTCTGGGAGAGAGATTACAACACGAAGCGAGTTGATCAAAGCAATACGAGACTATCGTCACAGCTTGAAAGGAATCTTGGGGCTGGTGAGTAGATTAAAAGTATTTTTTTTAAATATTCATAAATAAAGAAAAAATATTTTTTAATTTATTTACGCCAAATTGTAACAGTTAAAAATCGTATTATTTTTGAGTTATTTTGTAAATAAGTAAGTATTTGTGTGTAAAAAAAACTACAAAAATCATAATTAGACATATATTAACCAATAGCGTGTATTGTTTCTCAATCTCCCTTTCTCACTCTCTCTCAATCGCTCTCTCCCTTTTCTTCGTCAAAAACGCTGCACATGTTCGTGACGTTTCATCCGTAAAAATTTTAACCCTCATCAAAGCAGTTTCACTTAAAAAAAACTTCCTGTCGAAATAATACATAAAAATAATACTCTTAATTGTTTATACATTTTTAATAAATTTCCATTTTTTTCAGATGATAATAACCTAAATTCAATATTCTACGAGCATTTGACACGTTCCCTACAACACTACCTCTGCGGAGATCTGATGCTTGGGAGATGGGGTATTGTCCAACAAGGCGATTGTTTTGGTAAGATATCCTCAAACCACACCAGGGATGACTGTCGCACTTTGAAAGTTATAAACTTGGTCAAAACTGCGCCTGCGTCTTAAACCCCTCATGAATTTTTGATTTTTTTGTTGTATTATCGAGTAGATTCGATAAAATCGTTTAACTTCGATATTCTTTTATTAAAAAAACATTTAAGATGGTTTAAATACTTATTTAAAAAAAGGTTATTTAGTGTAAATATCTGCGATGTTATGGTAATATAATATTAATATTTCCTAGTCTTAATTATGTATGCCCCAACATATACTTATAAATGTATATATATAATTATATAGCTAATGAAATTTTTTTTCAGTATTAGCATCCGATTATCTAAACTGCCTCGTGCATATTGTGGAAATGGGAAATGGGCTGGTCTCCTTCCAACTCCGAGGTCTGGAGTTTCGCGGGACTTATTGCCAGCAACGTGAAGTTGAAGCTATTTCCGAAGGACCAGAGGAGAATAGTGGTGAGATTTTATCTCGCTTCTATAAAAAAATATTAGTTTTTATAAGATAAGATGAATTATAATTAATTTATTACTTGTTGTATTATTAAAAGTCAAGATGATTTAATTCAGGTATAACTAACGATAAAATCATCAAAACCAGTTCAGTAGTTTATAAGATATAAGCGTCTACGAATTACTAGATATTTAAATTAAAAAGAAAATAAATTTTACATTTTTTATGTGAACTAAATATATCCAATTAGTTTGCAAGAGGAATCTATGCCCTATGGGTTTTTGCAAATAAATGTGTAATATAAGTGAATATATATATTTTTGATCAATAAAACAAATCAAAACCAACCAGACTACAGAACATAATCCACTCCTTATATGGAAATTGTATTCGTTTGTACAATGAAATCGCAAGCATTTTTTATAAATCTTACAATTATTTAAGTCATCTTAATCCTTGTGATTGATTTCCCCGGTTCAAATAATTTGTATGACTTAAAACTTGGCGATTAAAACGAAATTTAGCAGTTTTTGGATTGTTCTTTTTTTATAGAACAGGGGGCAAACGGGCAGGAGGCTCACCTGATGTTAAGTGATACCGCCCATGGACACTCTCGATGCCATAGGGCTCGTGAGTGCGTTGCCGGCCTTTTTTTACATTATGAAATTTTACATTACTTTAATTGTAGATGGCGTGTGTGGAGGTCGCTGGGTTTGTGGGGGTCGAGTGCTATCCCCCGGTTCCTGGTGGACCCTCCGTTGGCTCGCCTGGCAGTTGGCGACCTCAAGATATGTCCTGGAAGGATACTCTGTGACGGATAACAGTGCGGTCTCCATGCTCCAGGTGTTTGACTTTAGGAAGGTGTTACTCACGTATTATGTTAAGGTTAGTTAGAACTACCCGCAATTATTTACAACTTTACCTAAGGTTTTTTACGCATTTATACAATTTGCGTTTTGGGTAAAAATATTATGTACCTACTCAATAATATTACGAATGAGTAGAAATTTTTACCTACTCTCGTATCATATATGAGGTTCTGTAACGCGACAGACTCGAATTGGTATAAACACACACACTACGGCTAAGACGCGTATACGCAACGCACACATAGAAGCATAGTAATGTCAAGACATTACCCAAAACACCAGTAGGAAGCCACTACTCAATGGATAGCGGATTAAAAACCGCCTTAACCGGGGAAGTCGTTGACCTTTACTTCTTATCTCGCTCACTCCAGCGAGATTTCGTCCAGCCCTTCAGGCGATTGACTCGATGGCTTCAATCCGAGGTCCGAAAATCGCAGGAGACGCTCTTGTGCTAGTCGTGAGAAAAGGCCCATTCTGCCCTGTTAAGTGCCCTGCTGTAAAGGCCCTTAAGGCCAACAACTATTTTTAAACATTTTTAATTCCGTAGAATTCTGACATTTCATAAGTGATGTCTGCAGTATTCGTGGTTTGCTCGGATCTTCTGTAGGTTTTCTTAAAATATGCCCCGCGTCCTCCGTTCAGTACAATGTTAGGTTACCTCAGAAACAAAACATTTATTTTATTGATAAAAAGCTTGCCAACGCTTGGCAGACTAAAAAAATCACTAAAAAAATCACTAAATACAATTTTAAATGTGAATCGATAATCGATTTCAATGTGTGAGGTCAGCAACTATGGATATACCATAGACCAGACCTAGCTCGTTACATTAAAGGACTTTATTATAGAGAATTTAGTTTATTCTTCAACATAAAGTTATAATATATTAATACAATAGGTTTGTTCACTTTCGGTTTAAAATTAGTTGTGATATTTATAGAGCTTTGAAATAAAAAAAATAGATAAAAAAATACGTATTCATTTGTTTCCAGAGTATAATCTTCTACACGATACAGTCGAGTAAGTTGGAGGAATGGCTGTCATCTGCAGAATTGAATGAGGCCCTCAGACCGATGACGGAGAGGTCCTTTGTCGACCTGGATCCCATCTTCAACGTCAATCTCGATGAGGACTACGATTTCAGAGCCTGTGGGATTACTAGGTTTGAAATTTTGTCACATTCAAATTAATTTTTCATATAATTTCCTGGAAAACATAGCTTGTTGGCAGAAGACTCGCGAGTGCGTTGCCGGCCTTTTACATACTTTTGGTGTGAAGGACATATACCAGAATCGTTGATGTTAATTTCAGGAGTAGATTCATAGCGGTGTACCAGGAGTGGATCGCGCACTGCGGGGCGAGACGCGGCGCGGCCTGGAGACGAGATCCTTCTCTGCTGACTCTGTGTTTCGCCCTCAGCTTATTGGGGAGACGGGCCTTGGCTGCAGCTCAGCATCTTTCAGCTTCCAGGTAACATATAATATTTGTTTAGGTAGTTCAAGAAAGACGTTGAAGAAGAAAATGCTTTAAATACAAGAAAATATTTAAAAATATATACATATTATAATTAAATAAGAATTAAAATATGTATGTTAATAGTAAAATAATTACATTTTGATTTATAAAATATTTATAATAAATTAAGTGGAAGTAAGAAATTTCCATATTTTTTTTTTAAATTATGTTATTTTTATCTTTGACACATGTATGTATGTATGTGTTTCATTTTGCTTATATACAATTAAGTTATTTATGATGCAATTTGTCTTTATATATAATATCTATAAAAATAATTTCAGCGTGGAGTTCTTCTTGTACGGCCTACACTCGCTGTTCAAAGGCGACTTCCGAATAACGTGCGCACGCGACGAATGGGTTTTCTCGGACGTGTCCCTCCTTCACTCCGTTCTGGCGCCCGCTATACGGATGGCCCTCAAGTTGCATCAGGTCAGTAATAAATATCTTGATAATAATTCTTAAATATGGACATTGATATTTTAATAACAATTACACGTTCCTCTATTAGTCAGTTTGCAAAACTAAAGGTTAAGATAAGAGCGTCCCTATTCTTAAAAGGTCGGCAACGCACTTGCGAGCTTTCTGCCAGTTTCTATGGCGTTATCACTAAACACGTTACCGTTTACCTATTCTATATATTTGAAATAATTATGCACTGAAAAAATCATTCCAATAACGTTTTATCTAATGTTGGATACATAGTCATATCTGTCTTTTTATTAATGTAATCAGAGTGATTTAGTTTTTATGAATTGATGAATTTTATAATACACTAGCTGACCCGGAAAACGTTGTTTTGCCATGTTTTTGTGCCAAAAAATTCAAGTTTATAATTAACAAAAAAACATAAGGGATGATTGTAGAGGGGTGAAAATTTAGGGTTGCATGTATTTTTGTATGGTGTATCGTAAAAAAATAAAAGCGAAAAGTTTTGTTTGTGAAAATAAATAAAAAAATTTAGGGGTTAGCCTTAACATTTAGGGGGATGAAAAATAGATGTTGTTCTATTCTCAGACCTACCCAATACGCACACAAAATTTCATGAGAACGGGTCGAGCCGTTTCGGAGGAGTTCGGTTACTAACCCCGTGACACAAGAATTTTACATATTAGATTAGCTGGCTCGGACTGGATTTAATATGATTTATTTACTTTGCCTATCTTTTATTAACTACGTACGTATATGGAATATTTTGCCACTCTAGTCCATGGAGACTGTTCTCTTCTATGAAACAAAAACCTAAGTACTACATAAAACTTAACTTTTCATTTTTTTCTCAAAAATTGCCTCAAGATTTCAAGGATAAAATAAAAATTACTTGAATAGGTTCAAACGTCTTCCATCCTTGCACTAACCATATTTTGTGATTCATTTTAACTACAACTCCAAAAATAAATATCATCGCATCATTCCAGTTGTTAATATTCTTTTATGATTCCAGGACCACTTCATGTTCCCCGAGGAATACTGCAGCAGTGCAGCCCTGTACTCTGCCATCGTGTCTCACTCCCAGCGCCTCGTGATCTGCCACGAAGCTGCCCCTGCCTGGAGATACAACGTTCTACGTGGAGCACCACATTTACTGGCGTTAAGGTACCGAAACCTAAATTTAAAAAAATTTAAATAACTCAATCCATAGTTGCTTGTCGTTTAAAAAAATCAAACACACAACGACACGCAATACTCGTCGAGCGAGTTTGCTTATCTTGCCGAAGCCGCGTACAAATTATTTGAAGAAATCTATTAGGTATGAGGGTGTGCAATTATTTAATCAATTACCATCTCAAATTCGCAATATAATAGTAAAGATGCATGTTAGAATGAACATAGCTGACTAAAATTGTTACGGCTAATGGCGACGTGTATCTCGCTCGTATATAATATATACATATTAATATTAAGTTTCTTATGTAAATAAAATATTTTTGTAATGAGAAATAAAGTTCTTTAAACATTAAACCTTTAATTTTCAAGTTTACAAATAAATGTATTTATATATTTACACTTAGTTACCATAATGTACAAATTCATACATATAAAATAAACAAAACAGAGTTACGTAAATTATTAGGCAACGGGCGGCCTTATCGCTAACAAGCGATTTCTTTTAGGCAACCCTCATCAGGTGAGCCTCCTGCCAGTTTGCCCCCTGTTCTATAAAAAAAACCCTAATATGGAACAATAAAAAAAACCTACAGACGGCAAAGTCCAAGAAGTGAAAGAAACTTAAAATAAATTGTAACTATTATAACTAAAATTAAGTTAAATAAAATCTATAGCAAAAAAATATAAATAATAATATGTATAAACAAAAATATAAAAGCTTGTCCAAAAGTTAATTGAGTCAAAATTAATATAAATAAGTAGTAGATAATTACGAGGAAGAAAAATGATCAAAAAGAATATTTTTAATATTAAATAAATAAATATAAAGACTGAGCTCGTCTGATATGAATTGTTAAGAGATTCCATACTTTGGACAGTGAAAGGAGTAAATAAGATAATCTGTTAAAAAACTGGTTTTTCAAAATATATTTTTAGTATTCTTAATCTTATTTAAACACTACCAATGCTCAAAAGGCCGGCAACGCACTCGCGAGGTCTCTAGTATTGTCTATGGGCGACGGGGTATCACTTAACATCAGATGAGTAATTAAGACTTAACTTATCAAAGCATTAGATATAAAACAAACAAACAAACAAAAAATCATTTATTCATATAGGTAACATAATGTACACTTATGAAGTTCAAAAAAAGAAATATTTATTAAATGATTTTAATTTTACATTTACTGCCAGTTCTCAAATCAAGGGTGTAGAACGGAAGAGAAGAACTGGCAATAAACTCTCCGCCACTCTTTTTAATCGCCAAGTTTTTTTTACATAATGTTTGTAAGCTGCAACCATATATGCTAGTTATCTTCACATAAAACTTGTATTGCTTACAAAGTTAATAAAATATTTTCTTTCGTTTAATAAATGTTCGTTAAAACCCGTTTTAATTCAGGCACGTTATGGACGAAGGCAACGATGACTACAAGATTATTATGTTGAATAAACGCCATCTTGGTTTTCGAGTGATCAAATTGAATCGCGAGTGCGTACGCGGACTATGGGCGGGGCAGCAGCAAGAATTAGTTTATTTGAGGAATCGGAATCCTGAGAGGGGCTCCATACAGAATGCAAAACAGGTGAATAGTATAAAAATAGTTTTATTATACCACATATTTTAATTACGAACAAAACTTATCAAATGAAATTACAATATCCATATACAATTAAAAAATGTATATTAAATGAAATTATATTAATATATATTTAATATTATGTTTATTTTAATGTTTCTTTATTTCTTCTCGCATGTAGTTCTTTAACCTTTTACTTGAAACCGACATACATTTAAAAAAAACTACTTTTTGAAGAGGCATCTTTTATAATATTTTTAACTTGATACATGTATATTATTTCAGGCCCTCAGAAACATAATAAACTCGTCGTGCGATCAGCCGATAGGCTATCCG
Source organism: Pieris rapae (assembly GCF_905147795.1). Taxonomy (NCBI): domain Eukaryota; kingdom Metazoa; phylum Arthropoda; class Insecta; order Lepidoptera; family Pieridae; genus Pieris; species Pieris rapae. The sequence goes on from NC_059514.1 coordinate 10,163,834, forward strand.
ATATACGTGTCGCCGTTGACGACTTCGTACGCGGATACGTCGGAACAGCTTTGCTCGTTGGTGGGCGGAGCCGTCACTGTCACCGCCATTAAGAATAAAGTCACGGCTCTATGGAGGCGGTGAGTTTGTTTTTATTATATAATATACCTGTGCACTCGGCCAAACATTGCTGTGGTTTAAGGTTTTTGTTATATTACATAGTAGTAAACTATTCAAGGGAAACGGTAGGAGAACTTTTTAAAACAGCGCCATCTGTTAGAATTGTATCAAATAATTTGAAATAAAATAAAAATGCGACTAAAATTAAAGATCAATCTCTTATGTTGGACAGGACTGCTCAGGGTGTGCCAATTTTGTTAAAATGGGTTAAGTAGTTTAGGAGTCCAACGCGGACAAACATCGTGACAGGAGATTTATATATATAACACATTTTGTATTTAATTAATTCGGATATTATTTGAAATCATGCATGCAGGTACCCACAGCCCTGTTAGATCCCTCGGCTGTGGGTACCTGCATACACCACAATGTATGTAAAAAATTGGTATGCCATGACTATTTAACTATTTAATCACCTTCCTAGAAGTTATAGATCATTGACCTGCAATTATTTCAAGAGGAAGGTGATTAAATTATTAGGGTTCCTTAATAGCATGGGCGAGTATTTAGATTATAAGTTTGACACTAACTAACTTATCTTTCCTATTATTATGACATTATGTTAATGTTTGTATTATATTATCTGACATTATAAAAATTAATAACACATTCGCATAGTTATTTATATATGGCGGATTGTGCGGATTTTTATAATTAATGAAACTAATTGGATTGTAAGATACGGATCTTAACAAATAAACGTTTTTATTTCAATGAAACAAATTTTATGTACTAAAACATTTTATGCTTGTTCATAAAGAATTATTTAACGATGTTAATATAAGAGAATTAAGAAAAAATATTATCTTATGTTAACATTTTGTATTGTGCCTGGTTTAAATGTCAAGAATGTTCTTTTATTCATTTTTTCTTTTCTTACTAGGGTTGCCTGGAAGAGAACGCTTTGCATCCCTTGTAATTCTTATGTATTGGGTTATTTGTGTTTTATTTTCATTATTATAAGTACTACGACGTGTCAATAAAGAAATAAATTAAATGTTCAGATCTCTTAACTGCTTCCCTTAAAATATTATATAATAATAATATAGTTGTGTTATTTTTCTAGCATACGACGACGTTGCGGCGAAGGCTGCTCCAGCGGCGCGGCGTGTGATGCTCCAGCCGCAGAAAGGGGAGAAGCGGGCAGGAGGCCACCTCTCCATACGCAAACTGCGGCGTCCAGGGCCTCGTTGGCTTCGCATAGGGGAGATTTAGGTGAGGGAGAGTACAATCAGCATCGGTACTCTGTAATTCTCAGAATCCTAATAAATACAGATTATTTAATATTGAAAGGATATAGAGGAATGTTGAGATTGGTATCGCAGGTTGAAAGTTACAGAATAGGTGATACTTGTGCAGGTTTAATAACTGCGATAAGCGAGTGTTCAAGTATTACGTCACGCAATGTTTTCAGGTTATTGGTCCCCCCCCCATGTAACGCGGCGTATTTCTTCGTAACGCATAATTCAATCCTCGCCCCGCATCGTAACGTTTTACCCCATATCCCCCTCCAAATTTGTTACGTAATATTTGAATGCTCCCTAAGACCACATGAATAAAGTCCGGTTACGCACTCGTGGGCCTTGTGACAATGTGAATGTCCATGAGCAGCAGTATTACAGTATAAAATTAAGTAAAGGACGTTTTTCATGCCGTTTACGTATCACGTATACGAACATCTTAACGTTCTTAAAAATAAACACTGAATATTTGAACTCTTCTCATTTAAATAGTCTTTGGTTTTTTTGTCATATTTTTTGCTGTAATGAAAAGGGACAGCGTTTAGAATTATTTTCAAGAATTAGTTAAACTTAACCATTAATCTTTAAAGACGGTATTTTCAGGCGGCACTCGAAGTAGTCTCTCGAGCGCGGGGAAACCGACGTCGTCAACGCTGGCCTCTTTGGCTGGTCTTTTGAGGGAACAGCATTCGCATGAAAGGACGCAAGAGGAACCTGGTATGTTATGGGTTGGAATTATCTAGGGTGCCTTAAAAAAACTAACTCGTGAAAGGCCGGCAACGCTATTGTGAGGTTTCTGGCAGTGCGAGTGTCCATGGGCGGCGGTGTCACTTAACATCAAGTGAGTCTCCTTTTCTCTATTATTTTTCTTTATTGTTTTTGATATCTCATTTTATTTTATTTTTCTTTGTTTATTGTTATGTGTGTGTGTTTTGTTTGTAATAAATGTTATGTCTGTCTGTCTGTATATTTTGATTTAAAATCCAATGAAAAGTATTTAATCATATTAATTGTACATTTCCAGTATATGCAAATACTCAAGAAACCGAGCCTAGACGACGCAGTGAAGAACGCGGCGCCAGAAGGGAGAGGCATATGCGTGCGCGGACGCAGGTATATTGTAAACACTTAATATAGAAAGTGGCCCAAACGAATACCCAATGGAAAGGACCACCAGGCAAGAGGCGGAAGAAGAGACCCGCTGGAAAGATGATCTGAAAAGATTAGCTGGCAAAAATTGGCACTCCATAGCACAGGACCGATAAAAATAGGCATCTTCAAGCTTATTATTATTATAATGGTCACTGTTGTTACTTAGAAATGTTTGATTAATATATAATAATTTGCAGCGGTGCGTTATACTGTTTATTTTATATAAAATTCAAAAGTTGATTGATTGATTCGAAATGTATAAATTTCTAAAGAAAACACTTTTATTACCGGATTGAAGCTATGTATTGTAAACTTATAATTATTTAACATAATTTTAAATGTATCCGACGTTTCTCGTGCTTTACAGCGTGCATGGTCACAAGATGTAACAAAAGGTGTTGAATGTCAAAAAGTATCACAGCTGTTAAAAAAGTTATATTATCTGTATTTACTTCTCCGGAGTTTACATCGACTAAATTATACATAATTTCAATCCGATGAAAAAGTGTTTTCTTAAAATGTGTGTCAGCTATGTTAATAAAAGACAATACTATATAAATGTGTAACAATTCCAGCCCGGTCACCGTACGAGCATGCGTCGCGAGCGTGCGTTGCCCGCGTCGTTTCGTTTGCTCGCCGCGTCCGACAGCGCTCGCCTCGCCTCCCAACATCGGGACGAACATCACGATGAAGCCCAGGTAGGAATCATTTACAGACAGACAAAGCCAGCGAATGACATCGTGCTTTGAGATTTTGACTTTTTTAGAGACAAATATAACAAATATTTAAATATGAGGAACAATAGATGAAATTAACTTTAATTAGTTTATTTTATTCTTTAGATGGCATCACTGCCAACTAATTCCAGGATTAGTAAACATTAAAAAAAATGTTATCATTACTTGTATGTTTTTAACTGTTTGTGATGAAGAAGGACCTAATTATTAATTAAAATTATTCGCCGTTAAACCACATTTAGTGTGGAGCACGGCACTTTCTAGATTGGATACATTCACTAACAAATAAAATGTATGTATAGACTCAGATGTTCAGACGCGTATGGTAATTGAAAAATGTGACCGGCCAAAAAAGTTTGCCATTTCTGACATGTCAAAAAATGAAAACTGTCAGAATTCCGCGTAACCAGAATGATTTAATTGTAGGGTTCTACGGGATGGGAGTCAGGTTGGCGGGAACAACCACGTCGTGCAGCTAGCGCTAAGGTAAATATTAAAATCAATTAAAATAAGACTAACAATAAAGGACACTTTAGAATACAATAGACTAGCTTTTTGAATCTTTAATTTTGTGTGGACTAAGATAAAAATCAATAAAATACATATATTCCTAAACAATTTTAAAATAGTTTTGAGGCAAGATAATTTAAGTAGCTGGTAAAGATTGGAGCAGAAAGGCATGGAGTGAACTAAACTATAGTATATATAAAGAATAGTTATAAGATAAAAATATTATTTAAGGTCTTTGGAAATAAATGGGCTTTATTATTATTATAGTCTGTTGATGTATACAGGTGTCGTCAAACCTAGGCCACAGTGGCGATTCGTCGTTAGAAGACGTGCGCACGAGTAGCGGTCTCGACGTCTCGTTGCCGGATTGCAAAATCATCGCGAATAGGAACGCAAGGCAAGACGCACTGTTTAAAAGGTATCACGATCATCTAGCTGAAATTCTATACAGATTTAAATTGTTAATAATTATACAATATGGAAATTCATTATAAATTAAAAGTAATCAAGTAGCTTTTATATTAAACAACCTAAGGATTTATCGACACGCAACAAAGCCGGCAACGCACTCGCATTAGTTAACATCAGTTGCCACCCGGTCTGGTTTTAAAAAAAGTGTGAAAAAAATTTATAAATTAAATAAAAAAACTAAATATAAATTCTAAGATATATATTTTTTGTAAATTAATTATTTAATTTTTACATAATTAGATTTACAATTTTCTTAATTGTAATAGAATTATAGAATTATTACTATCGTCATATATTTTTGTTATTAATGGCTTTGAATCTCTTCGAATCAATCGTGGTAATGACAAGAAAAAGATGGCGCGTAACCGAAACATGTGACGCGTAACCGAAAAATGTGACGGTTAATTTTTCGAACGCCGATAAAGAAATTTCACTTCAAAAAATATAGTGTATTCGTTAAAATCAGGGAATTTTAAAAGTTATTGACTAGAGTATCTATTTGTATTTTATTTCAGCTGTGTCAGAGTTTCTAACATTTTTATCTCATATCCATTGCATGAAACTAACATTGATCACATTTAAAATTTAAATTATATCTGCTAAAGTGCGAATTAAATTGTGCGTTCTAACCCTGGCATCCACCAATGCATTCGTGCATAAATATTTGCTTGATGTTGATAAATATCGTGAGGAAACACGAAAAAAAATGATGAAACAGTTGTCTACCGTAATGTAAAAACTTGGGGCTTATAATACATATAATCTAATTTTTTAACGTATTTTTCATCTCAAAATGGTGATTTTGCACCCTTGTAAAACCTTGTTACCTTAAAATTGTTATAAAAATATATATATACACAAGAATAAATATATATGTTTATATATCTTGTGGGTACTTAAATTTTGTTAACTTTTGTGGTTAATTTACTAATTCCTTTGTAATATAATTTATTCCATACACATAGGTACTTCATAAACGAGGGTACATCGAAAGATCTCTCGAAAATAAGCAAAGAAATTCGCCACGAACGCGAGAGCTACCGCGAACTGACTGGACGTTATATTGAGAAACCCGAATCGATACCGCTCAAGGAGACGCATTTTTCGGAAAAAGATGTTAAAAAAGAGAAGAAAGAGTCGAAAATAAAGACGAAAATCAAAAGGTCTGATTCGGGCAAAAGCGACGTGAAGATAAATATCAGTGTCGGGAGTAAGGTGCTGATATTGGAGCCGTTGGGCGTCTACGATTGCATTAATCTCGGCAGGAGGATAGATGTCCTGTGGCCATCGGAGTATGAGCGGGAGAGGGGGGGGAGGAATTTCTGGGGCAGCTGGGTCCCGCAGGCTGGAATGGATGGATTGGTATGCATGATATTTTTTTTACTATTGGTTAGGCGAATCTCCGGAAGGAAAGACTTCCTCAAAGGAATAGCATTTTAAGAGAATTGGTTTCTAATGATAATGCCTCTATATATTAATTCTAGTTTTAAAAATAAATATAAAAGCAAATTCTATGACTTTTTAGTATTTATTTTGCGAATAGAGTTTAGCCGAATGCACTAAAGGTGCATCAAATAAAAACTTTTTAAATAATTTTTCTAATGGATTGTTAATGCGACTTAATAAATAGACGCACTATACAAATGACAAACAAGAAGTTAAGACAATGGACACTCACATTGCCAGAAGCCTCGCAAGTGTGTATCCGGCCTTTGAAGGACCTCTCTTTTACTTGAAGGACCCTAAGTCGAATTGGTTTGGAAATACGTCAGTGGACAGCTGGTTCCACTTCTCTCTCTCTTTAGTCGGCAGCTCATGTCTGAGCGTCGTGGTCAGCAACGAAGCATCTAGAGCGAACTATCTGCTTCCACCGGTTTCTGTCCAGCGCTTCTCCTATGAAACTGTATAGCTTTGAAGACGATGAGTCTTTAACTTGATCGGTCCATCTGGTTTGAGAACGGCCACCTGATCTTTTGCTTTCTGTGTTACCAACTACGATCAGTTTCTCCAAGTTCTCATCATGGTTCCACTTAGTGTTTTCTTGAAATTATGAATTTTCAATAAATTATAGTCACTAATAAGAAATGGTTTTTAAAATCTTCTCATGTCCTTCACATGCATGTTTCTTATAACTGTTCTTCGTCTAGGATGTTTATTATAACCGTTTCCATTTGACAGGTCGTACACAAATGGACGCCAAATCATCGCGACCCCAAACTGAGATCTCACGTGGACAAAAGCATTTTGCTCGTTCAAATCGATGAGAAATTCGTTCCCATCGCTGAGACCTGCGTTCAAGACCTGGGAGATGAGGTGTAGGTCACGGATGTCCCGTGTCACCCTCGGAACGCAAGAGGATTCAACTAATTGAGGTTTATAGTACGTTTTTACGGTGCTCTTTGTGATTTAAGACAATTCGGATTCGACTTTAACACAGTCAAATTTGATATGGCTTTTGTTTTCTTTATAACCCAAATTTGTACTAGTCTTTAGTGATGATATGTATTGCGTCATTAAAATGAAGTTTTATTTATTATTAGTATAAACAAAATTCTTGGTGGGATTTTCTGTACAATACTTTTTTTTTTGTTTAATATGATAATAGTCCAGATTTTTAGCTCAAATATCAATGGCATACTATGTCATAGTATGATTAAAATGTGTAAGGCTCTGTTAAAATACCAGCTTTTAAGATGTCATCGTTCAGTATTGATTTTATTAACGTCAAACTATCTGACTCATAGTCCATTAAATAGATTAATCAAATATTTAAATATGCAATCTTATAAATAACTTGTTTCATCTGATTAAACTATTTGATACGAAATGCCTTAAGTAACCGTTAACACATAGCGACTCTGAGTACTGTTAAAATTGAAATAGTAAAATCTTAATATTGCCTTAAAACAGTTGGTTTTCAACGCGATTGTACATTAATAATGGCTATAACTTTAATAGTATTAAAAGTGTATTATATTCAGAATCGTTAAATTAAGATGTCTTGAGCAATTAAGTTATTTAAATGAAAATTATAAATTATAGGACAATTTTTATCAATACAGTGAAGCGTGCGTGCGAGTACGCATACGTATACGTATACGTACCAGGTTTGGGTTTTAAGTATTAAGAAATACAAGATGGATCGGCTGAAGTGATTTTTATGGTTTGTATGTTGTATTTGTAAACAACAAACACAGGATTATTGACGAAAAAAATCCAATGCAAAATGTTCATGAAACTTTAATAATTATTATTATGAACTGAAAAATTTCGTAAGTTCACTAGATAAGCAGCCATTTTCCCGTGTACCAAGACATAGACACTTTAAATAGTCTACAAAAGATTTAATAATAACTTTATTGCTCTCAAGATTAATTGTATATACATGCTTATGTAAATACTGTATATAATGTAAATGTATGTGCTAATTAAGGATAAATTTTTTATTTAATAAAACGTGGTTCAAATGTTTAAATGTGAATTGTTAGAGAAATTGTAAGTCAGCCGCACAGCGATGTTTTTACGTCAAATAGAAATAATAATCCTAATATATTAAAAAACCAAAAATCATGTATTCATGTAGGTAACATAATGTACACTTGTGAACGTCAAAAAATAAATATACATTAAATGCTTCAAATTTTACATTTACTGCCAGTTCTCAAATCAAGGGCGTAGAAGTGAAGAGAAGAACTGGCAATAAACTCTTCTTCTCTTTTTAATAGCCATTTTTTTTAGTTTTACACAACGTTTGTAAGGAGCTGCAACCATTAAACCATGTTCCACGTTACATCTTAAGTAATAAATAATAATAAAATACAAATGTTTGTGTCAGATTGTCAAACAACATCTACCAGCAGAAGGCATGGTGAAAAGGACGCACTTACATTCTCGTAGAAACAACACGCAAATCGGGGCTCTACCCCGAAAATGCGACAATTGCAGTTGTTTAAGTTGCTTTTATCGAAAATTTATATAATTATATATAAATTTTAATGATAAAAATATTTTTAGGGCCCAGTAAAAAAAATATTTAAATATAAATACAATTTTCAGCTTAACTAAACAAATTGTACTTCGGAAAAGTAATTAATATTTTTTCTCTTTACCTTATACAAAAATGATTCAAATAAATGTTGTGTTCTGAACTTTTCTTTGAATTTATTGTTAAAACGTCGTTTCTGCGGTTGACATATACTTAATTGGTATGTATATAATGTGATTATATATGCTAATTGTTCTTGGAACGTTGAGTTTTACGAATTTATAGAAATTATCACAAGTTGCTCGTTTTAAATGTATGCGCGTCTTTATACGCACAAACGTATGCCTTAAACCGAACGTTTTGGCTTGTGAAGTGACCAACAGTAAGAGAACTTACTGCAATTCTTATTTCCCTCCCCCGCCCCTCCATGCCACATAATATATCACCACATATACATAATTTTTAATTAAAAATTACCTATAATATTTTTTTTATTTTAAGGAAGAAATTACTAGGAAATTGTTACTAAATGATAAACGTAATGAAAAAACTTAAATTCTAACTGTAAATCATTTTAATAAATTTTCGAATAGCCCTCCTTAACAATCGAAAAATCTAGATTTAAAGTAACTATGGTCCAACGAAAAGAGGTATTGCATGGATGGAGCATCAATGCTAAGTACAAAGAAAACATGACGTCCTTCGTCTTTTTAAACATTCTGACACCCTTGTTAGTCGTAAATTTGTTGTCTCGCCTTCGAAAATAGTTATTTATCGAATATTTTAAGCAAAATATAAAACTATCCACAAAGAAGAAAAGATGCGAATTATATATTGATACCAACGAATTAACAAGACAGTTGTAAAGCCACTTGTTAGATATCTAAAACAATTTTCATCTCAGAGTAAGTGACGTTGTACGCAAATCAAATCAAAATATCTTTATTCATATAGGTAAACGTGTACACTTATGAACGTCAAGAAAAACAAATTAAATTAATTGTTAATTTACATTTACAACCAGTTCACAAGTCAAGGGCATAGAGCGGGTAAGCAAGTAGACTTACCGAATAATTTTTAATAACCCTCAGTCACTTCACAAAGCCGATTCGTATTAGCTGTATTACAGATGAAAATTCATTAAAGATTTTAATCGCAAAAAATGCATATCATGTTAAACCCTTTAACGAAGTAGCGAACTACAACGTTGTTACCATAAAATTATGCTGATTTTTTTTAGTTTTGACTAATACTCTTAGATTTTTACAATGTTAAAAAAATCCAAACTAAATCATGAGCTCTTAATTAGTTTAATTGTATTTTTGTTTATAATCATTTGAAATCTCATAGAAAACACAATCCGTCCAGAAAGAGATGTTTTCTGATTTTATTCAAGCCCTTAGCACGAATTATGCATAAATTGCAATAGTAACAACATGTATGGAAAATTTGAGCCCTCTACTGTATGATAAATCGAAATGTTCGTTATGTTGTCAAAAAGTTTGTGCTAAGGGTACGCACGCATTCGTATACGTCTACTTTATGTCGTTCACAAATCGACGAACAAGCGTTTTAATTTTTTTGTCCACCCCTGATGTAAAGTCTGTTTTATGAGAGAATTCTTATCGATGATGAATTTATTTTATATAAGATTAAGTTTGTACTTATTTTCGCACATGTATAATGCTACTAAATCATTGATTGTACTATTTGATTACTATAAAATTTTTACTGATATGCCAAAGGAAACATGAACCACGATTCTCGATATTCAATAAACCACATAACGTGTTATAAAAAATCTGATTCTAAAATAAAATTTGAAACCTTAAGATTTGTTTTAATCCGAACGAATATGTGATGTCCTTAGTTCTTCCCTTCTATTCTATTAGAGCTAGTATCTGGTATCATGCTGCCTCGAAACATCTAGGTTTGGAAATTTTTATTCCAGAAACATTTTTGCTGGCTGCTGCTCTGAATCTTCGTTTTTAATTAATTCAGGCGGACAGATAAAGAATAAGGTATACTCTCTTTTGAATTAGTTACTTATTGTCAAAATCTGTATTTATAAAAGCTTGTCAACGCAGCAATGTCATACATTGGTACAAGGACAAAAAATAAATTTAATAAAAGAAAATTAAACAAAATCTATAAAAACTAAACGAAATCGATTTCAATGTACGAGGGGAATTATGGATACTAAGACCCAACCAATCTGGACATGGGTGTGCTGACCAAAACGCGGTATCCAGAAAGAAGGGACAAATGGATTACCTGGGATATCTAAAGATAAAATGATTAGGGACTAGATCTAGGAATACCCCTCACAAATATTTAAAAAATCTAAGTTAGCAATTCCTTTGTTGAAATAATTTTAAAGCTTAGGCTTGGGCAGAATATAGGTTTTCAATTAAACAAATTTCCCAAGAAAATATATTTATTAAACATTTTGAAGAAAACTCGTTATAATATAATAAACGGACGTTTGGGTTCTTGGCCGTTATTGAAAAAACTAATACGTCTACTTGGATAAAGTAGGTTCACTTGTTTATATACTCTAGTAAATTAATACATCTCAAGAATTTATCTATTATTTTGTACAGGAAATTCTAGTCAGGTTAAAGAATCGCCAGCGGTGTTATTTACCTAAATAGCAATCAAATATTTAGCAACTGCTCAGGCCGCTAAAAAACAAGTATATACGATTTAAGTCACTATTATATTACGAGGCCTAAGTACTCAGCTATTAGCTTAACGGTCAAAGCAGTCATATCAACTCTGAAAGGAATCGTCACAGTATCACTTCGATCCATTCAGTATTTCTTGTATGAAACTCCCTGCTGCAAGTCACTAATCGGAATCGTAACATCGCCTCGGAACTTGCCCCGAACCGCAATGCGGTGCATGGCCATCTTGCAGTTCACGCGCTTACGGCACTTCTCTTAACCTACGTCTCTTCGTCCACCCTTGCCCCTTTCCCGCGACCTTCAAGCCGAACCCAAGCTGTAAGCGCGGAGTTGCCTAACCATCGCCGAGTTGACGTACGCTACTGATACGCTTTTGTTTCGTGCATACGTTAGATTGACGGCGACGCGAACGTATCGATCCCTTTCCGAGTTGATATGCGTCCTTTAACTTTAATCCGCCAAGGCAGAAGAATTTTCCATTCGTGAGGACAAATATTCAGTAGTAAACGTTAGACCTCCATTACGTATATATATTTGGTCATAGAAAAATTACACATACAATTAAAATTTGGTTTACACAGATATAATAAGCACGTATTCATAAGACAAAGTCTACATGGACCCAGTAGATATTTAAGCCTACACACAAGTTCATTATTATTAATTTTACGAAGTCAAGGGATAAAACTTGAAGTGTTCTGTTACAATTTTGCTATATATATATATATATATATATATATATATATATATTAATTGAATAACAATACCTTTGACGCTTAGAGCCGTTCATATATTATATATAGGAGGAAGGGAGGGTCTTTGAACTCATTTGGTGATTACGTCAACAGTAATTATTTACTTTTTTACACATGTTACCCACACATTGTCTATGCTTGAAGACGAAATGCATGTCGAGGATTCCTAGAGAAAAATAATACGTTTATGTATCTGAGAGCTTTGCTTACTGTTGCTGACAACAGAGAGGGGGGGGGGGGATACATTGCAGAAAGTCTGTTTACGTAATACTTGAACGGCCCTTTAGTTAAAACAATACACAGATGGAGCCAAGTTAAAATCTACTTAGAAACAAAAGCTATACTGACAGTTTTTTTTAAATTAATTTATGTAATTTTAACGCGTCTCGTTTTACGCATTGTTATTTGTATTATCAAGGGTTGCCACTCGTACTCTTAAATATAGTATTTTTACTTATTTCTTTAAGGTATTTGTGAATACTTTAAGAGAACAATAAAGTACTCGCAAATACTTTATTTCGCATGTGATTCTTTAGTCGAAAATATTTTTGTTTATCAGCATTTATCGATCATCTATTTCCTGTGTATTAACCTATGACCTTTAATTGCAAAAATAAAGTGGCAACTCTGTTTTTATCCCATAATACATGGCTTCAAAATTTCAATCACTACTCCTAAGAAATGACGTTCAAAAATTGTTTGCCTAATGTCTGCGTTGGACCTAAATACTAATATCGTAAATAAGCTCAGGAACTTGGACTAATACGAATACAAGGTCAAAAATTCACAACATTCAATTAGGTATCTCTCTACATAATATACTTTATATTTAGGTTTTTGAGATTTGAACTATTTGAGTGACTAGTCAATGTTATATGATAGGGGTCATCCATTAATTAAAGTTATGAAATACTTCGTGATTTTTTTTATATTAATCACATTTGATAAAGATTATTAAACAAGAATTTTTGAATAGCGATCATATGTTACATCATAATCATATTTTTTTTTAATTCAATCCTAAAAAAGATTATCATCACATAAGCTAAGAACTTTATTGCAATTTCTTTCCTTAGAAACAGTTGCACTAAATGTGACACCCAAATGCCAAAAACTTTTTGTCAAAAGATTTTGAAGCAACAAGGAAGTGGGAGGAATAAAAAGATGCAAAACATCACGTGATTAGTGAACAACCCCTTTACAAGGTTTATTTTTAAGATTAAATAAGTTTACATAATCAAATTGTCTATTTTTGATAAAACTACTTTTTACATCAGGACAACTGACATATGACAAATATGTCAAATGCCTTAATGTCAACTATAAGATCTTATAAACGTTATTCACTTTGTATACTTCAAAGACGGTATAGTACTTTTAAAATTCAATTCTAATATTTAAAAAGAACTAATTTATTAATTAATAATAAACCCATATTTTACTTATATTTTCTATTATTAGATGTCAGAGGATGAAAAAAAAATTAAAAAGACGTCCCTAAATAAGAAGTGTTACTGAATTACATAAAATATGATTTTTAAATTAATTAAGTCAATTTTTCTACAATTTGTGTAAATACATATTAAATATATTTGCGTACAACTTACGTATTTACGATTCGAGTATTGCCATTTAAAAATAGTTAAAATTATTTAGTTTTTTTCCCGTCGTAGAAGTTATACATATACAATTTGTGTATAATTTCCGACATTTATTTGCGTATAATAAACTATTCATATATGGCAAGTCACATCTCCTTTACGCGTCATCCTTTTTCTTTCCGGACATCCGATCTATGAGATTATTAATCATATCCGTGTCTACTAGGCCAATAAATTTATCTACGACTAGCCCGTTTCTTATTGCTATCACGGCGGGTACTGCTTTAACCTGTAAAAGCATTTTTTTAACTAAGAAAAGATACAAGAAACATTGACAAACAGATTTCCTTGAGCAACAGTTAGTTTTATCGGTAACAAAAGATCTCGTCAAAGCACCAAAAAGTCTGTTATAAAATTCATTATTCAGTACAGGGATAAGATTTAGTTAAAATGAGATTCATTCTATACATAAGATAACAAATAATTATGAAATAAGAATCACCCTTTTCTGGTTAGAGTTGTTTTTTTATTATAATAACAACACCAATTATTCAAATATAAGGATAATTTCATGTAAGCTGCAGCCCAAATTTGGCAGAGGCTTTGCGTTAAAGGAAATTTATTGATGATTATAACATAAATTCACACCTCAAACGTATGTACAAGATCAGCATTTTCCTCGACATCAACAATGGCTAAGTCAAGGTTAGTATGTGGTTCAATAAGCTCCTTCAACTTTGGTGTAAGTATTTTACATGGCTCGCACCACTCCGCATGGAAATTGACTATCACTGCCTTGTCATTATTGATTACCTGAAAGGATAATACATACATATTTTAAACATAATTAAAAGATGTCTATGGCCTTTTCTAATAATAAAACATTTAGCTCATTTTACTTCACTTAAATTATGTTTGATAAAGGTAATTTAAGTGAAGGTTTGATAAAATATAAAATTTTAAATTGTACCATGGTCTTTATCAAAGAATTTAATAAGTCAACAACATTTTATCTTTTTATTGCAGTCATTATAATGGTTTATGTCTGGACATATTACTCGAAAACACAAATAAATTAAGAATGAAGATCTAAATTATAATTAAAAATTTTAAAAACTAATACTTAATTATTTTTAAGATTTTATTGTTTTTTTGTTAGTCATTGATTCAGTGTTTATTCAAATAGTTTATTAAAATCAGCCATGACCATTTTATAAAATATATATTAAAAAAACTATATTAGACATACCTTATTAACAAATTCATCATTATTTTTTACTAATATAGTTTCATTGTGCACAATAGATGTAGATATGTTTTTAACTCTCCTAAAATTAAGCAACCGCCTTGCTGGGGACTTAAGCCCATGACTCAAGGCACTGCACATTCTCTGTAATAAAAAATATTGTAAATTTAAAAAGAAGCATAGAACTTCAAAAAGAAACCGTAAGACCAACTTTTTTATGAATTTACAAAATTTGTATCAAATATATCAACACATATTTTTTAAGATGAGCATGTTTTTTAAATACCAAGGTATCAAGCAAAGAAATGGTTTATCAGTTAAGATAAACTATTTAAAGTGACAAATATTTTGATTAGAACAAAATTTTTTACATAAATTTTATATTTAATACTGATGGTATAAAATAAAAGATATTTGAAATAATTGAATAACAAATGCTTTATGTAATGTAATGCAATAGGATTTTTTTATATGTTAAAGAACTCACAAGCCTTATACATATTTATTTATGAAATTTGATGTTCTGAATAAATAACAAAAATAAATTTAAGTAATGAAATGGTATGACTTTAATTTTTACAAACTCACCAGCAAGCACTGGTTTATACTATGATATACTAATTCATGCCATTTACTGTTTACAAGTAAGATAAAGGTAAGATATAGACTCGCACTATCTTGTGATAACATGAACGTGAGAATTAACAAATACTATATATAAATAACTATTTAAATTAACTTTTAGCATTGCATGAAAATATTTTAATTATTTCAATAATTTAGACTGTAATAATATATGAAAAAAAATAACATTTAAGTTCTTTAATTAACAACTAAGTAACTAATGAACTCACCAAAATTGTCAAAACCTAATTAACAGTACCAAACTTTTTTATCATTCGCGTTCTCACAGGCGTAAGACAAACATAGATAAAACAGAACACTGATGCACCAATAGCACTACCTAGTAAAAATATTAGAATTGCAAGACGAGGAATATAGGATTTGTCGTAAAAATTACCAGATGACTCATTTCCCCTAGGCAACAAAACTAATGTAAGAGTTACTATAATCGCAATTACTATAGCAATTTTACCAATATAATGCCCCGTTCGTACAGATACCCAGCATAAAAATAAAGATACAAGCCATGTGATCGAAAGGAAATATACACCCATGCCAAAATAATACATATTCAACGATTGTTAGTACAAAATTATAACGATGACTTGATGCATGCAATACCAACAATGGTATTTAAGGTTGTCGTTGTTAGACATAAACTTCTTCAGAAATAGTTTCACCTTTTTACTCTGACTATGATTCAACTAGAATTTTTGTTATTAATATTTAAAATAACAATAAAACATTTAATCGAAACTTTTAGTATGTCATTTCATAATTCATACTAATTAATTTGTAAATTTGATACAATTGTTTAGCTTTAGTGTTTTGACTTTGAAATATTACTTTAATTGCTTATTGTCAACATCAAGCTGACATTAACCTGACACACTGAAAATGTATATAATGACATAGATGTTGAATAACTTCGTTTCGGATGTAATTTTTTTATTCTACACTTTTGCTTCTTAATGTTGGTAGCATGTCATCTGGTTTTATTTCAAATTTGATGTTGACATTTTGACTAACCATGAACTTTCTGAATGTTTTCAGTACTGACGTAACAGTGAATTGTGGTGCTGTGTTCCTGTCAAATTTAAAGAAAGGTAAGTTTATATTTTAGATTAAAATATGCATTTCTACGTTAATTCTCTTCAAATCTCGTATTAATCATCTATTTATAAGTAATTTATAAATAACAAGCCATCTCATGCCACAATCATATCGGTAACCAGAATTTTGCATCGCCATTTTACGGTCTGCGCCAGTCACCTGAAACGTTTTTGTATAACTTTATGATTTCGAAAAGTTACACTATTTAATAGCAATTTTAATTAAAACGGTTTAAATACCCGTATTTATGGTTTCTTTAAAGTTTATTCATGCTGTATGCATTTTTAAATGGGAACATCGATGACTAATCACGTCCTTAGTTCTAAGGTATATACATACAATAAACGAAAGGCCGTTATTTTTTTTATTGACGTTTATTTAGTAATTGTTAAGTATACCCTTAGAATAATTAGACATAGAAAGATAGTCTTCATACAAGCGCTCTGTCAAAAGTGACGCACTAAACCGGTTCACACAGGCGGGCCGATTACGTGCTTACGCTCGGCGACACGCACACATACACTTGTGTAATGTTGCCAGTGAAGGTCCAGTTTTCCCGAAAGTGGGGTAATGATTCGGCCACTGATAACCATTTGTTTTTGGCAATAATGCATAAATAGCTATGTGTGGTAAAGTGTGGATGTGTAATATTGTTATAATACGGGAATGTTTATTTTTAAGAAACGAATTAAAGAAAACAACAACACGTAAAAATATATATATTTTAATTATTGTATACAATTATGAATTTGTATACTGTGTAACTAAAGTAAACCAATCAAATCAACAATTATTTCTAATCGAATAGTCTTCATATTAAGAAAAAGAAAAAAATAATTATTAAAAAAATAATCAGTTTAGAAACCTGTGAACTGTATTTGTTTCCTGAGTAATTGCCGCTTTGATAGTGCTGTTTTCATTACATTGTCTTTTTTCGACTCGTAAAAAAGACGAATGCGCAAATATCTTTCAATAATGAGCCTTGACAAATTGTTAACATGATTTTTCTCATTTACATGTTCCTCTGCATCAGGGAAAACAGACCTACCAACAAGTTTTTCCATAATTGTCAAAGCAAGTTTTGTCTCTGATGTTTTATCTAAATTATTTGTCTCCGCCATATACTTCCGGAAATAATTTTCGGCTATGCCGCAGATTAAGTAAACAGCTTCTGATACATAAATTAAACCGCCGTTGTCCCTTAGAGTGACCAATTTGTGAAACCACAATTTTTCTTTTGTGAGCATGCTATCGATACAAAAATTACACTTAATTTTTTTCATTAAGTATCTCGCAACATTCCCTGCAATGTAGCCTACGACATAATTTTTGTAGTTTGGGTCATCAGTCGAAGCTATCAGAGAAGCAATGTCTACATCAGGTGCGTGTCTTTCTGATTCTTGGTACGGCTGTTCTTCGTCATCGTCAAAACGTTCAGAAAAAGTGGTTTGATTGATACATTTTATTGCAGAAGAACAAGTCAGGACAGAAATATCTTCTAATGGCACACAGTTGCCTGTTACCACTGCTTGTAGTTCCATGTGGCATAATAGTTTTCTGTATGCACCTTTGAACTGAAGGACATTTGGATTATCATTATGCCCTCCATTCATTCTTATCATGCCGAAGAACAGTTCCAAATGATCTTGGCTCAAACGGTACGTAGAAATATAGACCATTTCTTTTGTATCCTCAACAAGAGTTTTATACAAGTGTTTTAGGCTTTCTATGCATATCAACATTCCTTTAAAACCTTTATTACTTTGAACACTTAAGACTGACTCAAAACTTTTAACTTTTATTCTTATAGCAGCCTCATTTTCATGGTACGTACGCTTCCTAGTAGTTTTTATACTTAAATTTAAGATATATTTTTTGGCTTTTTCAAGAAGATCGAATATATTTACTTTATTATCTTTTGACAATGGCCGACAAAATCCGTATTGTGTTAATCTTCTTGAATTAAAAACATCAAATAGGTCGTTCAAAAGCATAATAAAATTTTCTGTGCCCGCAGATTTTTCAAATTTGTCCAGTTTTAGGGTTTCGCGGCAAAATTTTAGACTGATAGAAACACTTCTGCTAAGAAGTTGCATGGCCAGTTTAACTTTCATAATTGTATTTCTAAATTCTAAATGTCTTCGTGTTAGCTTGTTCGCAATGTTCAGTCCTTCTGTATCCTGCAAATCATTTAAAAGTACCAAGTAGTTCCAATCCACAACATTTTTTTGCTCATCGAGGAATTGGCTTTTGTCTTCCCAGTGATTACGGATAAGCTTAATCATGTGGCATGGATCTAGAAATACCGCCACTTCGTGATCTGATGAAGGGTGCTTAAAGGTGGTTTTCATATTTTTTGGATCTTTCACCCGACAACCTAACAATTCCATCGCTGAAATATTGGTGGGGTGACCATCAAAGGTAAGAGATACAACTTTAATTCCAGCATCATGGCATTTAGCTAAACATATGTTTATTAAATTTTTTTTATGTTTTCCCTCCAAACTGTGAATTAGGAAATATCCCAAAGGGATTTTCCAACGCTCATTCAGGCAAACAAGCATAAAAACATAAGCCTGTGAGGCTTTTATACCACTTGTTGTGCCTGTGCCAACATCTACATTTCCCAGACCTCCTTTAATATTTTGAGGTCTTATCGCCATTTCATCGGCAATCAGTCCACATATTAACGTTTTGTCCGAGCTTTGGGACTTTGATTTTAAAAGTTTAAAGGATTCATTTGTAAAACCCGGTGATCCATCGATGCTGCAATACCAATTATACAACGTTTTTGGGTGTGGAAGACACGTATCAAAAGTATTACGAACGTATGTATATGCTCGAGGACTATGGTAGTGCAATGTAAGACAGAATTTTCTGAACTCAGGTGTGTATTTTGGCATAGGACGCTTTTTATCTTTTTTAATTTTTTTTACCATGTTATTGAATAAATCGGCTGCAAAAACATTTTCAGACAATAAATTAGACACATCATTACTAATGAATCTCTTTTTTTGTAGTTCACTTAAAATTCCTTTGAGCGATTTATTCCTCTTTTGGAGACGCCGGGTCTTTTGTTTTAAAGTTTTTATAACTTTTCTATGTTTGAGATTAAGTAATGTGCTTTTCTTTAACTTTTTTCGAAGGAGGGCCTTACGAGGAGTGTCGAATATATAGTCGAATTCGTCGTCTGATGGGCGCCTCACATTCCCGCGTGACGTACTCTGTAAAATAAAAGTTCTTATAAGTTCATGCCACAATATTTACAAATTCTGGGTGCAACAAGGAAATGACCAATTTAAAAATCTACAGTTAAATTTTAAATACCCAAATTCAACACTTTTGATTGGAATTATTAACGATTACTTACAGGCTGCGATGAACTTTCAGTAACTAAATTTCTATTTGAAGCTCCACGAACACCTTCCGTTTTGTCTTCAGCAGCATTTAAACCCTAAAAAAAGTCAGGTAAGTAAGTTTACTACATAGACAGTTTACTAAAATTAAATAGTTATTAACAACTTCACTGTCTAAAAAACTACCAAACGTCTTTTTCGTTTCTGTAAGGTAAAATAGCATTCACACTAGCACTGTATTAAATAAATATATTTCATAAAAATAGTTGTTTATATTTTATTTTATGACTCAAAAATTGGCGTGGCTAATGGGCGTGGGGAAAAACATTTATTTTCCTAAGAGTCACATGTGACTCATTTGACAGTCAAGTTGTTTATATTAACCATTACACTCACCGATAGCCCATGAACAGGTGAAATCTCATCCACATTATCTTCTTCATCCAATTGATCATCTGTGCCTGTGCATGAAATATGTAAATCCTGAAAAAAGTAATTTTATTATCATTTGCTTCATTTATTTTTATCAACATTGTGTCACAAAATCCCAAAATACACATAATAAGTACTAAATAATGCTTTGATAATTATACCTTAACAGGGACAGCATTTCGACGCAACCTACACGATCCACCCTGTGTTATGTACTTATCTTCATTCTTAAAATGTTTTGAACATATTCGTGTATTTTTGGTTGGCTTCCAATATACTTCTCCACGACTAAGCCTTATATTTTTCACCCACTTGTCAGCAATAACAGGGTCGATGGGAATCCTTTGAACAACAACACGCAATACTCCTATAAGTTGTAATTTTAACAAGTGTGGAAATAAAGTTCGTTTACTTCTCAACTTTCAAGTAATACAATTTCAGGTATACGATATCGCTAAATCACACAAACACCTACATTAAACAACAACAACAGTAAGTAACAGTAGCAACTGTTTTAAAATTAATTTGTCGGAGCAATGAAGTCAGTTAAAATGGGAAAATATTTTAACAATCGGGCAACACTGTGCATTGAATTAAAACTTTTCTGTTTTGTTCTATTTTGACTTAATTAACTACAAGATACTATGAAATACTGAAAGCTTACCTGTGAAAAGTGATGTTATCACATTTCTTTTGTTTTTCAGATGTGTTGTGACACAATTTAACTGCACAAATCGTCATAATAATTTTTTTTTCGCGAGACACGTTCGCCGTGCGTTGACATTGAACACTACGGAGCGGCCCGGCGTTTGGAGCCATTTATGGCTCCAATTAAGGTGCTTCAAAATTGACGCGCGGACTTGGTTTCTATGTCTTATTATTCTAAGAGTATACCATTTTGATTATGAATGACTAAATTAAGGGTCGTTTATTTAAATTTTAATACTTATCAGATTATTGCAATCTTTAAAAATTATCAATCATATCTAGTTGGTTATTATTGAATTCGTAATAGATAATGTTGGCCCAAATACATTTATCAGCCTTTCTCAAGAATTTGTAGAATACTTTTATACTTAAAACTAATTGTTTCAAAATTTCCACAATTAACAAATTTAACAATTATAATACAAAATTAATGGTATTGATTTTAGTAAAAAATATATTTTAGTGTCTAATAAAATTACTACGGAGGAATATAAAGTTTATTGAATTACCACAGGTACTTACTAACCTACTTGATTCCTGACTCTCAAAATGAGTTGATCTATGCGAATATACATTTTGTTTATTAGGCACTATAAGTTTTATTATTAGACCGGTAGAGTAGAAGAACATCAATATAAATAACTAGCTATTATTCTAGCATACTTTGTTAGCTAACTTATTAACAATTTTTTGAATTATAAATATTTTTCACATATCTATTATATGTATTATATGTGAGTATACTGTGATATCATGCTGTCATATAATCACCGACAGCTACTGTTAAGCAGTATTTAGATTTTAGAGTTGAAACATATATGTGAAAAATAAATTTACTATATTCTCTACCCTTTTTGTGATTTAGAAAAAACAAAATTTTTAAGCAATATACATATTACATTACATACAGATACAAATGTATTGCATTTTTACCAAATTTACTTTTTTACAACTTCGTTTTTCTCCTTCCATAATACAACAATATAATATTGTTTTTAATGAATGCACGCACAAACTTGTTTGTCGTCCACCGTCCGAGGTCACGGTCGCGACAGAATGTTACACTTCAATGCCAGTGTTCGAAATTGAACTTAAATATATATTGGATCCTTAATCACTGATAACAAATTCTGTTTCTACCGTAATCACGATGACTATAGTCGCGACATAATGTTACGCTTGACTGCCACTGCCGTTCTGCATCTCCGCGCATGAAAATTACGTCTACAGTTCCAACGATCACAATTTTTTCTTAATAGTATATCGTCAGATTTTACCAGTTTGTTGCATTTCTTGGATAGATTCATGATACATGATACAAAATATTCCTTAATAACCAGACCAGTTGTGGCGAACAGCAGGTGCATTGTGACCTCCATAAATGGCTATACGTCGCCAAATGTTTATTAATTTATTTTAATTAGATTATTTAATATTTCGATCCATCACCTTTTCCACTCAATAAATATTTTGTATACCAAAAGAAAAATCATATCGTTCATAATATTATCCAATTTACCAAAGTAATATTGATTGAGTAAAATTAATAAATTAAAATGAAAAGAATAAAGTCATTATTGTAAACTATTTATTTTGGTGAGATTTTAAAATGCAATATGAAATGATGTTTTATTGTCACTGATCAACATCTGACGTTTAACCAATCCATAATAAACCTGACAAAGGTTTTCGAATTTAATTCCAAAACGCCACTATTAAAGTCTAAAGTAATGCTGTGTGAAAGATGTATTCTAACACAGCATTAAAGACTATTACAGAGGGTTATTGCAATATTAACTCTGCTTTTTCTCGTTGAATGGTCATTCGGATCGAATTTTCAACAAAAACCTATACTTTTATACTTTCATTCTTCAAATATATACTACTTTGTAAAAAGAACAGACCCACGCGTCTAATTTTGACTAGTTTGTAATCTTGGGTGAAATACTTTATTACCAAAGATTACAAACTCGTCTAAACATTTTAATATCTATGCATTTGTAATAGTTTTGTTGCATGGCTGCTATTCGAGAATGCATCCTGTGTCCTTGGAATGAAGAATACAGGGCGAACGAGTTGATGCGACACTTGATTATATATGTATTACTAGTCTGATGCCGACTGCGTGTATCAACTGTAAAAAGTATGTGTATAGATATTATTTTCAAATCATTAACATAACTAGTTGATAAAAAGGTCTGGGACTAGTGCTAGGCAGGCTAATTCATTTCAAAAATATGTTTTAAAATAAGTGTTGTTTGATGATTTGCCAAGTTAAAGAGTACCGAGAGTTTTTTACCGGCTTTTTCTCTCGGCCTTCACCCTCTGTCTTCATTGCCGATGAGTAGGGATGCCCATTCAAATTTAATGATGTGGAATAAGTGATACCTATATCTTATATAAGTAAACCTATTGTGGATACATCTAATGTGTTTATTTCATGTTTTATTTTTAACTTTATTTTTATTGTAAAGATGTATCTGTTTTGTTTCCAAATAAATAAATAAATAAAAAATTATATACCAAATAAATGCTTATTTTTATTATGTGTAACTATAAAGAAATTTGCTCATATTTTGTTCAGTCATATATAAACTTTGTACAGTAAAGGCCGCTCTTCACACTAACAAGACTAAATAGTATTTAATTATGTTTTTAAAAGTTTAATTTCAATTTGAATATTTCAAAATAATGTAAAGATAATCAGTGTCAATAGATTGTCTATTAAACGAGTTTCTAATTAATGTTAATGAGATTAAATAGATTTCTGATACGTCCTGCTTTGTAATATCCTTTCAGCGTCACTATTACGTATGTCCGTGTTAGCCTATTGTAAGGCTTGCAAAATATCCGGTCCACTTTTTGCTTGAACATGGTGCCGATGAGATCCCAGTTTAAATTCATACGGAAATGTTTACCCCTTTAATATAAAAGATAACTTTCATGTAACATTCTTATCATGCAGCGGAGTCTTGGCTTTGCCTTCCCCCACGATAAGGATTCGGGTACCGTCTCCAATATAAACTTTATTTTATCCAAGTTACGGCCTATGGAATAAAGCTTTGCTAGATTAGCTTGCCTAGATAAGTAGGTGAAGGTCAGTGATAGGTGGGTGTCACAGATAGTTCACCAATGAACAGTTACGCCCAGTTCATAGGGTCTTTAAAAAAGTGCTAACAGACCTTGGTTTTAAATAAACGAGAGAATTATTATTTAAAATTTAGTTACAACTCTCTAAAGTTGATAGAGAATCCTAATCATAATTCATCTTTATAATTACAAAACCACGGGATAGAAAGTGGTCACGATTCACGTGCAATTTGTGAAGTAATTGAGTAAAAGTACAGGTGCCGATAAATCTAACTTTTAAAATGCTTTTTGGAAGATACTTTCAATATGTCTTAAAAGCTTTCGTTTTTTTCCTATGCCTAGACCCCTTAATAAAAATTACATGAATTAAGCCGATTAAAATATCTGACAATATTATTTGCGTAGGCTTTCCTTCCAGAAATGTTTAACCTCAAAAACTCATTTCTGGAAGGAAAGCCGACCAGAAATTACGACTGGTAGAAGTTACGTCCAGATATTCGGATATAAAAATCGAGCGTTACAGCTAATACATATAATATGTTACTTGCTTGAGTTTGCCTTGTAGATTAAAAAGCTGTTTCAACAAATATTTTATCCTTTATATGAACGATCAGATTGTAAACAATCCATATTGAATCTCTCTTGAATGATGTCCCAGGACATCGCTGAATTAGTGGTTTTCTTATAGGGCTAACATAGTCCAGGGCGTAGAGCGGGCCAGAAGAACTGGCAAGACACTAAGCTTTTTTTATTGCTAAGTTTTGAGTCATACAAATTGTTTCAACTGAAGCAAATCAATCCCAAGGATTAGGATCATCCAAATATTCGTCAAATTTATAAAAAGCTATATTGATTAATTTACGTTTAAAGACCTTTGATTTTATTCAGTGATAATTCTCAATTTTCACTTGGGAGTTTGTTGTAAAAACGAGTTTGGGCGAAATATCCAGGATCGTGGTTTTTATTGACATCATTTATATTGTATATAAATGCATTGGTTTTATAGAACTTACAGACTCGACTGCATGAAAGTTTAGATTACTTTCAAACTGATTATCTGTGTATTGTTGCTTTAGTCTATAGTATAGACTATACTTTCGAAAGCTCTTACAAATATACATTGTCTTCGATCGTCATCTATTGTCTGAATAATCCAATCTATGAAAGTCACTTTCGCCTATCATCAAGGCATGTTTTTTATTTTTTATTGATGCGTTTCATATTCATAAATTGTGAAGGAAACGAAATACTATCTCTGTACATGTTACGTAATCTAAGTTAAGTCTATATTCAAAATATATCGCTTTTAGATTTGATTTCAATCATTTGTTATCTGTATCTTGGAAATGTTCACAGTTTCTTTATCAATCTATTGCTAATCATATATTTGTATAGAGAGATCCGAGATGCACGAGTCTCTATAGTCTATTCTTCCCTTTCTTAAAGACTCTTAGATGAAGCTAGGTCTGGTGGGCCAAATCTATAGAATTTGAGCAAATATTAGTGTACTAAAATTCTTTAGTTTTTATTATATAGGTTACAACCTTGTTTGTCGCCTGTCTTAAATTATTATTGTATTCTCTTCTTTTATTGATATGTACAGTTATCCCCATGGGAACACGTATTTAATAGCTTTATAATAAAGTTTTAATCTTGGTTTTACGACAATACTCCTACAACGCGATTTTCTATAGCCCGGTCCACGTCTACCGAGTTATCGGGATATACAGTACTTAAAAAAACATATTTACTGTAAATTATATTATTTTTCCCTGCTATCCTCTATACCTATATATATTAAATTTGCAAATACATAAATAATAATTTTCTCATAAAAATTCTATTTCCATTAGGATTGCGCAGAAACACTGCGTGGTGACACATTGAAGGTGTGCGAGTTTTCTCGAGGGTCCTTGCCGTATTGCGGTCAAACTTACGTCTTGACTGTAGATTCGTTATCGTATCCTGTAACGGTCTTCTTCATAAAAGAAAGTCGCCTTAATTAGCGAGCCGTCGCAGTTAGAATAATTATAACAATTCGTCAATGAAGGCCGTGTGGAATCCACGTCTTAGATTTATGAATACGTTATGTATTCCTATTAACAGTTTATAAATTATTTTATTTCTTTAATGCGGTTGTTTGTAAAATCAGTGGCTATACAGTCCTTTGTGGGCTCTAGCTTCCTCAACAATTTTTCGTCATCGTTATCTATTTTGTGCTTATCCAATTTTGAACACCTATTGTTTGGAGATGAACAACTAAATCCCACTAACGCAGTCTCAGTATACCGGGTTTTCTCTTCCTACCAGGTTGTGAGATGGGCTTAGAAAAATCTTGCATCTGCTCATATGCGAGAGCATGAGAGGAGAGCATAGAGCATATGCTCTCCTATGATATAGACATGAATAATTCCCGTATATGAATGTGATATTATGACTATCGATAAATTCTTTAGTTAAAATATATATTCTATGGATACAAGCTCAAATATTTTAAACCCAAAAAATACAAAATTACACAAGATTTTCGTGGCTGCAAACTGCCTTATATATTTGATGACATGTACAAATCATTACATTAACTACAGTTTTAGCAAGACGTTCTGGCGTCTACCGTATTGATTGACCTTGTCTTACGTAAATCTGGCAACATTGTTTTAAACTGTCGGAAGGTTAACCACAGTGAGGTTATTAGTTTATTACTCTTAAGTCATTGTGTTTGATAGAATCAATTTGTAGTTTTGGGTTAACATTAAGGATACTCGGTCAAACGAAGGACCAAAAATTGTTTTAAATGAAAAATATATTCTTTGTAGACATTCTGTTTCAGTTGAAATCTTTGAAGATAATCTCATCATACGATTAAATCTATTAATTATATGTTATGAACATGTTTTAAATAAATACTAGTAATTAAATTTAATGAAATATATTCCAAATATTTTGTCGATGTTTGAGCGTTTAAGGAGGCTCACCTGATGTTAAGTGATACCGCCGCCCTTGGACACTCAATTCCAGAGGGCTTACGCCTTTTAATAATAGGTACGTGTTTTCTTGAAGGACCCTAAGTCGAATTGGTTTATATGCCTTGATATTATGTAACTGTTACTTACAATAAAACATATTTAATACAATAATGACATTGAACAGGATATTTTTACTGTTAGGAAAATACAATGTAGTGCTTGATCATAAAACTATTATTTTACTATCGCTGAATAATGAAATTACCAGGTATTTGGCATTACGATTTACGACTCTTATGTATAATCGTAAAACTAAGCAATTAAACTACGGTTATTTTCTAATTCTTGACGACACTTTGTCATTACAATATAAATACAATTGTGTAACTTTTCTTCGCTATTGTCCTCTCCGCTATTGAGTATTATACTGTTTTAATAATAATAATAATAAATCATTTATTTGCAAGAAAGTGGTACATATGAATTGTAAAAATCCAATTTAGCTGAGACTGTTAATTTATAAAAATGACTTAGTAAATAAAATTATGCTTGTATTGAGTATTTTAGTTGCATATCAAAGAGTCTGCAGTGCTATTATTAACTCTAGTTTGCTCTATCAATTCGAGCATGATTCACGCATTTTATGCGTTTGTGTTGCACAATGCGCATGTGTGCCAGTGAGGGTGGCCACCCCATTACCCCATTTCATGTAGTGATGTGCCGCTTTGTATTCAATTGTAAAATATTTATCGATGTAATTTTTATATTCCTTATAATAATCATCAACTTTAGATTTAAAATATGCTTTTAGTTCGCAAGAATGCACTAAGTATAGCTGAATATGAAATGTATTATATAGTTGACATACAAAAAGAAACTTACGGGGGCAGAACGATCAGGAATCGGAATAACAAATTGTTATTGCAGAGAATTTTATTTTTTCGTTAATGTCGGTTTAGGGTTTTTTCTCTGCTGTGCTATAAGCATATATGTATTTAGATGCGTTTCAAACTGTTCAAACTGATGTAATCACCGCATCAAACACTTGTACAAATATATGCGTTGGTCTCAAAATTTAAAGTACAACGGAAAAAGCGTCCGTCTTAAAAAAATATTTGATATTCTAGCGATAAGACTTGAAATTAGAATGTCAAAGCATGATATATGACCTAATTCAATAACCGATAATATATTTTGTATCTGCATCGATACCGCACTGACCGCTCTATCTTCTAGCTCACTGGCTCTTTCAGTTTAGTACGCAGCCAGCAATCGTTGTGGCTGGACGTCTATCGGCTCACCTTTTTTTACCGGCATAGCCTGTATTACGCGTCCATTTTCACCGTCCTGCTTTTTGTACTGGAATTAGCCTTTGTTTCGCATAATTCGGACTGGACTCTCGGTAACTACATAGCGATTGTATGTAGAGTTGTTGTTGTTTCGACATAATTGTGTATCGTTTCTTTGTTTAATATGATTGCGTGTTTAAATACGGTTTTTATTGATTATTTCTTATATTACCGCATTGTGTCGACATGCATGTTTTCATTTATCAAAAATCTTGCCTTCGTGCGATTGTGGTCTTTGAAGCAATTTCTAGTTCAATTAAAATTCCTGTCTAGTGCAACGCTTCGTTAGGTAAAATAGATTCGTCTTTAAGCATTCATCTATATATTTTCTTTATTGTCTAGACATGTTTTTACCGAAAGGTATCATAATCACAATTTCTCCAGATTGTTATTTCGCTATAATCAGAATATTTATCATGAAATATACAGATAACGTTCTTCAAACGGATATGCCTTATTAATATTCATTTATTTACAATTTCATGCTGCGGACAATTAAATCGTTTTTAAATTGGACTATGTACTAGAATTATTTTAACACGTAAGGCTGATTCCGATACTAATCAAGTCTTTCTTGTCGACATAAGTAGATCTTCTGTCTCGCATCTTTACTTTTTCAACTTTTTGTTAGCAACCACGAAATTTTGGAATCTACAAGAATAATCGTAAAAGGTGAAGGTCATTATAACTTTTGTTTGCCAAAACAACGTATCTCTGTTATTTAGTTAACATACTATATTCCTTGTATTCTATGTATATATTAAGTATGTCAAACTTTTCATATTCGCGTTAACCTTGAGGAGTGTAAATTGATTTTTTCTCCTAGTTTATAACAGTTTTAATTCTCTTGAAGAAAACTTGTAGGGAAAAATTACTTTTGAGTCGTAAAGTGATATGTATTGTATCACTGTCGTCTAGTTATGTATAAAAATAATTAAACTTGCAAATACTAAAATACTCCCGCGACGAATGGCGGTCTTGCTCGACGAATCGATTCAATTTTATTTGGAATAATATTGTATGTTATTTTAAATCAGTAATTAGTGTCCATATAAATGATATATTTTATTGAATTGGTACCTTAATAATCATTAAATGTTTAGATGGTCATTAAATATGTCTTATCAATACCTGTCTACTAATAATAGCAGCCATACACGCTACAATTTAGTTTCAAGTATTATGATTTTCAAAATGTTCTGAATAGTATTGCTAGATACAATTATGTTTTATATTTAATAGATTGAATTAATAAAATACCAAGTATTTTTAAAGCAATGTACTAATACCAATGATGTATGCGTTTACGACATTTTAGTATTTTCAACTGTCATTAAAAATCAATTTATCATGGCCTACGTCTGTTATTGGCGTTATTGGCTGTTGGATTTGTTCGTTTTGGTTGATTTATCGCAAATGACTTTTTTTCTTTTGTGATAGATTATTATCATTACCAGTACTATCGTATGGATCATCGAGGTCTTACATAATGTTTTGGGCGTTTCTTTACTATTGTGACTTCACAATAACTGTGTATTCAACACAGTTATTTAGCAAAAATAGATGAGCCATTTTGAATAGAAGTCGCTATTTTTAATTCGGATCGTTATGCACTGTTGCCTCTTCACTAATTACTGCATTTCTCAAATGGCCACTTTCATTACTTTCTTTGTCTAGTTAGGAAGCTCGCTTGTCGTTTTGGCTTAGACATAATCGCGTTTGTTGTATTTGTTTTTCACATTCCTTTGTCTGAACAATTATATAAAGTTTTAATAGGTTTCGCACTAATCAACATTGATTGTCTGATGAATGATTTTCATTGAGTTTTAACTAATTTTGTAAAGATCAACCTGAAATATTTTCGCACCAATTCGGGGGTTGTAAAAGGGCGTTATAATTCAAAAATCAATACACTCACGGGACCCCTGGCTAGAGTGCCCATGGGCGGATTAACACATCAGGTTCATATTCAGTTCTTCATTACGGCGATCTGAACTTTTTTACTGTTATGCATTTACTAGGAGTTTGAATTATTAAGTTAACAATGAACCCTACCTGACGATGTAAAACAATTGTATTTGTTTATTGTTTCTTCATACAATCAATAAATAAGAGCAAAAACAAACAAACGTAGTCTAAAGGGATCAACGACACTGCGTAGGAGTGGATCTATTTTAAATTGGTTCCTCTCTCGTTCTATCCTATGACATAATCTAACTATCTCTGTCTCGAGTTAGGCAATTATTGGCAAGGATAACGTGTGCCAAATTACACGTGGATGTAGATCAGTCGTTTGTTATTATTGACTTTTGTTGAGATTTGCTTCATTGTCTTAAGTCTAAGCTCAAGTGTATTCTTCTCTTTAGAAATGTCTTGATAAATAAATTGTTGTTATTTATTGTTGCAATTGTGTAAAATTTACGTGCGTAATATGATTTACCGCTGAGCATGTGCACATAACATTGTGTCATTTCAGTGTAAGCGTAATGAACTCGCTTGAAAGTAATTTATTTAGTTAATTTTTGGAAGGCTCTAGAAGTTTTTATTGCTGTTTGAGCTGGGGTTTTCAGCTATCTGAAAAGGGCGTGACCTATTGTTATTTTAATTATAAGTTTCCTTTTCAAAGCAAGGGATACGTCAATTTTCCTTCATAAGTTCTACGTTTATTTTGTAATTTATTCTTGCTTTTTCAGTAAATAGACATATTTTTCTATGAAATTTATTAGTGTAAGTGTATAGTGTAATTGTGTTAGTGTTGTGGAATGGATTATATTATCTAGGACAGCTGTATAATGTCGAAGACCTTAAACGCGTATAGAATGTGAGTATTAGTGCTTTGTAGATAGTTTTAATGAGTGATATATTTATTTGATTGTCATTTTAATCGTTTCTTTAAGACACCAGAGGAACTTATTTTTCTATTAACACTACGTAAAGCATATTACACTATTTTAATAACAATAATAATAACACTTTATTTGCGTGATGCCAGAAAATAGGAGAAATGTTAAATAAGCCAAGACAAAGCATGTGCCCATGTACATGCTTGATCTTGCTGCTAGCAGTTTCTTCATCTCTCTTTTCTTCGAATAGGTAGTTGAGATGAATTAAGTTTTTTTTTGTAAATATCCAATTAGATTACTTAGTAATAAATCCAATCTCAACAAATGTTAACAACATACAGATTTTTTTTCTTGTTACTCTACCCTATCACGGGTAAAGACTACCTCCAGTTTTTCTCAAATTTCTTTGTGGCTTTCTTTCTCCATTCGCTTTCTGCTAAGACTTCTATCTACCTTTTTCTTTGTCTTTACCATTAGTTCTGAACTAAAAGTTCAATAATAATTATAAACTGCTTATTTGCAAAGAAACTATCGATTAGATCGATGAAGTATATAAATACGCACAATAAGCCAAATAAATAACGACATGCAAATATTATATGAATTTTTTAAAAGTCATAATGACACATTAAAATAATGTGATAATAATAAGTTTAGTTATTTATAATTGTTATCAAACAGATGGTCCAAATTCTCCTCCACTATAAATACACCTTGACTTTAAAAATTTAATCACCTTTCCCTTGAAAGCATTACACGACTGTTATCTATAACGTCAAGAAAGGTGTGTTTATATTGTTACCATTGTATTAATAGATTTATTGTTTACTCTTCATAAAAAAACTTATGCTGATAATCATGGGTCAATCTGCGGTTATATATTTAAAATATTTTAAAAACGTTATCTGGTAATATTATCTGTTGTTTTACAGTTAGAGGATGTCGGTCGGGTGTAGAAATTTTTAATGATCGTTATTTGCTCCCCCTTTGTCCAGTCTAGACACATCGATTTGGTACCTGACAAAGCCAGTTTTAGAAATTCATATTCAAATATTTATAGATGATGCTATTACTAAATAATTTGAATAAACAGAGACGAGGTTTCGTTTCCCAATGGAACAATAGCTTTAACTTACGACAGAAAGAAAAAGGTAAAAAAGTAGTGATCTGGATGAACTGGTATTACTCAGTCACTAGCGCTAAATTAACTCAATCTGAGATCAGGCCGTGACTGTCGATCGATCTCCTATCCGCATCCCAATAACCAATCACGGCGAAGACAATCCATTTTTCGACGGATAGAATGCAATCTCTTCGCTCTTTACACTCATATTTTATAATCAATATAAACCAAATAAAGTAAATAAAACCGTACAAATAATATCAAAATATATATGTCTATGTTTAAAACACATCAAACAGTTTTTTTAATTATTTTAAAAACTGTTGTAAGTTAAATTCTTATGGTAGGATATTGGCACAGTTGAACTGTCATTTACATACAAAGGTCTATCCACATACACCGATCCGAGCTACCATGGATAGCTTGTATCGACAGATGGCTATTAAAATCCGTCGTTGGTGATTGACAAACTTTTATCAATATTTGGATTAAGATGTCTATCTCAGATGGTTAAAAATAGATTAAGATAGGTTATTGGGTTTATATCTACTTGTGAACGTATAAAAAACCCCGTGTTAATCAACCAGTTTTTAAATCCAGTTGAATCCAGTTTTTAAATTAAATCTTAATTTAGTTAAGTACATTTCGGCATTAATTATAAAAATATAGTAAATGCTGAAATGTTCCTGTATTTATATAAAGGAACTATAAAAGGCTGCGATGTTTTTCTGAATTTAAATAGCTTTTTCGTCCTAGCCGTTAATAAATCTAGCCATTCATTCCCAATAGCTTTTTTTAAAGTCTAGACATATCGATTTGATGTGACTGTTTGTTTTCTTTGTTAACTGACTGTATGTGTTGAATAAACTGCGAACTATATGGTTATATATAAAGTTTATTTACCTTACCTTAAATATTTTTTTCAAATTTGATTAATTGTGGCATGGTTTATTTGTCAACTATATTAATAATTAAATAAATTTATTTCTTATTCCAAAAATGATATTTTTTACATTAGAAACTTTTATATATATACGAACGAGATATCGCCATCAACCAGCCATCCTAATTTCAGTCTTAATATTCTCTTTAATGACCTTTTGAATGGGTTCAACATAAACACGCTAATATTACAAATTTTAGAAGGTAGTTCATTAAATAATTGCTAAAATAAAAAAAAACATTGTTATATTCGCCAACGTAGTATGTGAAAAATTATATGCGAAAAAAAGCCATATAATATGAGTAAAAACTAATATTGCCACTGATTTGCGAGTGCAATGAACATAATATTAAAAAGAGAGTACGCTTATATCAAAAATAATTTCCCCTAAAGTTCGAATTAAAAGGCTAGTTGGCGGATACAAGGGGAACCCTCGCCTTTGTTTGTTGACTTGGTTCATGTTGCCTATGAAATTGTATCTATTATGAATAACGCCGGGGGTTGCTACATATGGGATGGGAACTGCGAGAATAGCGAATATATATCGAATTATATATATCAGAATATTGCTATAAAAACATATATAAAGACTAGCGGATCCGACAGACGTTGTCCTGTCTACACGTCTTTAATTTCAATTTTTAATAAGCCATTTTGATGAAAATTATAAGTCAAATGTTATGACAATATCTAACGATCCAGCACATGGTCACACACGATATAACACAATGATAACAAAACTTTTTTTAAATTTCGGGACAGACTAAAATTAAAATTCGAATATTATTTAAAATTTGACACTGCGATGGTAGCGCCGTCTCTCGGATCCAATGTAAAACATTCCAAAATCAACAACAACTAATAAATTGAAAATTAATTCATAAAATTAATAAATAAAATTGTGTATCTAAACCATTCCCAGATCCCCTTGAACACACACACAAAATTTCGTCTAAATCGGGCCAGTCGTTTAGGAGGAGTTCAGTCACATACACACGCACACAAGAAATATATATATTAAGATATAAGAGATATTTGGTAGATAGTACCCCAGATCTGGTTCTTTCCTCGCTCAACGAATAAATATCGCAATGCAGCGAGGAAATGCTGCCAGCGTGAAAGATATACTGCCACAAGGACAATTTTTTTTTAAATTTTATAATTACTATTATTACTATGTAGGTTGGAAAACTTGTGAAAACAAATTATATGTAAGTAAATAATTGGCAAAAGTGGTAATTTGAAAGGATTTCGTATCGCCTTCTCTGTTCCAATGACAATATAATTTAATACAATTGTTTTTAAATAAAAAAATAATACGTATTGCATATCGTATCGTATACTTTATTAATAATAATAAAGCCTTTATTTTCATAATATACTTAATTACTATTTCAAATGTTAGGTTTTACTCATAGCTAAATGTTAGAAGAAATATGTTAGCCACCAGTGGAAAAAGACTCCAACCCTATCCAGATGTATTCAATTCTTTTTCCGCTGATCTATGTATATACTAATTATATATTAAGTTTTGTTAATGAAATAAACTGAATGTTTAATATTTTTTCCCCTTATCGTAGTTTAATCCAATTTAAGGTTTACTACGTTTATTTTAAATTGTTTATGTTTACAATTGTAATAGATTTATTGATTCAAGTATCATTATTAAAACACGCTTTGTTTTCTGTAAGATTATGTTCTATAGAGCAATCAAGTAGCTATTTATTTCATTTTTTAATACTAGTAAACAGGATATTTTGTTACTGATATATATGAAATATGTGACACAAAAAATACTACCTAATAAAAACTTAGATTTTGCATGGCGAAGTTGGATTTCCATAAAACTTTCATCTATTTAGAACGATAGAACTCATAATCCCCAAGGTCAAAACTATCGTAAATTTAATTAAAAGTGATTCAGAGGTTTAGGCGTGAAAGCGTTACTCTTGCAATTACAATATTAAGTTTTAACCTACATTTTTAAATATACTCAGGCTACAAATGAGTTGTTTTTAAGAATCTCCTTTAAATTATATAGACTACAGACTTATAAATAATATGCAATAGGTTTGTGATTATAGTATAGACAATTTATTCTGAAAAGGCCGGCAACGCACTTGCTAGGCGGAGGTATCAACATCGAGGTGCCTCCTGCCTGTTTGCCTCCATAAAAATCAAAAAAATAACCATTAAGTCTGAATTTCTAGAATAACTTAATACATAGCCAACTCTTATTTTAGAAATATAAAACTTTCTATGACTCACAGTAATACATAGAGGCACATAGGTTTATTGTCGCCAGTATACTTTTGGAATTCTTAATACAATTTGCCCTGGAAACAGCGTTAGTATCGCCGTCGGGGGGTTGTCGCCCTTGGTAGCCATGGTAACGGTATTTTATGCTCCTCGCGTAATGCCGGTGGAGGCTATAAAACTTGCTCCGGGGTGTGGGTGAGGTTGTGTAAGGAAATCGGATCTTGGCGAGAATTTTAAATTTGGAATGTATAAGTTTTATACGATTGGGGTGGAGTTGAACTTACGGTTAGCTTACGTAACTTTGAAAACTTTTAGATACGGAAATATTATGGAATTTTGATAATTTGTTTCATGTTTATCGTTATGTGTTTTTGTATTACGAATTGCGATACATTTTTACGTGCCTTCTGATTTGTTCATGATATTTTTATATCTATTATTTAACAATTCCTTAAAATATTAAATTACTAGGAAACTTAATATGTGAGAATTTTGACGCCCAAAAACGGAAGTTATCGCAGCTTATGGACCCATTATAGTGGGTGCGTTGCCGGCCTTCTACTCAAGTGAAACTTGGAATATAAAACAGTTAGTAATTATAACTATATGAAGATATATTTTATTTTATGTATTTGGACTCATTGAACCGAATACTTAGTGGGTGGAAACCTCGCGGGGTGTTTTGAAAACGTGCCTAATGAACTATGAAACACGGCAAGCGGCAATTATGTCTAACGAGCAACCGTCCCTTTCTTTTTAAATGTAGTGAAAAGAGATCGAATTTTATTTTTTGTTTTAGGTTGTCTGACGTCTGTGAGGGGCTTTTATGGTATTTTATTATGATAATTTGTATATCATCGACTATATTGTCATTCAGATGAAAATAAACTGTAGTTGTATAATAAATAAACTGTTGAGTATGAATAAACGTAAATCAATGAAGGTTTTCGTAATATCCATTGCACAATAGTGCTGGAGTATATTGCATTCCATCGTTCTAGATTCCTGACATTCCTCGCTTCTGTATAGCGTACAATAACGCTAACGTCTGAGCGTCAAATCTCATTACTTTGAGTATTTCTGGATAAGTGCTGTAAGTGTTGATTATTATTAATAAGTGCTGACTAATACAATTTGTCAGTAATTAGGGAGCCTAAGGCTTAACGGCGTATCCAGATATCGTGTTTAACAACCTTGGGTGTATCAAAATGTGCCCAATAATTAATTGAATGAAGATACACACTGCAAGTAAAAAAGGGCATTGTGGCAAACTTTGACCTTTTTTTATACGGCAAGTACTTTAGGTACTCTAGGATATCTATGGCTAAACTCTAACGGCTATTGAAATAGCACGTAGTGTTAGTGTACCTTTAATATCATATAATTATAGCATTGTCTTTTATTAACATAACTTTTACACATTTAAATAAAAAACTTCTTTAACTATGTATTATTGTAAACTTATAATTATTTTACATAATTCGC
Organism: Pieris rapae; assembly: GCF_905147795.1. Classification (NCBI taxonomy): domain Eukaryota; kingdom Metazoa; phylum Arthropoda; class Insecta; order Lepidoptera; family Pieridae; genus Pieris; species Pieris rapae. The sequence goes on from NC_059514.1 coordinate 10,200,669, forward strand.
GTGCGTGGTGAAGGTGACCAGTTTCAATTTTCAATTTTAAAATTAAATAGCCGCTAAGTTCTGGGCCTCAGATTTCTGTATCATTTATCAATCAAGTCAAGTTAGGTGATCAGCCTCCTTCTTCTGTGTGCTATATATATCTGTGCCTAAAACGGCATTTTTTTTGGATCTAAGCCCGGATCAAACCTGCTGTGAATGTGGTAAATCACAGAATAGATTTTTATTTTATACTTATCTAACTTTTATGACGTTGTGGTTTATGACATTTTCCTTTGAATAATTGTTTTGTAGGAGGGTAAAACTTGCTGAGTTTCTTACCCGCTCTTCTTAGAACAAGGCCTCTTAGTAGTTTTGCGACCGGATGGCGTAGTTTTGCTCTTTCGCGAATTTTGTAAACGTTTTTGATATTCATAAGCAATAAATATGATTAATTTTTTCATAAATAAAATAAATTATTATTATATTCAATGCATCTAAACTGATTAAACGAATTTTGATTTTGACTTGGCCAACACAGCTCTTTATTATCATTTAAAGCTATCAATAATTCCTACAAGTAGCAGACAGACGGTTCAAGCACTTTCAATTTCATACATTAGTATTCGTAATACATTGACCCATATGATTTAAATGCGCAGCGCAATTTGAATTCCGTCACGTAACGAACCATATTTATTGTGATCCCGTTTTGTTTGTACACCTGTTGAATTGATTGAACATGAAAGTACATTACACCATCTCGATCGTGGGTTGACGGCCTTTTTGAATTTTTTAAACACTTTATTTTATCTCTTCTGTATGATGCTGGGCATGTTATGTAACTTCTTCTTTGTTCACTATGATAAGAGCTGGGTTTTATTAGTTGTATGGTCTGGTTTCTGGTCTTAGTAGCCGAGTTTCTCCAGAAACTTCTTTATGACCTTATTTATGCTGTCTCCGATACTATCAACATATTTGTATGTTCACAGATTGAATTGACTGAATATTATGTGTCTAATTTTTATGTACATTATTATATTTTTGTTAAATGTTTCTCCACATTGTCGTATTGGCACAGCCTGTAAAGATAATGTGTGTATTACTGAAATAAATAAATAAAAAAATCGAAAAATGATCTACTATATGCAACTTTACAGAAATTGGTTAAATAAAGTTAATTTACATACAGTTTTACAAAAGGCTTTTATTATCATAGACATGAATACGAATTATACAATTATTTCATTTTACCTTATTACTAACTATATCATCGTTATCGTTATTATATATCTTTGTTAAATGTATGAATGAATCAACCGAGGTCAGGACAAGAAAAAGATGGCGCGTAACAAAAAAAATTTGACGCGTAACGAAAAAATGTGACGCGTAACCAAAAAATGTGGCGCATAACCGAAAAATGTGACGGTAATTTTTTTTCAACCCCGATAAAGAAGTTTCACTTCAAAAACCTTTTCCATTATGCAAACCGTCTATTTCGCTTTAATATACCATACAACTGAACCAGCGACAAATGCGGTTTGGTGTTACCGCAAAGTATTTCGTCATGTTAGGTGTAGATTGTGTGTCGTTTGTTCAAATCCAATCAAGCAAATCTGATAATGATACAGCTTTGGTATCAAGTTACAAGGACACTTGACAATATCTGAAATCGCCGAGGGTCTGCTATGGCCTGTTATGGTTTCCTTATTAAGTTTCTCAATAGAAATAGGTCATAATCAGTGTTACATCAAGGTGTGTGTATACACGCCTATGATCATTTAAGTTGTATAGTTACATTAGAAAGAACAAACCCTGACTTTCATGACAGATATTCTTCCAAGACTTCTTTACTTAAACTATCAATTTTTACTATTATTATTATTACATATTTTTTTCAAATTGTTTATCTGTGTCAGTGCCGGACTAGGAGGGTAATACCTAAATATCATATCCTATATCTCAGCTATCAAGGCAGAATTCAAAATACCTTCCGTATCACCTCGACGTACGACAACTGAGCGATTTTTAAGGTAGTTTTTGTCGCGCATCACGGCTATATGGAACCAGCTGCCAATTCTTAAAAGGCCATCAAAGCACTTGCGAGGCAATGTGAGTGCCCATGGGCGGTGGTATCACTTAACATCAGGCGAGTTAAATTAAAGTGTTATCATAATAAACACGATATAATCTGACTTCACTACCCTATGTGTATTATAACAAACCGATTTAAATAAATTATACCTTTATAAGGTTAAAAGGGTTCACTTACAATTCGTTTGTAATTGTATTGCAACGGATGATCTGTCATCAATATCATTGGATTGCGACAGTGTCGTGTTCAGACCGGTTACTTCCCACGTCGTCATTTCCGCTTTTGACACTTTTATCTTGTTACCTCTTGAGCCTTATATTTCTATAAAATTATTACTTGTTAAAGTTTCTTTGATTGCTGAAACGTCAGGATTTAATTAAAAATTTTAAATTACAATTTCCCGAAACAAAAATTTTTGACTTGATGTAGACAGTGTCTTAAAAATTAAGATAGAGCAGATAGTTATTTCTATAAATGAATAAGATTGGGCGGCGGTATTACTTTCCGAAGAAAGCGTATTGGTTGTTATTTTGTCTGGATACCCTCACACTTTAAAATCGATTTTCGATTGGTGAAGTGCTATTCTCAAAATGTGTCCTAGATTTATTAATGATGACCGCTCAATTGAAGGTATTTCTAAAGTAAATCAATACACAAGGTTTTTTTCACGGTCATTGTTTCTTATATGTAACTCTATATGCATAATCTATATTACGTGTACTGATTTAATCCGATAATACTATCTAGATTTTTCCATATTTGTATACATGACTTAGCTACTAGCTTTTGCACCCGTTTTGGTTAACTAAGATAATGATAAAATTATATTTCTTAATAAAATAATATTTTATTATATGTAAGTAAAATAGGAAGTAGTGTTGGCCTCGTGGCATCAGCTTTCAACTCTTATCGATGAGGTCGTAAGTTGGTTTCCCGGCCCCAATGTACTTTCTTTCTATGTGCGTATTTCATATTCGCTCGAACGAAGTTAAAGGCGTGCGTTAGGCACAGAAGTTCGATCAATATTAGATGAACAAATGATTATAATACATATACAGAAATCTGAGGTCTAGACCTAAAAAGGGTTTAGCGCCATTGATTAATTGTATTTATGTATTAAGTGTAATCCTTTGCTTTGCTATTTGTTTCGTGCAGAAACAAAAATTATAAATACCTGAAACTTGGCTCATTCCTGTGAAAATGATATAATATTCTTATTTGTACTATAAACATTAGTTTGTTAAATAATGTTTTATTTATTAGGCACAGAATAACTTCTATACCTATTAAATGCTTGATGTGCATATTGTAATTATGAAAATTAATTATAAATGTTTTTTTCAACAGCAAGAAGATCGAGTCACTAGGAAGGATGACGGCTATGACGCAGGAGGAGATGGTGGCCGGAGCCAGAACTGTGGCAGCCGGCCTCGAGGCCCTGCGGGCTGAGCATACGCAACTGCTCGCCGGCCTGGCCGCCAACACTGACCATGAACATGAGAAGGCGGCCCTCGTGAGGAAGAGCATTGATGCTATTGAGCTCGGATTGGGGGAGGCACAGGTAAGATGCGAAATATTTATTTCAAATTCCCAGTTAACTCTGATACTTGTTGATGACAATTGTTTGTCTATAAAGGGGAAGGCAGAAGCTTTTTTCGTTAGATCTACTTGTTTGTACGTTCACAAGAGTTCCTTGATTTATTATTAGTTATAACATCTAGTTATACGTATATACATATATATTTTTTTTAGTTGTAAGATTATCGTATCGGTGTTGGTATTATAGTGTATTATCGGTATTATTAGTTACTACTAATGAGTGTTAACTGTATAAATAACATAATAATTAATTTCTACGTGTATCTTTTAATAAATCTTTATTCATACCAAACATAAATATAGTAGTTTAGTTTAGGTATATTATAGATAAGTCGTTGAGCAGAATGATGATTGAGTATTGTTGATTTTTTCGTCTAAGTCGTCCAGGTTACTCAGATATTGTGCCCGATTTGATATCAGTATAGCTAAAAGTATATGATTATACCCTTCAGTAGTATACTACTTTTGAAATGAACTCTAAAGAGAGGCCAAGTAAATATTAAAAAGTTTTGGTCCTTTCCATAAAAATTGATTGAGGCGACCTTTGAGCGGTTATTGCCCGTAATGCCATATAATGACAGATTAATTAAATTAATTTGTCATAAGTTTTACGTTTCTGAAGAGATTAAAGAATTTATACATGATACGAAATGTGAAACACTAAGTGTTCTGAAATAACCATAGTGGTATAGTGAACTTTATAAAATCATTACTTTATGTAATTAGATACATACATGAGGAAAGACTGGCGGAGAGTTTATTAGCAAATCTTCTCTTCTATTCTACGGCCTTGATTAGAGAACTGGCAGTAACTCATCTGCTAATTCAGAAACTAACTCTATTACACCTTAATGCTTTCTTGTTAGCCCATCCTTGAATCCACCAACTTATTTAGTTTTTCTTAATAATCTGTTTTATGTTAATAGATAAGTATATCATTGAATGTAGAATAATAATAATATAATATCGCAGTAAACATGGCCCCATCACGTTTATACTGTGGATTTCACGACACTAATTATTTTAACAATTTTAAAATTAACGAAATTACTTCACATATCACTAATTAATGTAATGTAATTCCGGCTTAATTGTAAGTTTCCGTGTTATTTCAATAAACAAAACAATACATAATTTATTGGAGACTTGCTAACATGTAATTTTGTTTTTAAAAATAATATTTTTTTCATACTTAATGGAAATATTATACAGACGTAAGCTAGCGGTACATACATAAAACTCATTTACTTGTTTTACTTGGATTATTTCAAAGTGAGACCTAGATCTCAAGTGAAATTCTCGGTTTACTTCAGATAAAGGAAAAGTAGGACATAGGCTTTGAAGCCAGCCTCAAAGGGTGTTACGAATAGCAGCTTATATTTCGATAGAGGTAGATAAGAGCTGTGACCTGGTACACACATAGTGTGTATAAACAATTTAGGCCAGTGTTTGCCAACGTGGGCCCACGCCCCATAGGGGGGCAATTTGATTGTTAGGAAATTTATTATTTTTGTAATAAAAATATTTTTGAAAAAATAATTATTTGTAATTTCAATTTTTCATTATCTGTTTTAAAATCTATTTAAGTAAGGTAAAGTCACTAATGCTAGACACTTTAAGGAAAACACTTTGTTCATATGACAATAACTATATATTTATCAAACAAAACAATCACAGTTGTTTTTATATGAATGCCTCGTATCTTAGAAATTTATATTAAGTAATAAAATTCCAATAATCAATATATGTTTAATTTTTATTTATTTTTATATAAATATATTGTTTTAGTCACCAATAGATAACATCACAAAAAAAGAAAATCACCTAAAGTAGACACACAAATGCACTAATAGTTGACATACTATTTAATTAATACAGTTGGAGTTTTAAGAGCATCAGTGTGCTTGATATACTTAATTAACTTAGATATAATTTCTTATCCATCAACTTCTAAGGCCCTATCAAATTTGTTCTTAATCCTGTCACCAGTTATAATCATATTTGGTACATCAAGGACTAGTTTCGTCATTTTTTTCTGAGGCAATATATTTGTCCAGGAATTTAAGGCCCATTTCCAGTTCTTTAATTTTTGCCATTTTTGGTAATGCCATTTCATCTGTTGGTGATTCATCTGATGCACAGCACACTTCATCAGGATTCCAGGGTGAGAGTCCACACTTACGAAACCCGTTTTGAAACATCTCAAGTGATAATGTACTTTAAGTACTTTGTTTAGCAAAGGACAAAAATTAACTTTTCCCAAAATGGGGGAATCAATGTTTTCTAAACGCCAAGACTGTACAGCAGTATTCCAGTCGCTCTTGGTGCTGTTTTTGCTGTTGCTGTTGGTGCTATAAAACTGTTGTACCATCTTTTACCAGGCCCTCCCATCTTAAAAGGAATTTCTAAATTCAAATCATCAACTTTTTTTTCACACTATCTTGTTAATTATCTTTGCCTATTGGGAATCCTTGTTTCACCATTACTTTTGCCCACTTTACAAGCAAAGCTTCAGTATCATCTGATTCTTACCAGTTTTCGTTTCATTGGTTTCTTACCCTTTACATTATTCAGAGTTACCCTAGGTACCCCAAGTTTTTTGGCGCAGTTTACGTCGGAACTCCTCATCCGCATTCTTGAATAGCGGCTTCCATATCAGCCTTAGAGTAACGAAACATCTGTCCTTTTATTAGCGGCATAATTATCAGTCTAGAACAATAGAACCAATAATTGACATCATGTATATCCCAATAATAGACACCATGTCTACCTTTAGTAAAAGTGATCTAAAATTGTTGATATCTCTACAGTAATCTTTTCATTAGGAATAGAGTTAAAAATCGTTCTGAACCTGAAATAAAAGTATAATATCTTGAAACACCAATGGATGACACGCCTGTCATCTATTAGATATTTATTATTTTTGGAACTAATAGTAGACATATCATAATTTGTCAGAAAAAATAATAGCAAACACAAGACAATCACGTTTATCACTATCCCAACTTATCATTGATACGTTGACAAATGAGTAAAAAGTATTTTTTAAATAAATATCGATTCAAAACTCACCTTCAAATTTCGGCGTCCTTAAGCTCAAAAATAAGAAATGGCGGAACGCGTGCTCACTCGGTTACCTGATTTACAAGGACTGAAGCCATTTGGCAATTTCGTTTAGAAGCTGTTGGGAGTTTTTGAGAACTATTCAGAGATAGTGCTAGGTGTCGTACGATATTGTAATAAGAGTCATTTTATTAAAATTGTTTTTAATACAACAAATTTTTAACGAAGGTGTCATCCTTTAGGTCACTGTCTGGCATTAGTGACTTTACCTTACTATGTTTTAATTTCCAAGTAATTTCTTAAGTATTATAAATTAATTTTATTTCTTAGCAATTAAATTTTAGATATTAAAAATTACGTATGTTTTCTGCCATAAGTATTTTAGAAAGGCTAGGTTGGGGCATAGCATAAAATAGGTAGGAAACCACTGCTTTCGGTAAAGAATTGTTTAACCAAATATCTATATTGGACGGTTCATTATAACACAGTTAATGGTATTGGTACAGATAAAGAAATTTTTCAAGTTTTTTCTTTCTTATTTTTTATTATCACCTATGAATGTGAAAAATGCGTAGAAATTAATATTTGCTAACAAATGTAATAAATTCATAATCATTTTGTCAATACAATCTTCTACTATCGTAAAAATACTCTCTTTACTCTCTCTGTCTCAATTTTTAATATTCGAAATGGTGGCACGCAGCTAGATGATGATGATACTACAGTTTCAATAACAGTTCATATAAAGGAGCAATATGTGGAAAGTAACTCCATAAATACCCCTCGTATTTGGACTATTGATTTTTTTAAATTATCAGTAGATAATAAGCTACGAAATGCTCTTGAAACCAACTTGGACATACGGGATTCAACTATGGGGTCCGGCGTGTGACACACATAAGAATCATGCAGAGGGTTCAAAATTACATCTTGAAAGAAATATCTAACTCTCCGTGGCTTATGAGAACATCGGAGAATCGTGAGCATCTCATAATCAGGACTCTAGAGGAGATGAAGACCTGGAGTATGAAAGTACAGTAAGCTAGAAATGCATTCTTATAAGCTTGCCACGCAACTACCATAAGGCCTAATCAAAAGGCTTAGTAGGCGACAATTCTTCAGTCTTGATAGACATAGTTGACTGAGAGTCTCGATGGGGATTTAGCTCTGAACGCCTAACAGCTCTCACATCTGCTCATAGTCTAGCTGACTAATTGCAAGATAGAAAAAAAATTGTCAGCGGATAAAACAAAATTACGAGTACCATAAAATAGGTTCGCACGTATGCAAAATAATAAAGTAAATATGTAGCCTTTTGTTCTGAAGTCGTTCAATAAGCGAAAACAGGTGACATGATAACGTCATGTACAATCACAATTAAACGCCTTTCGTTATAATCAAAGGGCATGTTGTTGAATTACACCCGTTAACGTAATTACGTACTAGATTTTAATTATTTTCATTTGCCTAGATGTTTTTTTCATGACGTGTACATTTGTTATGCGAGTTGAGTTTTGTCGCAGTAATATTGTATTGGATGCGATTTTTTTCGTCAATTAATCGATTGTTTTGGCAAGAACCAAAACGAGATTCTTCAGGGTCACGGAGGCGACAAGTATATTTGTTCAATCGTACAAGCCCCCCTGACATTGCATGCAACACTGTTCATGACTCAGTTGACCTTAAACCAAGCTAAAGCGGTGAAAACATTCGGACATGCGGAAATGGCTTCTCAGGGCTTTTTCTGTTTACGTAGTGTGCAGATACAAGGAAATTTTCATGTCTTCAACTGACTAGACGTCTTATTATAATACTAATTACAAGTTTTCCATTACAAAATTCATCAATCAAATTAATAATATTCATTCAAAATAACTTCAAAACTTTAAGAGCTAGGCAGCAAACAAAGACGAGGGTCGTATCAGATATATAAAGTGCGTGCGACTAAACACTAATATTGTATACGCAATCGTTATTAAGAGCGCTCTCGTAATGAGCTCATTGCAAAAGGATGCCGCCCCCTCGGGTTGTTGAACTTAAGGGGTTGTCTGCGAGCTAAATTGTTTGTCGACTTATTAGTTTGATGACAGAAGCAAAAATACCGGAAATTATTTTTTACTAAGCTATTACAATGCGACATTAGTACCTCGACCTCGATTTCCCTAATCAATAAGATATATCTTTTGTGTTATGCAAGTAATAGTATAGTTAGTATCGATTATTGAATAACGAGGGCTTGAGTGATTTTAAAAATGAACTTGCTCTAATAAGATTCCAAAACTAGATTTATATAATTTTAGTAAATTAAGACACAATACATTTTATAAACTTGCAACCTAAATTACTTATTTTAATTAATTAATGCATATATTTTTATATATTAATATTTTTTTGTCATTATGTTTTATACATGTATGTTGTGTGGTTGATACTTAGTGTAAAATGCTGTGTACAGATGTATTTGGATTTCAGATTTTCAGATGTTGTTTAGTGTAAAATAACTGTATGTATCTAATCTGTTTTGTTCCTGTACCTAAATGTAAAAATAAAATAAAAATAATATTCGAAAAAAGTTTGGTCAGCAGTTCGGCAAACATTGTCTTACTCAACTACATGGATTTGACCACCTGGAATAGATTAATAGCACAGCTCTTACGGGCACTCTGAAGACATAACCGGCGACCGATATTGCCGCTTGGCGGCGTGGCAGTCGCGCCAACGAAGACGTATGCCATACTGAACAATAAGCTACACGAAAAAGAGAGAGAGACGGACGTTTCCTTAGTGTATCTAACTGTTCGAAAGCGAAAGAGACAGAGAATGACGCCAGGAGCCGCGAGCTACGATCTGCGCTTCTATCTATTGGGCTTTACAGAGAAAATACATCATATTTTTGATATATGGTATATATATAACAACGTATCATACTCAATTTTTATTACATATTCCAGGTGATGATGGCCCTCGCCTCCCATCTGCAATCGGTTGAGGCGGAGAAACAGAAGCTCCGCACCCAGGTGCGACGCCTTTGCCAGGAAAACGCCTGGCTGCGTGATGAGCTGGCTGCTGCCCAACAGCGGCTCCAGGCTTCGGAACAGCGTGTCGCACAGCTGGAAGAGGAGAACAAACATCTGGAGTTTATGGCTTCTATACGGTAAATAAAAAAAGGAATAAAACACTTTAAACCGTCTTTGACTTTTTAAACCTTTTAATTATTCGAGATACCCGATACAGAGGTTTTATTTAAATGTGTTATACTGGTTCTCCAGATTTAATAAATATATCTCTTTGTTATTTATCATTTGCTTTGTACTTAATAATAGTATATAATTTCATTATAATAGATTTTACTTTTTTAATTAATTAATTCTTTAAATTTCGAAATAAATTTAACGATTTTTTTTATTAAAAAAACTGATACACAAGATGTTATAAATAAAAGTTACTTTTAATTAAATTTTTATTTTTACAATACTATTTAACTACAATTTTTTAAGTTTTTTCTATTGTCTTTGTTTCAAAAACTCAACTATTGTTAATTTAAACAATATTTATCGTTTTCAGTAAATACGATAGCGACATAACGGAGGAAAACGATAATCACCGCAGCGGACAGACTGTAAGCAAGCGCGATGATCCAATGGTGGACCTCTTCCCTGATGATGATCACGAGGATAACAGGAATAATAAGTGTATGTGGCTTTTTGGTAGTTGAGGAATAATTTCCTGTTCTTTCTACTTTTTCTAATTTTTCGAGTTTATGATCAATTACCAGTTTTCTTTGGCTGTATCTCAAGAATTTGTTACAGGTTTTATAAATAAACATACATTCTTTGAGATAATTACAATGTTCGTAACGCTCCTTGTACGAAAAACATAATTTTATTATAATTAGTTCAAATACCAAAAATTGCTGATTTCTTTCGGTAATTTTCAACTAGATTCAATCATTTTTTTATGTACTTTTCGTTACCAATAATATATTTAAAAGAAACAAAATATATCGTAGACGTTAATGCTTCCAGCGATGTCTCCAACACCGCCATCACAATTCGCGCAGCAGGTGAACGCGGGATACGAGATCCCGGCCCGTCTGCGGACATTGCACAACTTAGTGATCCAATACGCGTCTCAAGGCAGATACGAAGTCGCAGTGCCATTGTGCAAACAGGCCCTGGAAGACCTGGAGAAGACCTCCGGACATGATCACCCAGATGTCGCCACTATGCTTAATATTTTGGCGTTGGTTTACAGGTGAGGTGTTTTTTTTTGTTGTCACAAAAATATCGATGCTCACTTGAGGCGTGAAAGAAACCTCTCAGTTGGACTAGTTTTTTTGTGAGAAAATAGTTTAAAAGGAATCTATTGTAATAACAATAACGTAGGCTTTTAAAGCAGTGTTGGCCTAGAAAGAATTCAGAAATCTGAGGCCAGGACCTAAAGAGGTTGTAGCGCCACTGATTTATTTTCATTTTTGTAGGCTTTTAAATACAGTTAAAATATTGTAAAAAAATATTCTTCAATTTTCTTTTTATTTTTATGACCTAGTTCTCAACTGGGATAGTTTCTCACTAGTATTCAGTTACAAACATTATATTGATATATACTATTCGTACCTTCTTTTTTTTATCATCTTCCCACATATATCTATACGCGTGCTCATATTTTGTGTATAGAGATTAAACTCAAAAGGATTCGTTTTTTTATTATTAAACTAAATCTCGCTAATTAAAATTAGTGGCACGGTTTATTGCCAGTTCTCGTCCGCCCTTATGCCCTTTAAGAACAAGCATTGAATGAAATTTTGGAAGCATTTATTTAAAAACATATTGATTTTTATAAGAGAGTGTTACCTTTAGGAATATTTTTTATTAAATCTTAAATCAAACCAAATCAAACATCATTTATTCATATAGGTAACATAATGTACACTTATGAAATCAAAAAACAAAAATATACATTAAATGATTCTAATTTTACATTTAATATGAGAGATGAAATATGAGATTATAACATAAAAAGTAAATATTGATCCGTACTTTACAGGGATCAAAGTAAATACAAAGAAGCAGCAAATCTTCTGAACGATGCTCTCGTTATCCGGGAGAAGACCCTCGGAGAAAACCATCCAGCCGTTGCCGCTACGCTCAATAATCTGGCTGTTTTATATGGGAAACGAGGTAAAGTCCTCATTCGCCATCTTCCTTCAAAAGTCTCTTAGAGTCTGTGAGGGAAGAATCTAAAAAATATATCTTTCAGGCAAGTACCGTGACGCCGAGCCATTGTGCAAGCGTGCTTTATGTATCCGCGAGGCGGTATTGGGTCGCGATCACCCCGATGTCGCCAAACAACTCAATAACTTGGCACTGCTTTGTCAAAACCAGGTAATTCTTCTACTGGAAATACTGTATTCATATTTTTTTATTCATGAAAATTAATTTTTCATACATAAAAATGTAATGATTATTAAAGATTTCTTTATGTCTTAAACAAAGTAGGCGAGCTGAAATAGAGCAGTTCAGAATATATACTAAACGAATTTTAGTTGAATATAAACAAGATCTTTGAAAGACATTCGCTGAATTCAACGATACTTATTTCCCTCTTTAAAATATATATTACAACTAACCTGAATTAATTTCAAAGTAAATAAAATTCCGTCTCGAAGGACCATAAAATGCCATACAATTTCAGAACAAATACGAAGAAGTGGAACAGTACTACCAGCGTGCATTGGAAATTTACGAAGGCAATTTGGGAGTCGACGATCCCAACGTGGCTAAGACCAAGAATAACCTCGCTTCTTGCTATCTCAAACAGGTAACGTTGGCTCATTTATTTCTTGCTTGCGTAACTGGCATACTTAACAGAATTTAGGCCTCAAAGGCTGATCATCAACTTGTCTATTGAAATTTTTTACAAAACGGGCATTTTATTTTTATTTAAACACATACACACTTTGATTTAGTAAAATACAGATATTTAAAATACTGAGCGTTATTGACCTTTTCTATTATTATTCTAAATATTATAAATTATTTCTATGGTTATTGAGAAACTGACTTGAAACATTTTATAGAAAACTGCTGTAGTGGCTATCTATTCTGCCAGTGGGTCGATTTGTTTGTAGGAAATTATAAAAACTATTTATTGAATGAATTATAGTATTCTTTGTACTCTCGATTCAAAACTAGATATATTTAATTATGTCTTAAGCAGTAAATGTATATACGTTTTTTTTGATGGGATATATTATGAAACTAATTTTAATCAATATTTTATCTATTGAATAGTCATTATACAGTAAAAAATTCCAGGGCAAATACAAGGAAGCCGAAACTCTATACAAACAAGTGTTGACTCGTGCCCACGAAAGGGAATTCGGAACTATTGATGGTGAGTCATGAATTCGGTTTTTTTGGATTTTTTTCTTTTTCATTCGTTTTTTTGTTTTAATTTATTTATTTTAAAACTTTGAATGATAGCTATCATTTATACTAATTAAATTTGATAAAATTAAATAATACGGCGTTAATGTGATAAACAATTTTTTTATTTCATTTTTTTTGGACATAATTTTTCAGTTTTTTTTTTATTTTTCAGAGTACATAGCTTCATTAAAAAAACCTTATAAGGTCATTAACAAATCGTCCCCTTAGCTATTGATCATGACCGTGCATTCCCATAGAATATAAAAAATACTTATAAACGTACAAGAGTTATTTTTTATTGTTTTTTAATGAAAATATTCCATATAAATAGCAAGTTATCAGTGAAATAGATATTTTTATAAGTTAAAAGAGTCGAATTATAGAATCGTTTTCGAATATAGATAATTATTAGTTTAATAAATAGAATTTTTGCGTAAATATTTTATTCGATACCTGTTTAATTATGCTTTTGGCAGGGGTCCGCAATTATTTATTTACTTTAATATCGTTAAATAAAATAATAGCGATGCAACAGGCATATTATCGCCATCAAGCGAACTCTTTTTTAAGTTATGAAAATACAAAATAAAAAGCGTAATTACCAAATCAACAAAAAATAGATTTATTTTCGTCAGAGCTTTGGTTAACTGTTAACTGTATTAAAATGTTTAAGTGATGTAATTTATTTTACAAAATATTTGGATTTTTAAGTTATAAAAAGTCTGTTAAACCCACAGTTCAATTTATTCGATTTTTATATTTTATGTGTATTATTTATGATAATTCTCGCAATTAAATTTCAAACAAATTTCAGCGTAATTTCCTGGCCTCTGCCGTAAAGATTATTAATAATTTTAATCAAAATTAATATAATTTTTCTAAAATTAATAAAAATATTTTAGTTAATAGTGTAGATTAATCTTTAAAGTTAATCAAAACAGGTATAAAGCAAAACCAATGGTTGGGGCAGAAAACTTTAAAAAGCCTTCGAAGATCATTTTAATCCTTAAAATTATTATAAAATATTTTTTACACAATACAATTATACAGTTTTAGATACATTTCATTATTAAAATAATATTATGAATTTTCGTAATATTCCCAGACATTTATGATGGAAGTTTTAGACTAGTTGTTTATAAAGTAGAAAGTTACTAAAAATCACATGAGTAGTTTAAATGTCTTGGCTCGACTGCAGGACCTTGAATCTATGATGTCACAAAAACTTGCTAGTTAAAGATTTCTCTCCCAATTATTCAGTAGATAATATAAGTCGCATATTTTTATATTTTGTACTAGAATGAAACTGAGTTACCTGCATGTTTTTATTGAAAATTTTACTTGATTAGAATAATTATTTCTTATACTCAATTTAATGTGGACGAGAAACGTTTCAATTGAAAACTTTTTTTATGAGAGTGTCCATGGGCGGCGGCATTACATTCAGGCGAGCCCGTTTGCCCCCTGGTCCTAAAAAAATATTGTTAACTGTTGCGGATCGTCTGCATTGAATATATTTTTAGATCTCTATCTGCATTTGGTAAAAACTCGAATGTTTTCAGTAGAGGTAGACTTTCTTGCCTAATTTTAAGTAGAAATGTGAATGAAGATGATTAAAAAAATTAAATACATTGTCAATGTTCAAAAGGCGAGTCCACACATAGCGAGCAGCCTCGCGAGGCATTCGCCGCTCGAAGCAGCTCGGTTAGTGTGGACACGCCTCGGCCGAGGGCAAGAAACCGAACGCCAAAGCCATCGAGTGTCGGCTTTTGATTTTCTCAAACTCTCGATAAGTTTCCTCGCGAGGTTGCTCGCTCTGTGTGGACCCGCCTAATAATTGTCAAAATACCAGCTTTTACTTCGTACTTACGTGTCGTTTTGTCGTCATAAAAGTTTATATTCCAGATTGTTAGACTCCAGAGCTACATCTTCGTTCGCAATTTCATGTCGGCTTCCTAGCTTATGATTTAGTTATTCCAAATAAAATAAAAAACCCAAAAAGTGTGTACAAATAAATTGTGTGGCAGCTTAGTGATATACTGTGTTGTGATATACGTATAGAATGAATATCTAGAAAGATCTATCTGACTTCGTACCGTGTAGAGTTAACACACAAGCTAATTCAAAGTCCAAATTCAGGTTGTATTTTAAACATTTAAATGACGCTTTTGTCTTTCTTTCTTTCTTGTCTTTTCAACGAACGCCGCACTATGTTACCGTTCTTAATGATACAGTTTTACTGCACGATGTCGTAGAACAAGATCACATGGATATTAATTCTATACAATAATTTTTATATATTTTTTTAGAGAATTTGACTTCGAAGCGCATGTTTCGTAGTGCCAAGTGGTATAATTGCGCGGCTATCACGTGTGCTTTTTTTAATTAAAAACATTTTTGTGATAGTCACAATTTTGTTGATTTGACAAGTATTCGATGAAAACCTACATATAATGTTGGATTATTTTATTAAAATTTCAACTGTTTTCTTTTTAATATATTGAGAATTTCTATATATATAGACACTAGATAAAAGTGCGTTATATGTTGATTTGCGAATACTTCTTAGATCACTCAATATTTATTGCCAAAGTGAATGTGATTATAATACAAATATTTTCAATCCGAAGCTGAAATTGCCAAATATGTGCCTTTTATAAAAATATAGTATGTGATGAATATATTGATTGGAAATTTATATTTTATTTTCATTTTGGGGATGACTTGTTAACATCGTTAATAGGTGAGTGACACAAGATTGGTATATTAACAGTGGCACAGGTAGGAAGGGTTTTATAGTGCTGCAAGCGTAATCAAACCGGACTATAATTAGATAACTTAGTAAATTTGTTTTATTTTATAAAACAGATAACGTACGCGTATTAAAACTATTGAGTCTCAATTGTTTGAAGCATTTGAGTTTTCTTATTTCCTGCCAGTTGTGTCACACCTTTCCGACTTGTGTCACTTACTTATATGGAATTTAGCTGACAATATTGAAACGGTTTAATTCGTAAGTTCTAGAAAATTCAATCTGCATACAACTCCTCAAATCATATTCGTAGTTATGATTAGGAAGGACTATGATGATTAGGATGACTAAAAAAAATCTCGATGCGAAAGTAAAAATAATTCTAATATTGTCAGTTTATGTCTTTATAAGTTTTTTTTTGTTTAATTCTTTTTTAATTCGATTACATTCCACTAATATAAACTATCGTGCAGATGACAACAAGCCGATCTGGCAAGTGGCTGAAGAGCGCGAGGAAAACAAACACTTGCAGAAGGAAAATGCTCCGTATGGCGAATCCGGTGGATGGCATAAGGCTGCCAAGGTAATTTCAATTCGCGTAATCATTGGTTTCTCTAAATATAAACACATTTTTTTTCAATTTAATGCTTTTGCAAATATTTTTATTTCATTTAAGAACGTGCTAAATTATAATTTCCATTGGCATAACTGCATTAAACCCTGATTTGGTCCAATGACCGTTAGTTAAATGTTTGCGTGTATCTTGAATGCCTTACAAAATTTGAAAAGTCCAAAAGTCAGTCATTGTTAATGTTAAATCAAGAATCATCTGAAATGCTCCTCTATCTCTGCTCGTCTTAGGTTTAACCAGTGGCTATTATGGTGCTCCTATTTGTTACACGTTTGCGGAATGAAACCACAATGAATATGTATTCTAATATAATTGATATGTGTGTGCGTAAAATTTGTGATGTCACATTTTCATTAATTTTAAAACTTATAAATAAATAAATAATATTATATTATGCAATTGCATTTCAGGTAGACTCACCAACAGTAACCACTACGTTGAAGAACCTGGGCGCCCTCTACCGGCGTCAGGGCAAGTACGAGGCAGCCGAAACACTCGAGGACTGTGCGTTGCGTAGCCGAAAAGAGGTACCGACATAGTGTACGTTGTACGTACGTATTGCGTATAAGTCGTATATACCGTTTGAAATCTGTATTTCTACAACTTAATATACAAAGTTTGACTTAGTTTAAAATGTGTATTGATTGAATTGTATTAGGTTTTAGAATAATGTATTTATTAGTAGTTACAGAAATATAGATTTCAAGAACATACGTTTTAAACACTCCTTAATATAATTTCGTATGCATGATATTGCGTATTTGTAATGAATTTTAGTATATTTTCAGACTTTAGAGATATTAATTTATTCATATGTACGTATGAGACGTAATAACTCTCATACGTACTTCCTTAAGATATAATTTAGTTTATGGTCAATGTAAAATATATTAACCATTGAAAGGAACTCTTTGTCTGTTTCACTAAGCACTGTTCTTTTCAAATTAAAATTATATTCGCCTACGAATAAATTCCCCAATTAGTTAGCAAAAACCTTATTCACATTAATTTCTGATCATTTTTCTTTTATTCATTATAACTAACTTAGTAGGATGTTAGTAATAGTATGCTTGCTTGGTCTGTCTACACACGGCAGATAGTTATGATCGTACATATGTGTAGGCCTTGGACGTGATGAAGCAGTCCCGAGGCCGTGGACGGGTTCGCGACTCGCTCGAACAGAACGACGAAGAAATTACGGTCGGTTGAGTGTGCTTTATTGGTTGCGTTTGTGTTGCTGGTTTATGTTGAGTGGGTTTATTTAAAAACAACTTTATAAAATGAATCTCGTGTTTCCAATGAAGGCATTCAGAGGCCTTATAATTCTTCATCTAAACAAATCAGAAGTTGATGGCTAAGATATCACCATCATTATTGATTGAAAAGTTATCGGGGCTGTGTTCTGCCTTTGGTTTGTATTCAATTTATTTTTAAGCACCTAAATCGTTTACAAATACAACTAGTTCAACTGTAAACTAGCAACTCTACAAAAATTGCAAATCGCACTGTTTTGTCTGTGGGAGTTTGTTGCCATTGGGAGCGAGGATATCATAGCTATTACGCCATTTTATAAAACATTCCAAATATGGGCCATATTGTTTTAAGTACATTTTCTATTACAAAATAACCCTTTTCATAACATAGAATTAAGCAGATTCTTACTAATACGTTTAAAGAAATACCAAAAGATGATACACGATTTCATTATTATATATATATATTATTATCAATTTTTAAAATGTAGACTTTAAACGCCCGATATCAAAAGTACTATTTTTAGATTTCACATTATTTATTTTTATACTTTTTTCTCTATTAGTGTATATGTCGCAGCCAACTAGCTTAAAAAGCCGTTCAATTAATTGCCGTGGTGTTTGATACAACATTTAATAAACTGTCATAATTACAATTATACATAGTGGCAGAAAGATACAAAAGAGTATTTAAGCTGTGTAACTGATTTAGTGTTTTGGCGGGGTATGTCATTTCATGTTTTAAAAGGTTCATCATCATCATTATTTTTGAACGTATAGCTCGACAAAATGGATTTTTTCAAAGTAACCTAACTTTCTAGTATGATAATGAATTGTATAACTTCGGCTGGTGATGTAATCATCTTCCCAGATAACATTTACCAAGATTTTAAATTTCCACACCTAAATGAAAACATATTAAAAGTCGATTCAATCACAGCGTCATGGGGACATCAAACCGTTAACACCCGCAAAAAATGCCGTTGTCAAATGTCATTGCCAAAACATAGTTGCAGAACTGTCAAAACCTTGTTTACAACGCGAATTTAAATTCTAGAATTGAAATGGCGTTTTTATGGCTTTAAAAAGGTGCATCGTTGTTCGGCCCCGCTTTTGGCAACCCGAATTTTGTGTTTGTCTTGTTTTGCCGTCCACGCTTATTTTGATTTGCACATTTATGTTTTTATTTTGTCCATAGGGCACGAATCAAGCAAACGAGACACGATTGAACTTAAAGTCGAAACTTTTCAATGCGCTAGGTATCAACCCAGCGAATGCGCCTCAACAGTAGCCTATATTTAGACCTAGCCTAGATTAAGTTTATTTTAAGTGCTCACTCGCTTCTCACGTGAATTCTCTTAAATGTATCAGAATTTAATCATACGTGTCTAATTAATTTATATTATAGATTCCAGTTTCCAGTTGGAATTTTGGAATCAAGACCCGTAAATTGAAGGGAATGATTTTATTTTACAATGGGATATTTTATCAATCGATTTGAGTGTTTGCTCTTCGAGAGAATTCACGTGCCACTAAGCCCGCTCTTTTGTTTTTGTAGTATTTTTATTTAAGCATGGTAACCCTAAGCAAAAGAGCGGGTGTACGTAGATTATTTATTAGCATGCGATAAAAAATAATAATAAAAACAATCAATAAATCATGTACCGTCCGACGGATTTTTTAATATCATACCACGTGAATCGAATTTGCATTTATTTGTGAATATGAGGTATAGAGTCCGCGCCACCACTGAATGCAGATAGACGCGCACTAGCGGTGTACTAAGATGTTGCTAGTGCTAGACGTATTTTACCCCAACGTAACATAAATAATATGAAATTTACGAACGTTGCTTCAGATGTTTTATCATAAAACGAACAAAAATTTCACTGTCTTACCGTTAAAGGCAATGTCTGTACGAAGATATCGGTGACAATGATTAGGTGTCAAAAACGTAGTTCTTACTTGTGTAAACAAATTTTTTGTTCTTGATCTTATACAATCTTCGAGATCTTTCTACAATGAGTATGGTCATCATGATTTAGTTCCATAATATCACAATCGCTATCATTTGTATCTTGAATTTCACCAACTTTTGCTTCTTTTGTAATATTATATATAATTTTCACAGAAAAATATTGATTAGGCCATAGAATCGCTCTGGTGGAATTCAAAAATGACAATAATATACCCAGTATTAAACAAATACTAAACCTCTGGCCACCCTCAAATTTACCCGTCACTCTCTTTTGATCACATACCGAATTGCTTTATTCCTGTTCTTTGTCTCACAAAAATCCTTTACCTTCAAAAGCATTTTCCGAGTTGCACTTTTCTCTATTTTACGCTTCATAATCACTCTGATTCTCATACAAACGCACCTTTCACAAACAGCAAGATGGCGGAGCTAATTTAGGTCCAGGGTTCCCGTCGGCAATGAGTGGTGGCGCGGACTATAGAATGTGTTACAACAATTATGTTGCTTATTTTAATATTTTTTGCCGTTTTTTATCGTTGAATGTTTTATGCATGTGATTTTATTGTAAAAGTAAGCGCGCGAAAAAGCAAGATGGCGCTCAACGAAAAATTCGCCCGCTTGCCATTTATTATCTATGCAACCGAGATTTTTTATCTGTTTTAATATTTATACAAGACTTTTCATTCCAATGTAGTGTTATTTCGGTGTAAGCTTTATAAAATAGATTTTATTGTATTTTTATAATTGATATTTTACGAACGCTTAATAATCGGATTTTTTTTAAATTTAACGAAAATAATTTGAAATAAACGAATCTCTGATATTCAATCCCATGTCACAATATGAATGATAATTTTTAATTGTTAATAAATATTTATATAACAGTCTTTTTGGTTTTTTTTATAAGTCTGGTGTTATGCAATTTATAGAACGCACGAAATGTCTTAATGTGGTGAAGGGTTTTTTTAAGGTTACGAAATGCGAAAACGAAAATGTTTTCAAAATATATTGCATGTGAAAGATTTTTATTTTACGTAATAAGTTAAGTTATATGTTTAAAACCTCGTCTTCTGTGTTTACTCATCAAAGTAAAAAATTAGTTTTTTAATTAATTATCTATAGTATATTTAACAACATACATCAATACAAACCTGTAGAAAAGAGTAGATCTAGTGTTCGGATCAGGGGTCACAAAAAAGTCATGTCAAATTAGGAAGACCATACATGTAATATTTACTTCTTGCCGGCAGTGACGTAGCAAAGGGGGTGGGGGGGATATCGCTAGCATAAAAAATTCTTTCTCCACTAGCACTATGTAGAATTCCTGCAAAAGACCCTGTGGCTATCGTGGGGGAATCTACGTCCCGTCATTCAAGAAATCATAAAATATATTGCTTTTTACACTCGATGGGCTGACAACACCAACTTCCGCACCAGGTGCCCCCAAAGGTAGCTACGCCACTGTCTCCAGGACCTCTGATTCCCCACTGAATCCGGCCCCTATAATTTTATTATGTTCGCTATTTCATTCTTTATAGTGAGCTTTTGCAATACATCAGATCGACGCACTACGTTTAGTTCACCTGCGTAGCGTACACACGTAGAAATCTTTAGTTTTTTTAGAGCACAAACCTTTGTAGTCTATTAGTTTTTGACCTTATAAATTGCATAACACGGGGCAGGGTCCCGAGGTGTCGCGCAGCGCAAGTTTTGTGAAACTACGCGAATCCTTGAAGCGATCCTCTGCCAAACTTTATCACCGGTTAACGGGCCGACATTCTGCTACCTTGCCTGACGTAGACTTCACTGATCCTGAGAGGTTAGAACACGCTTTTTAGCTTATGCTTAAGAGGCAATTTGGCGATGTGTGGAAAGTCAGTAGTAAATTTAAGTTAATGTCAGATTTTGTGTCTACCTTCAAATAGATGTTTTTGTGTCAACCCACGTTATAGAATTAATCGTTGGTTTTTCTCTCGAAAGCTAAGAGTTTTCGTCGAGTTTGGTAGATTGATTTCGTGATAGCATATAATTAATATGTGGTAAGTAATGTTTGCTTTTGCTTAGATTTTTTTATATTTAGTATGTTTATAATAGTTTGTAGATATGATACCTATTCCGATATGTTAGTGTACGTTGAAAGTTTGGAAAATATACATTAATAATAATTAATATACAATAATTTCATACTTCGAAAACACTGATAATATATTTATAAAACAATACGAGCCGTAGTTACTAAAGTAAATATTTAAACGACTTTAGGTCCAATCGAAAGCTCACTGCCCTATGCTTATATTAATCTGTCGTTAAATAATCTTATTCTCAACAAAAATATATCAATTATGTTTAGATATATTTGTTCTTATATAATCTGATGATAGTTCTGATTAATTTACCTAAAAAATCGTATTACTGGTTTCAAACTTAATAATAAACAGCTCTAATTAAGCTTACGATAAATTTATTCCCTAGCATGAAGCGCGCAAGCTCGCTGTGCGAGCTCAATAAGGCTTCGGAGGGCAGCTAGCGCAGCGCAACTGGGACTCTACTGGTCTACATCACCACTACCATCGTAAGACTCGTGACATTGCAGTCGTGATGGCAAATGCGAAATAGTTTAAATGTGTGAACTTTGGGGTTACCATATATTAAATGACATGGTCAAAAGTAAATAAAATTATTGGCTGTACACATCGCTGATCAGTGTGTTGATATCTTAACGAGTGCGCACAGCTGGCAATACACATCCTACGTTTATAAAAAATATGAAAAATGTATCTTGTTTATGGTAGCCCCCTGGTCATCGGACTTATACGTTAGAGTATTTCTAGGTCCTTATGTTGTATGTAAAAGTTACTTTAAAAATGTTGGACAGTCTGGAAGTGTTGTTAGATTAACTTACACTGGTGCTAATTTTGATTAAAGTCCAGTTACAGATGTCAAAAATGCGTTATTTATAAAATTGCTTGCTTTCATTTAAATAATTTGTATTTTCTTGTGTGAAACTTAAAACATGAAACTATATTGTTGAACTTATTGGAGTTTAATTAACTTAGAATTAGCACCAGTTATACTGAAGACTGGATGGTTAGAGTTGGGAAGGAAAAGCTTGCTTCAGTCGTCAAATAAATATTTCGCTTTTGCTTTTGATATTGTATTAACGGAATAAAGCATCAGCCCATTTCTCGGATATACGTGATAAGAAATTAAATAATTTTAAAGTAGAATATTGCGATTTACACTACTGTAAGACTAAAGACGCTTCCGCACATTAAATTTGGCGTATCAAGTGTAAAATGCCCGTCAAATATTTTTAACAATCTGAACTATCACGAGCTCGAATCTGCATTAGCTGATCATCTTTGTTATACCGATTTTCAATAATCAGTATATTGCGAAGTAGATTACGTTAAATCACAGTATAATTTGACGGTATTTTACAGTTGGACATAAACATAGATAATAATATTGTCTTTGGTTTACGGGAACTGCATTTATATTAAACTTCATAATCGCGAATTTAATATATTATATACATATTCCACTTTCGAGGGCTTTTCATTGAGTACTTGAAATTATGGAAATTATTTTGTAAGTAAATAAATTAAATTCTCTTTTATATCGATTAAGGATTAAGTTAAAAAAAGTTATCATATAATTTTGAATACTTTAGTAAAAGCATTATTTTCAAATGTGTAGTTATTAATAAGCCAAACATGTGCTATTGCATTTTATAGATTAAGTCACGAATTATTTTATCAATTTGATCTCAAGTATTATTTAAATTTGCAATAAATATATTTATTCTTAAATGAATACTGTGTTTTATTTGTCTACCTACTTGAGTATCTCGAACTGAAAATCAATTCACTTATACAACAATGTTTTTGATCGTCATTTAAAAACAGCTGAGCTGTTTTATTACAGAGACATTCTTCCAAATGTCAGTTTAATCATAATGACCTTGTATGTATATGTGAGAGAAGAAATAAAGATTATATATTATTATTATTAATCATTAAGTATGAATTAACCTGATCTTTGAATATATTTACCCTGCGTTCGATTCCGATGGAATAATTGAGGTCTGTAAAGAGGCCTCATGAAGCAACTTTTCTTTGAGCGCAAACTCTAATAATCTAGGTATGTCTGAAATGTACATTATACAAATATATCTTACTGTAAAAAAAGATTTCTTACTTATATTTGCGCAAGTTTCACTAGTTACCACTAAACTCAAACAACTAAACTTCGACCATACAAGAGTAAATCTTAATCTAAGAATAAATCGTCAGTTAATCTAGAGTAAATCAATTTTACGTTTTACTATCTACAATTCTAAGAAAAGTGGGCCTAGTTGGGAATTGTTACTACACCGCCGTTTCGCACGGAATAACGGAGCTATTCCTAGAATAATATCATGGCGTCAGTCAGTCCAATCACCTGATTTCTGTCATTTCAGAAATATTTATTCTTTGTTTTAATTTCAAGTCAACGCAATTTAAGGACATAATATAAGATAAGTTAATTTGAACCTAAATAATGAAGCCGGTCTACAGGGATTACGTACACAATAATTATGTTCCCGAAATTCCAAACTTAGATACTCGGAAAAACTATATTTTTGCGAATAGGACGTACAAGCTATATAGAACATAATGGGATTGTAATGTGCTCAGTCTGAGGACAAAACATTTGGGAGTTTCGTCATTATATCTCCATTAAATAAATTATGTCAAAATTATTAAGCATGCCAGATAAACAACGCGTCGGGCGACTTTAATCGTCACTGGTAAAGTCATCAGTGTTTCGAACGTCCAAATTATTCATAGCTAGTTGATTACGGCGGTTTCGTCCTAATTACAAAAATAATTCACAACTATACAGTAAACCTACATGATAATATTAAAAAACAAATTTAAAAAGATTGTCTTTGTGGCAGTGTACTTTTAACGCTGGCTTTAACATGTCCCAACAAGTAGCATACCGTACCAAATACCAATGCCCGTCCTATATTCCAAGGAATCAACGACATCCCATACGGTAGCTTGCCATCGTCATTTCCGAAGCCTGTTGGCTCCAAAATGGTTAGAACTGGAGTTAATAGTACATATAAATGAAATAATTTAAAATAAATAAATCAGTGGCGCTACAACCTATTTAGGTCTTGTCCTCAGATTTCTGAATCTGTTTCATGATCATTTTTAAATCTAATAGGCAAGTAAGTGATCAGCCTCCAGTGCCTGACACACGTCGTCGACTTTTTGGGTCTAAGACATGTCGGTGTCCTCACAATGTTTTCCTTCACCGTTCGAGCAAATGTTAAATGCGCACATAGAAAGAAACTCCTTTGGTGCACAGCCGGGGATCGAAGCTACGACGTCGGGTATGAAAGTCTCACGCTGAATCCACTAGGCCAACACTGCAAATGAAATGATTTAATCAATTATATATTTAAAATGTAATAAATTATACAACACTAACAACAAATGTCTGTTTTGTCTTTACAATTATTTAAGCAATTTTCTTTAAACAATCATCGTTAGTAGAGATCTTCAAGTGTAATTTTTCTTTCAATAAATCTGTTATCAGCCTTCTGGAATCTTTATCCTTAATCTAAGCTAACACAAGCCCTAGACGTTCTCTAACGAGCAACTTCGAGAAATCCCGATTAGCCAGCAGATCAGGCGACGCAAATGGAAACGTAGGCTATTGAAGCACTTTGAAGAGATTCTAAATATAACCCCAAAAACAAAAAAATGTAAGTACTGTTATATAATAAAAATAATTTGCCTACCGATATTGTAAGTATTTCTGATAATAATTAAATAATACGGTTAAAAGTAAAGTACAGAAATAATTATAACACAACATTAAATAGATATCATTTCCCCAAGAACAAATTCTAATAAATATGAAACTGGTAAACTTTCATCATACATTCTTCACCATGGTCATAATACATATAAATTGTCCCCCTTTTGTTTGGGCAGCTGCAACGCGTGCGCAGTGTTGTCGAACAATAAATTGCTCATCTCATTTTTTACACATGTTTTTTATGTAATTACGCTCTTGATATCTTAGTATGCTATTGAAACTAAAAATTCTATTTAATATTATGTAAGTATTGTGAATCATCTTCGCCTTTCATACACTATACCATACTATGGATTAAGTTTAATGGTTAACAAAACCCCTCTATATTTTCGCAGGTATCATATCTATGTACCCGTTTCAGATTTTTCTTGTGTGTAAAGTCAAATATTTTAATTATTTATTAAATTGGTAATGTTAAAAATAATATACCTATATAATCTAGTACCTATGTCTATCAAAATATGACTAAATTAGTCTCTTATATAATATAAGTGTATATGTCACAGCCAAGCTTAATTTACCGTTCAATTAATGTGTGGCTGAGCTAGCTGAATTTTTAAATCCATGAATACTCGCTACAGGCCTTTTCACTATGAAAGTAAAGATTGTAGCTACTATCTGCCGCTAATCCAATGACGTCATACCCTGAATCATTACTCCCGACCGTTCAACATGTCTCAACTGGATTTCTGGTCGAAAATTCTCCCTTTAGGTTCATGGACCAGGACAGTTTCCTTCAACAATAGCCCCTACGCCCAATACACACCGTGTCATATACAAGGAAAACGAAAAAGGAATTAAACACTTTTTCTTAAATAAAGGGCACCTAAGGAAATCTACAGTCTAATGACGATTACAGTTGATTTAATAGAATTTTACCATGACGTAATCTGTATACTTATAATCGTGTAGATTATAAGTATACAGATATACTTAGGGTCCTTCAAGAAAAGAGCGTATAAATTCTTAAACGGCCGGCAACGCACTCGCGAGCCTTCTAGCATCGAGAGTGTCCATGGGCGGCGGTATCACTTAAAATCAGGTGAGCCTTGTGCCAGTTTGCCCCTGTTCTATAAAAAAAAATATGCTAAAAGTATTATAATTATTTTTTAAAGTCTTGATGAAATCTAATAAGATACCTAACGGGAGACCTGATTCCACGTGCACAACTCACATTGACTGCTCTTGAAGAAGTTTCCATTTTTCACGACAATGGTTCCCGGCGCCGTTTTGGCAACATGGTAACGTGTAAGAAGTTGGGATCAGTCGTTTAGATTGGCCAGCTCGAAGTCCGGAACTCAATCCCACTGAGCATATCTGGGATGTTCTAAAGAGACTAACTGAGATGAGATGAGACTGAGTATAAAAAAAAGCAAGTGTATTCTTATATACACGCGTTATAAGTTATATTTCTTTGGCGTAACAAGATTTCAAATCTATTCAAACTGTTTATCTTTCGCCTTATTTTACGTTTGTAAAAAACGAGACTAACAATATAAAAAAGGTATTTCATACATGGAAAGTTTTATTATAACATATTAGTTGAATACAGTTTATTTAAATGTCATAAAATAATATTTCTACTGAATTAAAGAAATTGACATTTTTTATATTAAATTTTGACTATGCTAACTAATGTATTTCAGTTTAACACTGTAACGTTCACAGAAGCCGCCTGGTTACACGCTTCATTGCAATATCCTATCCGTGTTCTTACATGACGAAGCCATTATAACAAACTAGGTCATTTCTAGACTTCTAAACACTATATTAACTTATGCTGCGCATCGTAATGTAATTTTAAGGTATGTCTCGGCACGGCATTTTGCGTGTACATCTGGTTTCTGCTAACTTGCTGGATACCATAGATCAGTGCTTACCATCGTGGGACCCACGCTCTTCAGGGGGGGGGGGGGGGGGGGGCATTTTAATTGTTAAGGGAGCAACTTGAAATGGGCTCGAAGTTTTTCATTATATATTTCGAAGTTTTATGTACCTATACAATTCCCAAGTTTTACATTTACAACTCCGAAGATCTTTATAAAACCAAAAACTCTACTAAGTATTTAAGTTGTTTAAGTGAACAATTAATTTTTGTTTCATAGGTGGGGGCATAAGGATTTTAGAAAGGTACACATATATACGATATAATTCGGTGTAAGTATCCGAAAATAAGTAGGTAAACTGCAGACCAGAGCTCCCCAAACTTTTTTGTGTTGTAGACCCCTTGCCATGCTTTTCCGTGGTGGGTAGACCCCCTACTTACCTGATATTTAGTTAAAATAAAATAAAATTAAAAACTTTAAGTAAAAACACATGTTAATTTATACATTTATTAATTGATATCTATTTATATATATATATATATATATATATATTTATAAGTTCAAAATGTATTGCGACCACAAGGCAAATACCAACATCCTACAACTTACACAATTTTATAAACATATATAATATTTTTTTTTACTTCATAGGTACTTTTATAAATATTGTATGTTTTGATATTATAAAATAGTATGATGTAAATCGGTACTATCAGAGTATGTGTTGAGATCGACTATCGTGGACCCCCATTTTCATTTCATAGACCCCCAATTTTTTTCGCCGACGTAGAGCCCTTGCAGGTTGTCATAGACCCCTAGGGGTCGATATAGACCACTTTGAGAATCACTGCTGTAGACAGTGGGTCAGAGGCGGTGAGTTTTATCTGGCTGGTTGATCTTAATATATTTTTTACCAGTATTGAGAGTAAATTAAAAGATAATGGCTACTTATGCAACGATAATGTTTTCCATAATACACGGAGGTACCTTAGATTCTTGTATCTGCTGCGTGATAATTTGTTTTTTCTCTAATGGCTCTATTAAGAAAGTTCACTGTTACGGTTGGGTTCGAATCTATGACCTCAGGTATGTGAGCCGCACGCTAAAGTCACTCGCACAGCTCAAGACTGTTCACCATAAATTCAACGGATACATTTAAAATATATATATTTGGTGTCTTTTCTTTTAATTTTAGTTTAAAACACTTAACTAAGGAGCTGCTGTTCTTAGAAAATACTTACCTAATTTATCAATACAATAAATAAATCAATGGCGCTACAACCTCTTTAGGTCTTGGCCTCAGATTTCTGAATCTGTTTCATGATCATTCTAAATCTAATAGGCAAGTAGGTGATCAGCCTCCAGGGCCCGACACACGCCATTTACTTTTTGGGTCTAAGACATGTCGGTTTCCTCACGATTTTTTTCTTCACCGTTCGAGCAAATGTTAAATACGCACATAGAAAGAAACTCCATTGGTGCACAGCCGGGGATCGAACCTACGACCTCAGGTATGAGTGTCGCACGCTGAAGCCACTAGGCCAACACCGCTCTATTATTAGAGATAATTTGTTTTACTAAATATACGGTATAATAATTATGGTCAAACGTTAACTAAAATCTCAAGTTTTTTATACACAAGTGCAATCTATCTATCGTCAACTTCGTCGTGGGAATCGAAGGGTGGACTTTTCTCTCAAGGGATTCGCCACCTTGCTTCATGTTACTTCACACTTAAATCTCTATTAAAACATCAATTAATTTGTATAATTAAAAACACTCTTAATGTTATTTAATATTGTATTAAAACAGTTTCGTTTCAACACATTTATATCTACAAAATATATTATTTTGGAGCGAGTGATCTTCAATGAAGTTATGGTTTGACCCGTATTTTTGCACAAATATAAAAAGTGTTGCTAAAATTCTAGTTTCACCACAAATATAATACATGCCGATTTTCGCACGATTTTTCATTTACATTAATAACGTAGTTAAAATGTTTATATGCTGTTCTAGTAATCGAACCTAAGCATATAAATGTGTCGTAGAAAAATACATAATTAAACTAAGTAACTACTGACTAACTTAATAAATATACCAAGTAACCAAATCATTAATTATCAAATTAACTAGTACCTACTGGAGAGTCCTTCCCAAAAGACGCCGCCCTTTCCACAGTTTACATATTCCATAGTTGTTCAATAAGATCAATATAAACAATATCTTAATTATTCGGGTTTTTTTTATAAACTGGACAGACGTTTGGCCATACAAAACCCCATCTGATATAAAGTAGGACGTAGCTTATTATTATTGGTTATTCGTTTGTGGACTCAGTTTCCGCACTTAGACTCTTAATAGGTCCGAGACGTGGCTTATTGGAAGGCCAGGCCTATTCAGGAGGCTGTTCAATCACTTCAATGAACCCATATGAAACTGCCTAGGGAAGATGGAAAGGGGGCATGGAGTTCCTTTGCTGTTTTTATAAGAAAGGACGAACCTAATCATGCAGTGCGGCGTCTGGGGATGTATCAACCAAAGGGTCAAACTTCAGCGTGTTTTTAGATGAGCGTTGTTTTTAAGGGTATGTCGGAATCAGATTGTGTAGTTTCATGTAGTATTCTCCGGTGCGAAATCTATATAAGACTGAACGCTGATGGTCAAAATACAAGAAAGATTCGTCGTTTTGGAATCGACTGGAGATTAATACATCATCAAAGTTAGGCAGCAATCGTTACTTTCATATTCATGTAACCCAAACTAACCACTCGATTCTACTTTTGTGTCTAAGAGTGCGTTAGAAAAGCTTACATGACCTGCATTTAATCCTTGCTATATAGTATTCTAATAGTTCCACTAAAAGCAATAATTTACAACTGTAAGGTGAGTAGACTGTACTTACTGCGCAGGAGTTGAAACTGAAAAACACTCACACGGACAGTTAAACGCTGAAACTAGGGTAGTTCAGTCGTGTACCTTCTTAGTTTATATTCATAATTATTATAAGAAAATCTTAAAAATGGAATTTATACGCACAAATTTTTTGATTCAAGACGAAGAAACACATTTGAACACATACCCAGAGATTAACTATAATTATGATGATTATTGCCCTAACTTTTTGCAACTTTTTTATGAGAGGGCTAATGAGAGTTGTGATGAGGGATGGGATTGGCAAGTGTGGCAGAATGAGATGAAGGCGGAGACTGAATCGACGAATTTGAGTTATAGTGAAGAAGGTGAGCTTTTCATTCTGTGTACCTCTACTAACCTTTCATATAGGGTTGTTGTTACTGTTTTAAAGTTCTCCATCAACTAGTAATACTTTAATTCAGATACATTTAACCACGTTTCTATTTCAATCTTCTTTTAGGTATCTGTGTGCCATTTTCTGGAAAAGGCCTCCAAATCCCGCCATTCCTCTCTGCACTGTGCCACTCTTTGCTACGTACCTTCTGTGTCTTTAATTTATTTATTATACACGTTAGTCAAACAATACGAGTGCTGCCTTCATTAAAATACAACTAATTATTTTACCTGTTTTTGGTGAAATATACTGTTATATTTTATCTTTCTAATTCCTTGAAAAATGGAGTTAAAATGGAAAGTAAAATAACTAAAAATAAAACGAAATGTGTAGTATAAAATAATATTGATATATTAGTAAATAATTAGAAGTGCAAACCAAATGTTGCAAACCAACTTACACTAATAGCCAATAAATTAAGTATATAATAGGTCAGTTTAGTAATAAATGTGCCCTTTAGTTTTTCATACGCTCATAAATTGTAATATGCATAACATTCTAGTTTCTGATAATGTCCAATAGGTCTTCTACACTTATATTGAAGTATCACACAGATTTAAGAGCCTTTAAATTTTATTAATTATATTTTAGTTATAAGATCATGTTTTAAGCGATTTATGCGAATTGACATCCAGGCCTTAACTCACGACAACATTCTTAAACAACTCAAAGTTAAAAGGAAATCGGGTTTTAATTTTACATATATTAATTATTTTAAATTAGAGCTCTTCTATTCAAGCATTAAATGCAAAATGCACTGTAAATGAAAACATGTGCAGGCGCCGGCGCCAAATTGTTTACAATTTACAACAGTTATAGTTTTCCTGTGCAGGTGGATTTTATTGCCATAATTCTCGATAGATAAACTAGTTTCCGAATATGGATTCGCTTGATTGTCTTTTAAGTAAGTCATGGCTTAAATCTTGTGATACGATACTATCGCATTTTTTAATTCTTGTGTAAAATTCATGGACAATATATATATATATATAACGTACTCTAAATCTTATACACTATAATAAAATCTCGTAAAAGGGTTGATTCAGCACACAAATATAAAAAAATATTCCTAATGGGATCCTGTAATTACTCCTAATGTATAAAATAAATAACACTACTCTTTATGTATTACCTCCTAAAATAAGACAATATTGGAAGGTATTGGAAGATGCATTTACTACAGATGGGATTTACTCTAAAAACAATAATTAACACAGTTAACCTGATTTTCACTTTTAAACATACACCTTAAATAGAGATGGTCAGGACACGTAGCCAGTAGTAGTAGCAGCGTATACATTTAACAGAACCAGATCCCCAGAGAAGACCAGAGAGATGGGCCGACGGGAGCAAAGAGGTTGCTGGAAAAATTGGGTGACGATGGCACAATATAAAAAAGGGTGGAAAAAGTTGAATTGTTATATATATTTCTGTTCCATGTATCTCAATAAGATTTATTTATTTGATTAGATTCGATTTGATAAGATGTGAATGAATAAAGGCTTATTATTATTATTATTATGACAATAATTATGTTTTATTACTATCAGCGAAATAAATATTCATCTATATATTATTATAACTATGAACACAATAAATCAAACCGAATAACAATTGTTAATTAACATCTGCCGTACCTTATAATTTGTACTGATTTTCAACAAAGTGTAAAATTATATCCTCTATTTCAGCTTCATGCTGATTTATTTTAATACATAGGTTTGTTTTAGATGTCTTGTCCCCAACAGTAACACGAAAGGAGCGTACAGCGTTCAGCAAAGCACAAATACAAAGTCTGGAGACAGAGTTTGCGCGAGCCAATTATCTTACACGATTGCGAAGATATGAAATTGCTGTCGCACTCAATCTAACTGAAAGACAGGTTATCATATAAATATAATATTAAATAGTAAGATGTGTCATATTCATACACAAAACATGTAGTTACGACAGGACGAAAAGTAATAATGAACTATTTACTTAAAACACAATAATTAGTAAAAACTATGAGTCTAATTCCATGGTTTTTAATAAGGGCATTTCGTCTCTTTCTGACAAATAGAATTTGCGCTGCGATAAAAAGAGCTAGATGGATTTGTATTACATAACTTAAACTTTCAGATATATTTTTTAAGAAAGGTTTCACTTAAGAATATCAACTTTTAACTTTGAAGTTCCATAGTGTTGTGAGTTTCAAACTATTTAGGACTTTATACTTTTGGTTATAATGAGTAATAAACGAACAACACATCCATTTAGGACTGAACCTTAGCAATGAAACAATTTATAATATATTTCAAGGAGTGTTCTATAACCTAGATCTTTATTTTTTTAGGTAAAAGTATGGTTTCAAAACAGAAGAATGAAATGGAAACGCACTAAAGGAACTAAAAACGCAAAGAGAAAGAACTAATTTACAAATATTTTGTAAACAAACTCCAAAATAAATAATAATAATGCATATATTTAACGTTTGCAACGTAACATCCATCATGTGATTTTACAAACCAGATTTTGGTATTAGCAGAGGAGATATTTGAGTTCAAAGTAGCCAATATGAAAAACGCCAATTTCATATATATTTAAGGACCTAATATTTTAGAGTATATGACAATAAAATTTCATTTTCAATTCACTAATCTTTTTATTCCCTGTAGAATTAATGTTTGTTTGCTACATCAAGGCTGTTGATAGACATCGTAATTAGGTCATTTGGGATTGCCAATGACAATTGTTAACTAATTATCGGTAGGTAAGTTAAAAAAACAAGAAATCATGAGATAAGGATATGTTTATTACACAAATTCATACCTCGGGCACGGAACAACCGGCCTGACTGTAGAAACTAAACCAAAATACAATATTGTAAACTAAAAAGCTATCTTTGGAAGAAACTAAACATTGGGCGGTGGCAGCCATTTTGTTCTGAGCACAGATTATCAAACTTCCAAATACTAAAATAGTTATATAACAATTTTTAACGTGTTAGGGTGATTGCTTACTTCAGAATATTTACATTTCTACCAGCCGTATACAGAACGTGAATCAATCTCTAACTAGTTTCAGGATCTGTCAAAATAACTACAAGGGTATAAACAAGGTACTTGACAGTTCCCAAGACTTGATACGTTTTGCAATACAAGTGTAAGACGATAAATTAAGTTGAAATTGCGCTCGTAATAAACACCAATCACGGTTAGAATACAACAGTATTCAAGTTCATAGATTTAAATAGATTAACTAAACCCGAAGATAGCTACTTATTTGAAGAAATATTTACAGAATATAACATTCAGGCTGCTATAAAAAAGCCACAGGTATATAAATTAATAATCAACAAGGCAGGCATTACTAAAATCGAAATAAAAGTCAGTGATAATATTCATTCTAGTGGAAGAAAATATGACATAAGATTTGTGTGTATCCAATGTACACACTGAGCAACGCATTTTTCAATATAAAATAGAATTAGTTAAAAGTAACGTGTAAGCAACCCCCTACCACACCTGTAACACCTAAATGTAAACTTGGACCATACTCTAATATATAGAACCAAAATAAAATACTATTATATCCATATTCAACAATATTATAACGCATTTACTTAGAATCAACCATGAGTAATATTTACAATGTTCAGACAAACAGGCACTATTTAAGAATTTATGTACTGACATTTCGAAAATATTTGGTCGGGGTTTTATGTTATGTGAATATTGTCGAATAACATGGTACAATGATGGCGCCCAAATTAATCTAGCTTACGGAGTAGATGAAGTTTCTGAGGTGTTTACTCAAACATACTTTGACGTATGAAAATTTATGGGAACAAATTCAACAATAGACAATTCATACTAGAGCCACATTCCGGTGCTTTTATTAAAACCCGAAACACTAGACCTAGGGCTTTCGCCTTTGGGATTGATGACATCGTACCATGTGATTTGGTTGATCGGTGCGCTTAACTAAGTGATACATGTATTAGTTTCTATGAAACATTAATTATTATGATAACATGGAAAAATATGTTTTGAGTGATATATTCATAATTATTATTATATCCATTGATTGTTTTGAAGTCATTACACTGCTACGTCATAAGGAAGGCCTGATTGCATCGAAACATGCCAAATATGACATTGAGCAAATTTGCACATACATTTTTTTTATATATACCCTATATACACTGCACATTTTGCAGTTTGTGAATATACCGTTATTTTTACATATATTATATGTAATATTATATGGGGCCGTTCAAGTATTATGTAAGCACTATAGGGGGATTTTTGATTTTCTTATTTGGTGATCACGTCAACAGTCATTATTTACTTTTTTTTAATATATTACTGCCAGATTATCTAAGCTTGAAAATGAATTTCATTTTCGAGGATTTCTACAAAAAAGTAATACGTTTATGAACTTTTATTTTTTGAGTTTTGCTTACTTTTGCTGACAAGAAGGGGTTTGGGGGGGGGATAGATCGCAGTAAATCTTCTTACGTAATCTTGAACGATCCCTTTGTATTAAACATAAATCTATATAAGATCAGTATTTTTTATGTCAATATGAAAAACATTTCAAGGAACTAAAATGGACCTAACTTAACCTAATTTGAAATGTCTTTTACTACAGATAGGAATATAATAATTTCAAAACAATCTATTACACAATTGTCTATTACGCAAATGATATGAAGCTGATGAATTTTTTTATGAAAATAAATTATAAATGCATTTTGATCCTGACTAGACAATTTTGAATGTCAAAATCTTATTCAACTAAAGGCGATTTTTACATTTCGACCAAATAATATGTGATAAGTATCATATCATAATTTCGAATAAAAATCACACCATGATTTAGAATGTACAATAGTCAATGGCGGCTACAAAAATTGTTGATGTGAAATAAATACTAGACTTCATACCATTTGCGGCGGCGTATTCACAGCTCGTCATTCATATTTACAAATAAGGCTTCTTGGCTCTCACTATTGCGTTCAATCGTCACACGCGAACAAAACCACTAACTTCACTATTGTTTCACTATTCACTATCACTTTCTCACTATCCACAACGGTTTTGCCGCGTCCGGTTGTTATACAACCAAAAAGTACAGGTTTCGTTATGGTCTACTGTCAGTTTGGGACGGGGCGGTCGTGACGACGGGAAGCACTTGCGGGACAACTTGGGGGATCACCGTCAGGGATTTTGGTATTTTGGGGAGTGACATCGAACTGTCGACCGGCTTCACGGCATTGGTTATAATCTGTGGCGTCACAACGGAGAGCGGCTGTGACGTCACTAGAGATAGGGTCTGTGACGTCATAGTCGACGTTTTAGGCGGAATCGGGGCGATGGTGATGTTTTTGAGACCGACGTTTTTAAGTATTGTGGCGGCGTTTGTCGTCAATTGGGCGTCACTTTTGTCATCCTTCTCGGTGGTTATATTTTGGACCACCGTGCCTCCGTTTCCGAGCATCGCGGAGGTCTGGACTTCTGTGACTACTGACGTCTCCTCGGTCGAGGGTTTGGTGGACTTCTTCTCGTGAAGCCGTTGCTGTCTCTCTTTCCGGATGAGACACATTTTGTTATAGTCCTCGAAGGATATGTGGTACCGGTTCCCTGATGATATAACTTGCACCAAACTTGGCAAGCTGTGACCGTCTACGGCCGTTTTGAGCGGCTCTCGAGCGATCTTTGCCACATTCTCCTGGAATACAGAGAATTTATTATTTTAGCTATACATATATGCCTAAAAAAATTAATTTTCTTATATTATTATGAGTTGTAATAAATTTAAAAGACATTACCTGAGTTATCGGCATCAGTGTGGGTCTCCAACCCTTGTTATTAGATTTTTGTTTCTTAGGCTCTTTCTTTTCTTTCGGTTCCTTCGGCGTTTCTTTCTTATCTTTCTGCTCTTTAGGGGGCTCTTTCTTTTCTTTCGGAGGCTCAAACTTCGGTGGGGGTAAAGGGGCAGCGGCCACTTCTGTTGGATCCGATGCCGACACACCCTTGACTAATTGTTGAATGTTGTGCAATACATTTTGTATGGCCTTCCGTCCTTGGGCATTTGGTGTGTTGATCGCTATCAATTCCGGGGGCAACTGTTTGCTTTTCTTCGTTTTGGGGGAAGGTTTTGTAAAATCTGGAGGCGGCATGAATTTCTTTTCCGGGGTTTGGCTCGATTTCAGCAAACTCTTTCCGTTCACCGATGGTTTCTTCCGGAATTCGATGAGACTGGATGTCTTCGGTGCTTCGACAGGTGTCGGAGCGACATTATCATACGCCTTCAATCGTTTTTGCATGGAATTGTTGTAGTTGGCGGCGTGAGGGGATGCGTTATGCGATAAGATCAAATCCCCACTCCTGAAGTACTTCTCCAACAAAATCAGATGACGCAGGAAGCTGGATTGGTTTCCGTAGGGCCTTTGCAGTTCGTTCCACAGCTTCTTCGTTTCCACATCGAATTGTATAAGAGAATTACACTTTTCCCAGCCCGCTGGAGTGATTCCCTTCACGTTATTAAACTCAACATTGCACTGAAGGTTCATTTCTTCTTCGCCGGGGAACAATTCTCGTACAGATATGGATGGATTTGTTTCTAGTCTCTTAACTGGATTTGAGTATTTTGAATCCGAAGGTTTTTTCGGATCTTTGTCAATCTTCTTTGACAGCTCGCTGAGGTTCTTCTTGACCTGGCTGAAGCTTTCTGACAACTGCCACTTGTTCTTCAATGTATTGATGTCGGCCGGTCGTTTGTTTGGTATGGTCTCGATCGTACATTCATCATTTAGGGAAATGTTTTTGATGACGTCTTCTGACTTGTCCGTCTCGAATTCTTCTATTTCAGTCTCTTTCTTGGGTTTCTCCTTGTGCGCGACAATCTGACCGAGCTTTTGTATCCTCTTTACATTCTTATCGGCAATTCTTTGCTGTTGTCCAACTTTTTGTATACCCAGATTCTGCACTTTAAGTATATTCCGGTTTTTCTGAGTGAGATTTAATTTTTGGAACCGTGCTGGATTGTTTTGTTTCTGGAGCAGGTATCGTAATTCCGTTTGTTTGTCCACGCCTATGAGTTGAGTCTCATCTACTGCCATTTCTGATTCGGAGCAGTCACTTTGGGCCAATTCGGGTGGCTTCGCTCCGGGAACCGGTATCTTATTGGAGGATATGAGGCTCTCTATATCTTCTTCTAAATGAGTATTCTTATGCGATTCTGTTTCTTCCAATAACTTCTCTTTTTCTGGGGAGCTTTCTGTCATTCTTTCGGACGATTCACTTGTTTCTGGTTCAGTGGATTTGCGTTGCTTTATCTTTATTTTGGTTCTCTTTTTCTGTCTGTTGGCAACATTGTTGCAGTCTTCTAATGCGGAGGTGTCTTCAGTCTGTTGTTCCAACTCGGGTGGTATGTCTATATTGTAGATCTCCAGCAATCTGAAAATTCAAAACAAAATTAGGCCTGCAACACAAATATCAATAATGTGATAGTAATTTTAAAGTATGTGGAATTTGGAACTTTGGAATTGGAATATAAAATAAGTTAAAATACTCACTTCCGTCTATAAGCTCTGGCGTGGTTATCATTATGGCCGGGTCGTTGTAACAAAGTGCAGTAATACCGACACACCTTACAAAGAACTGGTCTTTCGGTAAACTGAACGGGAATCCCGGCTTCTTTGAGCATTGGATTCAAGTCTGTGTAGCCCTGGAGTTTAAGGTTTTATATTTTAATCACTATACAATTTAAAAAATTCTAATATAATTTCTAGGATTGGAATTTAGCAAACATGTCTTGTTGTCGTGTCGTCGAAAATCATATCGAGAGCCTTCTAAGTTTCTGCAAATTTCTGATATGCTGACGTAATGTTTTTTGTTATATAATATATAATAGGTCGATAAAAAAAGCAAAGGGCTATACGTTTTAGTGGTCTTTTTAACAATAATCGAATATATGATATTAGACAAGTATTATATATTGATTATAATAATTTTAAAATGGTACTAAACAAATAACTTACATGATGTATGAAGTGTAAATTGTGGTGTTTAGTCAGCCGTCGACGGCAAAGAATACAAGCCATCAGCGGTGCCAGGATTCTGTAATGCTCGCCGCATAATGGTATCGTGTGCAGACCAGGGTAGTCTCCGTCTAGCTGGAGCTGAAAGAATTTTATATAAATTGTTACTACTTATTCCTGAATCATGATATAAAGAGAAGAGAGAGAGAGCCGTTCAAGTATTACGTAAGTAGATTTACTGCAATTTATCCCCCTCCCCCCCTTGTGTTAGCAAAAGTACGCAAAGCTTCAAGTATAGACAACGTGTGGGTCACATGTGTCAAACAGTAAATAGCACTGTTGATGTAATCACCAAATATTAAAAATGAAAGAAAATTGCTTCATAAAGGCAGAAATTCTGACAACATTCTGTCAGATAAAATGTAGAACAATAAAAGAAAATACAAACTTTCCTCTTAATACTAATATAGATCGAGAATTCAATCGAAAAATTATAAGTTATTGTTAAAATAAATGTCATTTACAATCAAACGATGGCATTATTTACTTACATAGATATTTAAAATTATATAAATATCCCATAATAGTTACTGTTTTATTATAAATAAAATATACATAATGTACTCACCAGCTTATTAACACTGGATCTCATCTTAATAAGCCACTTGCGTCGTATGGAATGCTCTGCGGGTAAGACACACCCACTCGTGTGACATGTTGCCAGTCTTCCCGGAGCCTCTGAGGGTTCCTCTTCGCTCTCTTCTTCCAGTGGAGGACTTACTGGCTTATCAGTACCTCTGCAAAGGTGGAATAAGTACCTCAAGTTCAAAAATCTGATCTGATAAGCCAAACTCCCTCTTTGATTGCGCAATTTCCCAGATTCGAAAGCATTCACAATTTTTACTTTATCACTTAAAACACATTAAGTTTTCGTTTAGACATTATGAGTAAGTACAGGAATTTTCTTCGCATTTGCTGTTGATGCGAACTGTACGTATATTAAGCTTGACAAACAAGTTGATACGCACATTTTTGACTTTTTGAATATAATTAGTTCCTATAACTAAAGCTAATAACAAAAAATAAGACACGCACGTTTGGTTTGAAGTAAATAAGGATCCCTCGAAATTTAAGAATGTGTCGTAACTTATAGAGATTTTATATTTCTAAGTCGGAGAGGTTTTATAAGGGCAAAATAATGAGACCTGGTACTTACATTAATATTTTCGCTTACCCAGTTCTCATTTTACCTTGCCTTGACGTAAACGGTTTCGAATGTAATCACCTTTTGTGAGGACGGGTAATAAATAAGTATCATTTACTTACGCAGTATTAGGCGGAGAGGGAGGCTGCGGTACATCTAATGGTTTGCCCATGGGCCGCTTCCTGTATGATGGGCAGTTGGCTCTGCGGTCTACATGACGATAGCACGCGTCACATAGACAACTGTCAATTGTCAACTTCTCTTCGTCTGTGGAAAATGTGTTGTTTTCAGCATAGACACAAAAATTCAATCATCTCTTTCCATCTCAGCGCCAACAACATTTAATAGAAAGAGACAAAAGAGTACTTTATTAGATTATATAGGGTGCATTTGCAACTTACTGTCAAGCACTTTCTTCTGCCTCTCGCTACTCTTCATCTGCGCGATGTGACAGGGCGTGTCAAACAATCCGAATTTTCCACCACAATAGAAACACTGGTCCATACACAATCGTCCCGGGTGGATGCTGAATGAAGACGCCTTCTCTGGGATAACCAGATTAACGGTTTCCTTTGGTTCCGGTTCAGGTACAGCTTCTGTGTCTAAAGAGGTTAATAGATATTAACCTAAAGGAATACACTTCTTTAACACAAGATTTTTTTAATTTATAAATATCATTGTATACAAAAATATATCAATCAATAACGTGTTACGATTTCCTCGCTAAAATTGGCCCGATTTGGCTTAATATTGAAATATTTGTGAAATGTCGTTGGAATGTTAAGACGGTGGGAAACATAAATAGTAAAAAAAAGACTTAGAAGTGTTCCTAGCTGGAAAATATTCGAACCATCAGAAATTTGTGTTTTACGAAACACAAAGTTAGTAGTTATTACTCTAATATCTTAAGTCTGTTTTGAATTAAGTTTTGACACAAATATATGTAGGTGATACAAAGTTCATCGGCTCTTATAAACACATATTAAATACTTAAATATGAAGTATTCGTTACTTAAATCAGGGGCGCTACAATTTATTAATTTAGATAGGAATTCAAAACGCCTTAATGATCTGCATTTCCTGTAAAAACTCAAAAAACCGAAGTACGCTTTTCAAATAATCCACGACTGTAGAATGCTATATTATTTAAGTTCTATCTTCTCTTCGGGGATATCTAAAACTGAATATCATATATATAGAAACATAGAAAGGCCACTATTTTAGCCTTGTCTTGTTAAAGGTATTGCGGAATTTGCTTCATAAGCATTAAGACTATAGCGCTAAACCGAATTAGGTAGGTATAACTTATTTAATCATTTTGATTTTTTCCTTATCTAAACATTTAAACCATGTTGTATATACAGTGGATTTCGCGTGTTCAGTATACCGCAATATATGCTTCGTAGTAGTAACTACGAAGGGACCAGTAATTTCGTCGTTATATCCGGAAGTCGATAAAGACAGGCTATGTGTTTATATTAATTATTGATAACATTTGCACACATACTTCACTGGACTTGATGCTTGCGGATTTTCTTCATTTTTAAGCATTTGGAATCAACGCATTTTAATATTTTATCCCGGTTCTTCCACATCGTAGATATTGTTAAATAGTTTGTATTAAATTATATGCTTTCCACATTCGTTAACAGAAAAAGTACGTCTAAGAGGTTTATTAAAAAGTTGAGGCTCTACCCAGAATATCACTTTGAAACTGACCCATAAAATTTAACTCAGACTTTAAACAAAAGATAAATGTTTGCGAAATAAATAAATCTGTCTTTAGCGGCTAACTTCAGTCGCAATATCATTATGGGATTCTTAGGTATTGGTTATTAAGGATTAAAAACAGCCGCTACACCCGAACTGGGCATTACATCCAACATCGCTATAGCCACATACATTTTGTACTAAATTAAGCTTTCTTCTTTACATTCAAGGGGCTTAGAAGTAATTTTCTTATAGCTAAATAGTC
This sequence comes from Pieris rapae, assembly GCF_905147795.1. Lineage (NCBI taxonomy): Eukaryota > Metazoa > Arthropoda > Insecta > Lepidoptera > Pieridae > Pieris > Pieris rapae. Next base: position 10,242,668 of record NC_059514.1, read on the forward strand.
ACTTCAACCAACCAAATAAATTAAATCTGTATTCCATCTTTGGTATTTTTTTTGTATAATTTATGTTTCCTGTAGGAATACACAATAATAAATAAATAATAACGTGAACTAACTACGCTAATAAAGTTCCTTTAATTAAGACTGATCAAAAAAAAAGGTAATTAATGTAATAATAATGAATTTTAGCATTTATTTATTGCTAAAGGAAACTGTTAGCTAAGGGAAATCTAATTAAATATTATATATAGTTTTGACTATGATAAACAAAATGATAAAAACCATCACCAAAAGTTAGGCATTGGTTAGTTGGTGTTAGATAACGAATGTTAATCAAAATAATATGTAATTAAAATTATCTAGGAATCCTCTTAAACTACACATCTATTAACGCTTCCTATAGTGGTATGCTTCACTTCAAGGGCGAAACATCAAAATTGTTTACATATTTAAAAACTATATTCACCGTAAAATATTTAATTAGAAATAATAAATTTCGCATTTCATCTTATCGCTCAATTAGAGTTGAAAGTCGTATGAAACTACGAATTGCATTATCAAATCAATGTATTTAAAATATTATAAAAAAATAAATGGAGTTTCTTGATCATTCTTCTCCATACAAAACTACAGCCAAAATCTGTTATAACGACATCAAAGGGCTACTCATATTTGATCGCAAAAGCCGATAGCCATAACTGCTGATGAAGTTGTCATTAAGAACTTAAAACAATGGAATTCAGCCGGGATCTTTGATTTTGGTCAATATAACTGATGTCGTCATAAACGGTTTTACTTGTACCTTTTAGAAGGGGCAACTAGAGTCATTTCTTTAAACATGTTTGTAATTTTGAGTTTCATAAGCGCCTTTTTAATAGGCCCAATTGAAATAAATGATTTGACTATTATATTAATTTCAACAATTAGTTGTTTCCGTATATTTGACTAGTTTGTTACAGGGATTATTTATAAAATATTAATAAGTATTCCATAGTAATATTTACTTTAAATTCCGTCTGTGAATACCGTAATTGTAATTTAAATTCACGCATTCGGAGTTAGATTAATTATTTTTTAACATGCTATTTACATATTATGAGCCAAACAATATTATTTTGTAAGCGTTTCGTTGTTAACAATTTATAAAAAAATGATCAAAATTTACGGTATCAAGTTAAACAAAAATAAGACGAATGTTAAACTTAAAAAATTGGTTGGCTCATACAAAATTAATATTAGTTAATGTCCACAAACCATGATTGTTACTTCTATTACTGTAATGTGACTTTCTGTGCCCACCGTCCAATGTTGCGCCTGCAACGCCCTGCAAACAAAAATATTTCTCTATAAAACATGTATAAGATTACTAAAAATAACTTAAATCTATTAAGTAAACTGGGCCACATTATCAACAAGCTTTATTAAGTTTACACTGAAAATTTATATGAGCTTTCTTCCAGAAAGTATTTTTTCTGCACATCCAAACCAGGGTTAAATATATTTATACAAACCCAGACGTTAATCAATTTAGCTATAGAGGTTTAATATATATGTATAAACAAATTTCAAGTTCAAAAGCTCAGGTTAAGAGCTTTACGCAAACATTTTATTAATATAATAAATATGATCCTATTCTGTTTATTTGTTAAAAAATCAGAACAAATATCAAATATTATGTTTTATAGTATGTTTCTAAATATGTTCCTAGATATAATGTAGTTTCTACGAGTAGGAGGAACATATAGAATATACTTCAACCTATTCCTCTACAAAGAACAGTTTAATCAAGTAGGCGAGCTTATATATATGTAACTTATATAAAGAAACAAGTGAGTTGAAATACTGAAACTGAAAATTCTTTTTTTTCATAGAACAAGGGGTAAACGGGCAGGAGGCTCACCTGAGTGATACCGTCGCCCATGGACACTCAATGCCAGAGGGCTCGCGAGTGCGATTCCGGCCTTTTATTCGTACAATGGCTAAACTAAAACTTTAAAAAGATAGTTACCTCTCGCCTCTCTATGGTGTAGTAGGCCTCGTCATCGCAGCCAGCCTCTCCGACCTCCACTAATGGCTTGCCCCTATGTTTGCTTTTCTGAAAGGTCATCTTTAGGGAACTCCTGTGCCTCTTCTTATCACCTCTGTTTAATTTTATCACAGTCTTCAACGTGCCCGTGTAATCTGACTTCGACGCTTTTCCCTTCCCCATTATATTGTAGTTTGCCCCATAAATTAGCTCCTTTTCTTTCAATTTCTTTGCTTTAGCTTCATTTGCTGCTTTATGTGTTAGTAGACCTAAAGTTCTTAGCACGTTCTCCTTTCGTTTTTGACTCTCTGGTGTCTCGTGTAGAAGGTTGCTCGGTCCTGGCATTTCCGTTGAACTACGCGATTTCGTTCTAGTAACCGGCTTTGATAACTTTTGGTCATCCATTTTGACGGAGGCCTCCGTTTTGGGTTTGATAAGTTGTACTGTTTTGGTTTCTTCAAGCTTCTCAGTCACTGAAGGTTCAGGCTTTTTGGCATCCTCTGCCGCCTTTGGGTCAAATTTCTCTTCGGTTTTTACGATGGTCTTAGTAACATCAGTAACTGCTGCAGGGATGTCAACAGTTTCCATTTTTTCCGCTTGAACAGTTTCGGAACTGGATATGTTTTCAGGGGTTGACCCTACATCCACCAATGGGGGTGCTAATGCTTCAGTTTCAACGGGCTGTGTTACCTCAGGCGACTTCACAGCAACGGGCGTCGGCGTGATGGAAACTTCAAACTTTTTGATTGGTTGTGGTGATTTAATTTTTTCTAATGTAGCCATTTTATCATCTATATCAGCGCTCGAACCAGACGACTTTCGCGATATAGACTCTCTGGAATTCCGCTTCATAATTTGAATATCAGAACAATTTAATTTCGATTCCACATTCCGGGGTGTTATAGATATTTGGCTGGAATCCAGTGTAACTCCGCCTATAGTCTGTGTAGGATTGTTGGGTTGTAAAGTTGCAAACTGATGTAAGTCAACTTGTGGCGACGGTACCGGTTTATCAACCGATTTCCGTATTTCTGTCAATGTCACATCTTTGCCGAGGGATTTTTCAAATATACTAATGGCATCTGATTCCTTTGAGTGATTGGAACTGGTAGATTCCTTGCGTGCACTGACGCTGTTCCGTTTTATTAAAGTAACTGAATTCGGAAGATCGACGTCTATTGATCGACGAACTTGATCCCGTTTAACTATAGAAATAGCAGAGTTATTTTCGAAACAACTTAAAACGTTTTCTTTTTCAAGAAACCTTTCAGGTGATTTCTCAGGTTGCATATCTTTTAAGGGCTTAATGTCTGCCCCAGACTTTGGTATTAGAACGACGTCATTTGTAACCATGACCGTCTTATCATTTGATTTAGATTCAGATTGTTGCCTCTTCCTTCGCTTATCGAACTCTTCAAACTCCTTCAGTCTATCCATTAACTTGTCTATACTAGCTACTGTTGCACGTTTGTAAGTTATTTCAGGCTTACTATCTGAAGATTTTTCTTCTGAATCTTCATAGTGCAATCTTATATTTTCACTATCATCCTTGATGGGTGTGCCTTCATTGGTAATTTGAATGTTAGAGTCTTTTTCTTTCGCGGGAGTTTCACTAACTATACTGTTGTTATCTCCTAAAGGTTTTGATAATCCATAGAATTGGCGAACTGATTTTGATTGCATCTGATCAACCATTGAATTACTCTCATTTGTGCTTTCCTGATCACAGTCTATGTTCTGGTCCAAATTGTGAATGAGATCAGTGATCTCCTTAGACAAACTGTCAACAGTATCTATAGGCTCTGATATTTCAGTATCTAAAGAACCACTTTTGCCAACTTGATTGGCCCCGGCCCGTGGTGTTGTGGCAGTCTTCTTTCCTCTTCTTGCTTTCCTTATATTTTTGGAAACTTCTTTTGAATTAAATGTCTTGGACATACAATTTAAAATACTACTACGATCCTCTAAAAGCGTATCATTTTCAGTCTCAAACAATTTGAGTTCAATATCTGCTGTATTTAAATTGTTAATCTTAACTCTATTACTATTATTGTTGTCAGAATCTAATGAAGTACTTCTTTTTAAGCTCAATCTTCTTTTGTCTTTCTCTAAGGAACTAGGTTCTGGGTCAGGCTTTATTTCTGGTTTGGAGTCAACATTTGGGGAAGGCACTTTTTCAATAGTTGAGATCTGTACATTAGTATCAATATCTATGTCTAGTTCAGTCTTAGGTTTATCTGTTTTCTTGTTGAGCTCCTTATCAGGTTCAGTAAGCGTTTCATTTAAGCTTATGTCAGACTCTGTGATATCTGAGCATTTTGAGATTTCACTTCCATCTCGAGAGCAGGAGCGACCCCTTTTTACCCTTTTACAGTCTTCTGAAGAATCTGGCATTTCTTGTTTGGAGTCTGAAGGAAGCCTTGTCCTCTTCTTTTGTTCTTTAATCACAACTTCATTTAAAAGATTGTTCTTTAATTTTCTGGGTTTCCCACTCCTTAAGTTTTTGCCTTCAAACAATGAAGGACTATTACTTCTTTCAGACCGCATAGAATATGGGCTTGTGCGGGGGCCAAGAATCAAGCTACTAGGAGAGTCACCAAGAACAGATTTCATCATGAGCATGTCAGAGCTTAGTCTGGACCGACGACCTGCTGTTTTAGGACTTGATGACCTAGAGTTGGGTGTGGTATCGTCAACTGGCTCTTTTTTAATTTCAGAAGCAGGTATCAAAGGGATTGCTTCCTTCTCTTGAGAATTATCAGGCTTCTTCAATGGTTTCCTTCCTCTTTTTGCTTTTTGCTTTATAACATTTTTCTTTATGACTGCAACTTTTTTACTTCTCAATTTTTTTGTTTTTCGGATACCAAGTGGTCTTTTCCTTATTACACCTTTAGGTTTTGCCACTGGCTTTTTAGTTTCTTGAGGATTTTTAGCTTCATCCTGACTTGCTTTGGATTTCTCTTCTTCCAAGTCTGAGGCCTTCTTTCTTGCTCGAGTTTTTGGCTCAACTGTATCCTCATCAATACTCTTGTCGGTTTCTTCTTTAGGCTGTTTAGTTTTCATGTTGGAATGTAGAATGAAACTCTTTCCTGTTCTTCCGACATTAGGGAACTAGTAGTCAACCCTATAACTATTAACACCTTGTATGTGCAGATTTATACAACAAATGAAAGAAAGTATAGTCTATGTATGTTTCTTTGTATTAAAATATATTATATCTCTGTTATTTATAATCCTACTTAAAAATGTTGACACTAGAACAATCTGAAGAACAGGCTCCTTCTTTTCTTCTGGTGTTTAATCATAATCCCAATAATTTTTATCTGAAATTAAATTTCATTAATTAAATACGACTCTTACTAGGAAAAAAAAAGAATAAGTTAAATTAAGTATTAAATGAAATGTTTTCAAATTGTTTGTAGTAGTATAATACTAAAATTAATGTTTAATTTAAGATAAATGCATAAATACTAAATATTTATGATTTCATTTTAACATAAACATCCAAGATATCATAATAATTAAAGTATATCCGCCTTAAATCGTGCTTTAATTACGTGATAAACAAAAGCAAAGCACGTTAGTCACTAAAGTTCGCGCACAATTTTGACATATTTTTACCAAGAAATTGCTCTTATTTCTATATTAAAAGGTAAAGCCAATGTTTGAAAATACGAAAAACAAAATAATATTTACGTTTGAATAGTCCACTGCGCAAAAATAATGTTCGGAAAAGTCATGAAAATCGTCATGTTTTGATGTTCATATGACCGCAACGCCACCTACAGCTGAGCGCTGCGTGTGCGTCGACTCGGGCAAGAGACAGAAAGCACCAAATCATTTCCCTACCCGTGGCGCACCTCCGTTATGTACTCATTAAATACTCACACTTTATTCCACGAAACTCCCAAAAACCACAATAAAAAGGTAATTAAACACTTAATGCACCATAATATGCGAAAAAGTTCAATAAAAACACGCAAATAAACTTAGAAAACGATTTTTGAAAAGCCCAAATGTCTGCAGGCGTCCGCCATAATGTTTCCTTCGAAACGAATAATATAGTTCTTATTGCTCTTGTAGCAAGCAATCGCTCTATTCGCTATTCAAAATGGCGACCGTGTGGCGTTCACAGTGCGCGTTAGCACGTTTTTTTGCTGGAAAAACCGGGTTGATCCTGAACAACACTGCAGATTTGGGTGCAAAAGTACGCCCGGATTCAATATCGGTAATTATTTTATTATTTACACCCGCGTCTCGTTGTAATGTCGTTTTGGCCGCGACATGTGACAGAACTATGGGCGTACACTCGCCAAAACAAGTTTGTGTCAAGTTTTTTTTTGCAGAATAATATTTTCAGGTTGTAAAAAAAATTATTTTCAAAAATCATATTCATAACCCATTTCAAAAACCCTTTTTTAGGTTAACAATGTAACCCAAAAATATTAATCGTTCCTTTTTTTTCAGTTTTGTAACAGACTATACTCAAGCTATGGAAACTCTCCTTTTGTAAGGAGAATACAGGAACAGTATGAGTTTGAAATAGTAAAAAATCCACCAGAATGGTCTTACGTTGAAAGACTTCTACCATTTGAAGGCATCCCAAAAGTAACACCTAAGGAATCTTATCCTTCGGGTTGGATTCCACGAAAAGAAGAAGCGAGCAATCTGCCATATTTTCTTCAGAGAACAAAAAATGAAGAATTACCCATATATTTAGATATCTCTTGTAGAGGAATGAGAAAAATTTCTAAGGTGAAAAAAATTGAAGGGGATATTTGGTTATTGAATGATGAGTTAAAAGAGTACTTGAAAAAGAGATATAATCGTTACATCGAATCTAGAGTTCATGAATTAAGTAAATTTATTGAATTTAAAGGAGATTATGTCACTGCTTTAAGAGAATGGGCGCATAGTAAAGGATTCTAGTGCTTTGAATAATAAATAAAGTAATTTAGTCTATTGTTTGTTTATTTTATTCCCCTTACTCTACTTTAAAGGCTATAGTTAAAATAGTTTAGTAATAAATAAATGTATATTTAAAAAAACAATTTAATAATTTCACTGTTCCTTAAATTGTCAGATAATTTAAACATAACTATCGCATAAATATTACATAGTTTAAAGCTAATTAGTTATTTTAATTTAAAGAAAAAGTTAATGTGTATGAATAATGGATACATGTTTCTTCAAACCTATCCATTATTAATATTACAGACTTAGTTATTAATTATGCCATACTTACATATCCTTATTAATCACCGAACAAGCAAGAGCAACAATACGACTACGTCAACCAAATGTGCAATGAATAAATAAAGCATCGAGGCACGCAGTCGAAACTTGTTTTGCTTAGGGTACGCAGCATGAAGTTTATTTCGTTCAGTCACCACTAGGGGCGCTGGCGACGGCGGAAGGTTTTATCTACGTAGCTATATAACATCCGCTTCTGGGCCTCACTACATGATATATTTTATTTTCGACTCGACCACACTTCTTTGTTCGAAACAACTTTTCTATATCTTATTGCGTTTGCCAAGCGCTTTGACATGATTTTCAGTATATTATGACTATTTTAAAGGTTATTTTCATTAATACTACGGCTTATGAATGTTTTAAAGTTAAGTTCGTAACGTGAGCGAGGAATCAATAACATTTACGGATTGATTACGTAATAAGATAAATGATTAACTAGCTAGGTAATGTCCAAGGTCGTACGCTTTCAGAATGTTATTGTGTATCTGTAATTATAAACGATTTAAAGGGTTGTTTCTTATTATAACATGTGTATCAAGAATATTTAATTAAGCGTAGTTCTGATTATTATTATCAGCTAAACGTATCGTATGTAAATGATGTTTGCGACGTCAAATATATGTTGTATACATACATATTTACTGTCTATGTATTCGTTATGTAGGTTCGCTCGTCTTTTAACACGAATCGTCCACGTTGGCATCTTTTTATCGATTTTAAAACTTTATTTTGCTCTTTTTCTTTGTGTTTCTGTAGGTTTTGAGTTACAGCCTACAGGGGATCATTTATGAGTTAGCTTTATTAATTATACCTTGTTTAGATATTTGACCTTGGCAAAACACGCTTTCATATTTATTATTAGTTACATAATGTGGCAGTCTCTAGGTTATAGATTTCATTACTAGGTTATGTTGAAAAATATTAAAGTATTTTGTGGATAAATAGATTTTACACGTTTATTGTGTTACAAGTTAACCAATAATTTCCCTTCTCTGGACTAGACACTCAAGTCTAGACTGTAAGTATCGACGTAAAAATAACTGATTGATTTCTCTGACTTCACTTGGTTTATTAAGGTTTGTATTTTCAAGAACATGTTATAAATGACATGCATAAGTTTGTTGGAAGGGCGTAACACACGAAGAGTTATAAAGAAGAGAAGATAAAAGAAGATAATTAGGCTTATTTTGTTTAAAACGTAAATAATATATATAATTATTTATTAGTTACGAAATCGAAACGAACGAACCTTAAGCCTAATACCTAATCAAATAAAAACAAATGCAGAGGTCGTAGCAAGAAATTAAAGAATTCTAAATATGTAATATATTATTCAAACCCTCTATCCTGACTTTAAATGTCTAATAAAACCTAACCTCACTCATTACTAACAAAAAAAAACAGAAGTTACCATGCGCTAAAATTTTTTTTCCACTTTTAATGTTCTATTGTCTCGTTCAGTCAAATTGCATTTACGCCATGATGAACAGAGATGGTGCGTTTGTTCAGATGGTGCTATTATACCCATAAAGGTTTCATGCCTAAGGGGGCATATATAAAAACAAAATACCAAATTCTCTTAAAGTACTGTAAAAGTTCTCGGGGATTTGATGTAAGTGCCTAACAATTTGTGTTTGTTGTTATCATATTAAGAACAATTTTTTTATTACAATGTATTTAAAATATATCTGGATTGTACGTCGTTATGTGATCTATTTATTGTATAACCTTCTACTAAATCTACATACAATTTGTATATGTTGAATATGAATTACCGATCCTGGTAAAATGTTCAAAAACTTAAATAAAGGTCATCTAATAAAAAGACGTAGTATACGTGGGCACGGTTAATCTCCATTAACACTGGCAATGTCCAGTGTACCAGGGAGGATGCTACTCATGTTTGTGCAGACATAACTATTCCCTATCCTGTAGATGTCCAATACGACCTCATATGTATCTGGATTGGATAGCTCTCTACAAACCACGGGGATGTGAAAACATCACCAACTTTCTAAGGGCATAGATACAAAGAAAAGCCACCCTTCATTGTAGCTTTTAAACCTTTATATGTTCAGCAGTTAATTAAGTTACAGGACTATCTTGGTTAAGTAAGAAGGAGAGAGTGGCTGACACTAATAGTTCATTTTATATTTATTTGTACGTGAACAAGTAGTTAAAGTTACTTACACGTTTAGTTAAATCGGCTGAACTTATTTCATTTTAAATATATTAAAAAAAACATCAAAACGTCATAAACATTAAGTAAAAGTACCTCCAAGGTAAAGTCTACTTCCGAAAATTACTTACAATAAATATTTATTTAATTTCGTGTGTTAACATGTTTGGATTTTACTAAATGCTTAGGTGTAATTAAATCGTAATTAGCGTCGTTTGTAGGAAGGTCATTAATTAATGACGAAATACTTAATGTGTTATTTTACAGCTAGTTTCATAAACTTTGTTAAATGAATTTATTTATCATTTTTATAACCAAAAGTTATTTTCTATATTTCAATTGAGTTTATAAATGTGTAATAATATTTCTCGGGGCGGCGTTTATAATATATTGAGTTATGACTTATGACGTAGCTTTAGACGCAAATGTAAAAACTGTCAAAAACCTGTCAAATACATTAAATTTTTTTTCGAGTGGCGATAATTTTTTATTGGCAAGTGTTCATCACGTCGAGATTCTGATTATAATTTTATGGGAAATACATAAGTTATTATAGAACGGGCAAACAGGCATGAAGGTAACCTTATACTGCGGCACATGGTCATACACAATGTCAGAAGGCTTGCAATTGCGTAATTGGCCTCTGAAACGATCGTTAGTCAAATAGTTTCAATGGGCAACGGGTATTACCTAGTAGTGATTAGTTAGTTTCTGTTAAATTTTTCAAGGGCCTTCAACTTACTACCGAAAGAGTAGCTACTCTAAATAAAACTTTGAACAAGTAAATATTATAAAAAATACTGTAAATGGAACTAATTATAATTTTCTAATGATAACAAAGGAATACTTTGAGAGCGTAGCTAATTAATAAAATATTGTGCCTTATAATATTGGTTAGACACACAAATATTTAAAAAACTACTGTAACACATTTATTCCCTTTACCTTAAATATCCAGACCTGGTGTTCTTCGCCGAATTAAAAACTTAACTTCAGGAACACAGAGATTAACTACTTTGGCTTTTAATACACATTTTAAAATTCACCAAAATACTCATCATCTTGTAGTATCTGTTATCTTAATAACGGTTAAAGCAACCCCAATTTAGTAATTATAAAACGATAGGTATACACATTACCTCCGAGTTGAGGAATTGTGAATCATCAAAATTCTCTAACAATCGATACATCGCGGGGCTTCGCCGTATACTTCTTGGAATAACTGTTACATTATATGGATATTCCTATATTTTAGATAAGTTATCAAGTTCGGTACCGGTGCCAGACATTTGTGGCTTACAGATTTGGTCAGGGTAGGATTCGTTATACCATTAGATACTATCAGATAGATATGGGATTGATTTGCTCCAGTTCAAACAATTTGTATTAAAAACTTGGCGATTGAAAAGAGTGGCGGAAAGTTTCCTGTCAGTTCTTCTGACACGCTCTACGCCCTTGACTTGCGAACTGGTTGTAAATGTAAATTTACAATTAATTTAATTTGTTTTTCTTGACGTTCATAAGTGTACATGTTTAACTATATGAATAAAGATATTTTGATTTGATTTGATATCAATAACAATCAGTTGACTACATTCGCGGTTTCACACATTTGGGTGATTAAAATGGTATGACACTGTTGACTTTAGAATGAAATACTTCTATTCTATGATATTCTATCACACTACGTAGCCTCATTTGGATTATTAATAAGAATCACATATTATTATTACTTGACAACAGTTTAAAACTCTTCCAAAGTGCTGGGTAATATTGTTCTGGTGCAACGCGTACTGATCCTTCTTTAAATAACGGCCAATCTACTTAAAGCCCTTTCAAATGTATTTAAAGTTATACGTATACTCTCGTTTCAAGACCTTACAAGTTACAACATCACCTTGATGGAAGTCTTCCAAATTCCTTTTCACCAGCATCTCTTTTGCGAACTAGCGAACTGTGGAATCGACTCCCAGAAGGCAATACCCCCAGTATTCCCTAAGGGTTACGATCTCCAACTATTCAAAGTTATATACTCCTCCCTCAAAGGCCGGACACACTAAAAATGGGTGTCCATGGGCTGCGATGTCTGCTATTTCGGGGGCTTAAGCTCGTTTGCCCCTCTATTATATAAAAATATGTTGGAAAAGCAAGGTCGATTTTTTATAGGTAGATATAATATAAAATAATAAAAAAAAAATATATATAGCCATAATTATTATATAAATATTGTGTGGTATCAAAAAGGCACATTAGTATGCTTATAAGAATTAAGATAAACGACGACGTATAATTTAATTTAAACAATAATATATCGAGGTAAGTGTTTTATTTACATATCTATAACAACCGTCTCTACATATATTGTTACCACACTAAGTGCTCTTTTTTCGAGACCGTTTTGAAACCGTTGCCATCCCTAGCTTTCGGATCCGAGAGGTCGGCACACAGCACTAAAAAACTTAATAATAATAATAATTAACATTCATACATATTTTCAAACATTCATGTTTACCTAATCAAAAGTCGCTATGAAAAGTTTTGGTTTATTACTTTTTATCCATTGTTTAAACATTTTCCTGACTTTTGAGGAGTGGCTAAGATAACAACGCATTTGCAAACATCCAAAAGCTGCGGAAGTCTAAGTGCCAGTAGTACTTCGAGGTGCTATTAATACTGTCTTGAAAAAAAGCTTGTGTAAATTAATATATAAAGTATAATAAAGTATGACAATTTTTTTCTATTCAATACAGATTTAAAAAACCAAATCTAGTTTTTTTGGAGATTGCAGATATCTGTAATAATTACAGTTGTCAAGCGACTTAACATCTCTTTTCATATTAACTAAGTTAAGAAATACATGCAAATCTTAGTTAACACAATTATGACTTTTATTATGTAACTTTTATCTTTTGAACATGCGGGCCCAAAACTTTTTTTAAATAACGTATTTTATGGCAAAACCCACTATAAAAACTACTAAAATCTAATTCTGGATTCAGTTAATAAAATAACCGCCATGGACCTCAGAGCTCCTATTATTTTAGAAGTTTATTTACAATTTTTAAGTTGATTACTTAACTATCCTAGTCTAACTAATAGTGTACATTAATTCAGATTTATTTGTTCCTATATACAATTTATTATTATACATATTTGAACAAAAGACAGGTATCAAACTTTTTAAATTTGTAGTTTTTACTATGTAGGTTAAGAAAAGAAAATTGTAAATATGAATGTTAGATTTTTATGTTCATGTTTTATATAAATAAATAACATAATTGATTAAATTATATTGTTTTTACATAGTATGTATACCACTACAATTATATAAGTATTATTGACCAAAATCCATAATTTTTCGTCGTCAGGTGAAATATTTAAGCAGCAGGTTTAACACATAAGAATATATACTTTTGAAAATAATTTTTTAAATTCAATTATCATTCTTGAAGGATTTTAAATCATTTTACTCAATTTGTTTTTATTTAAGTTTAACCTTGTCGGGTTTTTTATAAATTATTTATTAATTAGCGTTTAACGAGAGTTTTGAATTTATTAAGTGATAAATTTTCTTGATGATGATTGATTGATGAATTTGATTGTCTAATTTCGCTTGGGAGTTTGTTGTAAAAAACGTATACGATTTCCATATGGTTCCAGTGGTTTATCTTCAGGACATACCGATTACCGGTTTTGTTATACGAGTAGGTGTTCAAGGCACAGAAATTACCAATACATTTGTACAGTGGCGGTGATGCATTCCTGGGTAGAGGTTTTATAAATACATATAAAAAGTGAAAAACAGGACGATAAAAAAAAACACACAAACATTAAAATTATGCACTTTGAACGTAAGATCCCTTTCATCCAAAACAAGACAGTAAGATCTGAACAAAGAGAAATGGAAAAATAAAAGAGTTATATAATACTAGACCACTAAAAAATTAACTTAAATTGTTACAGCTAATACTCATATAAAGAAATCAATTTTTGTTTGGATTCATTAAAAGATGTCTAAAAATAATAAAAACAGACATACATAACATTATTATAGTAAAACTTAGTTATTAATACAGACAAGTTTGTTATGTTAAATTATACAAGTCATTATGTTAAACGGTTAGTTTTTTTAAATTTATTAACTTCTACAGTTGAGTTCTTCTAAAAGATCAGTGCTTTTACGAGTTTATTGTAGAAAAGTTCTATACAATACAATTTCATCAGAGAACAGCGTCCTTCCGGTCACTTCCGGTCAATGAAAGCTTTTTCCTAATGAAATCAAAGACTTATACGACCGCTATATCTTGTGTTGCTTCAGAGCGTTAAGATTTTTACAACGCCACTCATTTATTTCACAATATTTCAATACATATGCGTCATACGCAACAGTCAATTGATAACGTCGATAATAATAGAATGTGTGAGAAATAAAAATGCAATTCTAGTGACCTTTCACTCAATGGATGTATTTTATTTGTAACCGAGTTTTTTCCAAAATTCAAAATAATTCACTTAGAACGTTAATAAAGAAAAACGTATGAAATGCTTGTAATTTTACATTTACTGCCAGTTCTCAAATCAAGGGCGTAGAACGGACGAGAACTGGCAATAAATGCTCCACCACTCATTTAAAACGCTTGTTTTTTTACACAATGTTTATAAGACGCAGCAACCATTACACCATGTTCCACATGACATCTTTCAGTAATTAACTCATAAAAAAAACACATTTGTCCTCTATCAGAAGTATACATGGTGAAATAGGACTACGCACTTACATTCTCGTGGGAACAACACGCATATACATCAGTCATACAGTCGATTATCCTTTTGCAATCCGAAACAATCTGACGATATGAGAATGCTTTAAATACGGATCAACACAATTCTTCAACATAACGCAAAAATTTTCGCTTATTACGTGGAAAGGAAAACAATCCGACCTCGAGGTGCCTGATGATAACGCTAAGAGGTGACATGGAACGCCGTCACTATTCGTATCTTCAGCTAGAACTAACCTCTCGAAAAGGGCAAACATGAAACAGACGTTTTTAAATGTTCGTATTATAAATATATTTTTACTGTATAATGTTGTTTTTTTATATATGTATTATTTACTATTATGTAATGTTAGCTTATTTTTGGAGTTTCTTGGCCTAGTGGCTTTAATCTGTGGGTAGTCCGTATTGTTAAGTAAGGTTCGATTCCCGGCTGTGTACCAATGGACTTGCATCACACTCACACACTTTAAACCATAAACATTTAAAATAAGCATTTTTAAGGAAAACATTAAATTAAAACTAAAATACCATCTCTTGAGTGATCCCAGTTATCTACAGTAATGAAAATCCCCCCAAGTTCTACTTCGCTAATTAATCATTGAAGCTCTTCAATGACCCACGACATCATTAATTATATCTTTAACATCATCATGTAAGTGACCATTGTCTTTAATCCTAAAACATCGTGAGGAAACCGGCTTTTCTTAGACCCAAAAAGTGATTGAGTGTGTCATACAAGAGGCTGATCATCTTGCCTATTAGAATGCCTAGAAGAAAATGATTATGAAACAGAATTCTGAAGCTCAGACCTAAAAAAGGTGGTAGCGCCACTGATTTACATATATAATAATTATTTTGAACTTATAGTACGTAGTAAATAATTCATAGATACGAAAGATTATAAAATCATGCGCGAATTTTGAGAAATCATTTTGAAAAAGTATATACATATTTAAAATCCTACATTTTTTATTATAGTCAAAGTATCGTGGTTTGAAATAACCATGATATACCTAACAGACAAAATAACTAAGCTAATTAGCTATACACGATTGTAATAAATATTTTATTATGTATTTAGTATCAATTAATAGATATTATTTATCGATTTTAATTTAATATCAAATAAATCCCACAAGAGAACGATTATTCGTTATATCAAGTAATTATTTGGACTATGGTTTTGTTATATTGCGGTTAGGTTTATTGAAATTCGTTATAAGGAGGCATTTATACTTTTTCTTAATAGTTAAAAATGTGTTATACAGAGGTTGATGGCTAATGATCGTAGAAATTTTACATTGACTCTTATAGACAATTCAAAGGGATTACGAAGAAATTATAAAATTAAATTAATCAAATATTTTAACTGCACTGTCCTATTCAAGAGCTATAATTTTCTTTTTTCTCCCGGAAGTACTACTGAACGTCTTTATGAATTATAAGCAGAATTTCAGGATCCAACCAGAATTTACCATCTTGACATATGTATGACGGTCAGATTATGCAGGAAATTGATAGATATACAAAAAGTCGCCTTTAACGATCACAATAATTGAGATGCGCTTGTCATTCCGAGAAAATAATTTATGATGACCAGTTTATGATCACAATTCGAAGAAGTTGAACAAAAAGCTTTGCTCCAAGCTAAGTGTTTAGGTATTTAAGTTTGTATTGCATATATTTAAAGCTATGTGGAATAATTAGTTTTATACATCTGGCCTGTTTGAAATGCGTATAAATATCAAAGATTTAACGTATTCATTTAGTAAGGGATACTGTTTTGTTTATTATACTTTATTGTGTAAGTAATTATTATCCGTGTAACCTGTTAAAAATAATGTATAAACTTTATTGAATATCATTTCTCTAGACGTAATTGTGTATTTATTTATCATGAAACAATAACTAGGATACAATGGATATAAATGGAATAATAACTTAAAAGAAACTAAAATCTATTCAAAATATGCTCCTTTTCTTTTGGCTGTATTCATACATTTATGTAGAACAACTAAGTAAATGCCTTTTTTTATTTTAAAAATAAAAACTGTGTTGAGTTAAGATGTCTCTCTAATATTTATTTATTTATTAACACTTAGATAGTAGATTTGAACACCAAGCTATTTGGTCTTTATACGTTTAGCCGACTACCTACTACCTTATTAAGGAGCGGTGCCAATCTACACATTCTGTGACAAACAAAATATGTATAATATATAACTTGGCAATTAAACTTTTTTAAAAAGTTCAGAAATTTTTTGAGAGACACGTATTACAGCGTCATTGTATTTAGAAGAATAATAGTCGGTAACCGATGGGGTGCTCAGGTAGATTTTACTATGAGGGGTCGTACATGTCGTTCAGGTACAGTAACTGTATTATCATCGGTCTTTACTCTGTTTAGATATACATAAGAAGACATCTGCGCTTTTAACAAATAATTTTTTTTTAAATTTATTACGGAGAATTACTTATGAGGCTTCCCAGCAGAAATCTTCGGAGCAGTGAGGTCTCCCGTGAAGCTAAGATGTGTCCTGGAAAC
The DNA here is from genome assembly GCF_905147795.1 of Pieris rapae. Taxonomy (NCBI): domain Eukaryota; kingdom Metazoa; phylum Arthropoda; class Insecta; order Lepidoptera; family Pieridae; genus Pieris; species Pieris rapae. Next base: position 10,259,452 of record NC_059514.1, read on the forward strand.
TTCTGTGTGGAAGGGTTGACTTAATTAGCTAGGAATTTACACACCGGACCAAATGAGCGTCTAAGTCTGTATATATTTCTTTGTACGCCAATAAAAAAATATTTACAGATTTACAAGGACTTAATATTAAGGTGGATGGATAAATAAAATAATTTTAATCCAGACAGTGAATTTAAAATAACATATATGTATTTATTTATTTATTTATTTTGTACTCCTACAGCTAACATAAATTATATATAATAGCAAACAAATACACTGAGAATATAGCCACAGATGGAATACATGATACATTATATAACAAAAAGATTTATAAAAGGGAACAAACAAACAAAGTATTTGATACAATTAACTAACTGTGATTTAATTTAATTAATTAAGCCTAAATTGGTACAGTATTGTATGTGTATGTGTTGACATTTGAATCCTTTAGAGAACTAAACGATTCAAATGTCAACACTCTGTTTGCCACCACCACACTTGCGAACAACAAGAAATCAACAGTCCAATTGTCTGCTTCGAAATAACAATTCTTTACTGTTGCTTGTACAATAGGTTCGTGTTTCGTCCTATTATACACATGGAGAATCAGTTTCTATATGGATGTCAACATTGGCAAAGTTCTCCTCCAGGTGTTACCATTTACATCCATTACCAGTAGTAGTGCATAGTAAGAGAGAAGTTATATGTTTATAGATTAAGCAGCTGTTCGTAGGCGAATTTGAAATGATTCCGAAGTACGCACGTTCATGCCGTAAGAATGATTAAGTTTATGTTAGGTTCCAATTTGGTTTACTTAAATCTCAAATTTCCGCGTTTTGTTATATCTAGCTGATTTAGAAAGCCCCTTTTAACAATCAAATTGCCCCAATGTGGGACATGCGCCCCAATCTCATTGTTCTAGGATATCACCTGGAAAAATTTTGGTAATATCAATTAAATTTCTATTGGTAAGATATATAAAATTCTGTTACATATTTTCATTTCTGAAATTATACTACTACTAGTACTGCTTCTAAGACTGCATTGCTCCTTACCTGGACTTTCTTAATCCGTCCCACTGCGTTTCTCCTAACACTTACAGACATTTGTGTGAAGACGTGGAAAAACAGCCTAAGATATTTTGATTGTATTAAAAACGTATAAAAAAATTATAAGTATTTACCCCATTCAAACTAAATTCTATATTTGTGTATATAGTATGTAGTTCTTTTGTTGTATCTAGCTTTCAACAGCAACAGCAACGCAAAATTGTTAAAAGATAAGAGTAACGCGAACGAAAATAAACAGAACCTCCAAGTATGAATTTTTTATTATATTATTATAAACTTTAGTGTATGTCATTCGAACCTGATGTTAACTGATACCCCCATAACCATAACTGATGCCCATGGACACATATTGTCAGAACACTTGCAAGTGCCTTGCCGGTCTTTTAAATTAAACTATACTACCAACCCTTCAGCGTACATAGGAATTGTTGAAAGTATACCCTGTAAAATAAAAAATAATAAAAAAATACGACAAAAATGACGAGACGAAATTAACTTATTATTACTACTATGTAGGTTAAGGAACTTTGAAAAATAATAGTATATTATAAAAATAATACATTGACTAATGTTATAGGAAAATTCTAGGAGATAGTGCCCGATTAGTTAAGTAGAGATTAATTAACAGTAATTATTTAACTTATGTTAGTAGACTTCAAAAAGTTTAAGAATGTATTAGCTCTGTAACTATAGTGGATTTGTCGCATAGTGCTGTAAGAAGGCAGTAATCGTTTTATAAATAAATAAATACTGTCAGGCATAGCTCACAAATGGAACAAATTGAAGTTCGCGCGATTTTAAAGTATAATTTACATTTACGACGGCACTGGACGCCCTACATCGGTAGTGACTTAACGTATTATGTATTTTAAAAGTTTTTGTATGAAAAGCATGTTATTTTTAAATGATCCATTACAACCACAGTACACACGCATTGATAGAATGGACCAGCGGCTATATCAATTAAATAACACGTAAATAATACTTGAAAACATTGTTCACATTTTTATTAAAACATTGTATAAGAAAAAATAAATATTGATTCTATAAATGACACCGCACGAAAAACATAATCCAAATTCAAATGCTGTGCATCAAAGACAATTATATGTGGACAGCACCACGACCTTCAAACATGCATTACATACTTAAAACTTACCTTGTTTTTTAAAAACAAAAAAAAAATTCTTTCTTTTTCTTTTATTAATATTTTTTTTCTTTGATTATTGTTATTTCGTATATTTCTGTGTGTGTGTTTCGTTAGTAATAAATCTAATTTCTATGTCTATAATATCATTCATTAAAAGAAAATTGCGTCATACTAATTATAATATTTTACCGAACAGTAGTATATATTATTGTTCGGTTGAAAATTAAAGGTATAAAACATACGAAGCCTTACAAACAACACACACAAAAGTTAATGTGGAAATGGACCGGTCACATTACCCACATTTGTGAAGGCCTTTTTCACCCATTTGTGATGATACATGGGTGAAAAAGGCCTTTTTATGGATTGGCCCAGTGGGAAGAAAATCGAGAGGACACCCACCAGAAAACTGGAAAATTGGAGGCAAGAACAAGAGACATGTGGAAGAATTTTGAGGCCTCCGTCGAATGTCCAGTTTAAACTTAATGGCATGGATTAATCTTGATTATGTAGTAGTCGAATACAGTCCATTTTTATTTTTTATTATTTATTATGTATCGTATTTGGTGAAGCACACTTCTGTATAGTTTGCGAAATGTCAAACGTAAAATACAGTAAAATTACGAATATTAAACGAGTTTGAAGTCACTATCAGCGGCTACAATCAGTCCTACGATGACATCATTCCACCGCCACGCTGACAAATGTTTCCGACTGCTCAGCATATACAAAACATTTCCGCGGTGATCCTCCCTTTACTTTGGAGAAACAATACACCATCTTTCTTCCACGAGCTTAAACTTGTAACTCCAATACTTTAAGGAATTTTTATTGCGCGTTCTCAAGGTTCAACTTCAGCGAATGTTGAGATAATTACATTGAAATTGCAAAAACGTCGGGCTCTCTATCACTATAGAAACTTAACTTTGCCAAAAGTCGTTGTAATAATACAAATAACACATACCGATCATAACATAATCATAACATTGTTTCAGATCTTGAAAAATGTATTTAGACTCTATCGATCGAATCTATACGATCTATTAATTATTTGAATTAATATTTATAAAAATTCTAAAAAAAATCTTATTTAAAAGATCTTTAAAAAACGCGCCATTGTTTGAAACGACTGTTGACCACGATTTTAACGACTAATTGTCAGGTGACACAAACGTCATTGGGTTTATCAGCGTTAATAATCATAGTATGATATGTAGTATTTATTACTATTAAGCTTCCAACTCTCTAGCAATTTCCTGACTAGTCTCCAATCTTCCATGATGTCAGCATCACATAGCATAGAAACGGTCACCTGGAAAATAATCTAATATAGTTTAATATAATGTAAACAGAAAATATATTCATTGAGAAAATATATTCATTTTTGAGAAATTAACGTTTTTTAATGCATATTTAGCGCTTAGTGCCTACTGTGAATCTTAGAGTGAAATCATTAAAAGTGCATATAATTAAATACGTAATAAAGAAAATAATATCTTCTTTTTACTTATATACAAATATACATTTAATTAATAATGTTTGATAGTTCAATTTGGTATTTCACATGTAAACATACGTGCACGTTTGATTACGTACTCCATAATTTATTGTACGACGTGCCTCTTAGACTTAACCTGCTAGAGATTAGATTTTTTTTATGAACGTTTGTATATCATGTAAAGTAAAACCTTTTGATGTACCTTAAATGCTTATGTACTTTAAATGACGATGTAAGAATCTATTTTTAATTAAATAAAAATCATGTTTGAAAATTTTCCAAATGCCACGACTAGCCATGAACATACGGCCTATAAGCACGCTAAACATCGTGTTGTTTTATAATTAGAAATTAAGGGCCTTTTTCACAATGTCCGGATAAGTTCCAAATAAGCTATTTGGTACTTATTGGTATGATAAATAGTATTTTTGCGTTTCACGACTGTCAGATAGCGCTATACGTCATGAAAGTCACGTCACGTCACGAAGTATCTTATTTGGAACTTTTATCTTTCGAATAATTTATGTGTTGCATAGCTATTTGGCACTTTATCCATACATTGTGAAACAGGCCCTTAATATAATAATTTAACACATAACACCTATAGCAGTACTGTACTTTTACCGTAAATTTTTCATTACATGATTCTATTGTTAGAAGAGATTAATATCTGTCTCTTTCGTCTTTTCTCTTTCCACACAATTAGAGATCCATCGTTTGCCTCTCTTCTATTTTTCTTTTTCTTCTCTAGTATTTCCTCTTTTTATTCATAAACCAAAAATTTTCCACTGTGTGAACAACAAATACTTTTAATTTAGCTACTTCAATTTCGATTTTCAGGGAACAGTGGAACTTTCAGAATGGGCAAGGCATTAGACTTCTACGCCATTGTGTTTCTTCTCATCGTCTTCCTGTTTTAATTTATTCATTCGAAAGATTTGGGAGTCGTTAATTTAAAACGGTTTTATAAAAATTGATTTAAATCGCCTTTAAGTGTAATATAATAACTGCATACTTAAAAACTAGTTATTAACAAAACTTTTCAATAAAACTAAATTAATAATAATAAAAAGTTAAAATATTACATTATTTACATAACTTGATGTATCCGCTATAGGCTATCTTAAGGCCGGCAACGCATTTGCGAGCCCTCTGGCAATGTGAGTCTATCTATATCTCTTAACATCAGTTAAGCTTCCTGCCCGCTTTACCCCTGTACTATAAAATCGTAAATATATTAACATTATTTAACTTGAAGTGTCTAGTGCTTTTCAGCAACCGTGCTGACTAGTCCTCCTTAGTTAATCTCCACTAAATCTCGACGAGGTTACGGTAAAAGTTGTCAATCGATCTGATCTTTTAGGCCTGTTTCACGATGTCCGGATAAGTTCCAAATAAGCTATTTGTTACTTATTGGTATGATAAATAGTATTTTTGCGTTTCACGACTGTCAGATAGCGCTATACGTCATGAAATTCGAAGTATCTTATTTGGAACTTTTATCTTTCGAATAATTTATGTGTTGCATAGCTATTTGGCACTTTATCCATACATTGTGAAACAGGCCCTTAATATAATATTATCGTTAACTAACTCGCCTAGTGTATGAACATAATGTCAAAATATTATAGAACTTAGTTTAAAGTAATTTATTAGTATTGTAGAAAATTAAGTCAATATAATATTACTTATTAGCCTTAATTATTGGCTAGATTGTAATTCACTGTAATGCACTCTTTTTTATGAACTTTATTGTAACAAAAAACAGACTAACTTGCTTTCGTGGTTTTATTAATCAATAAAGATACTAATGTATGTGTATGGTAATGTGCAGATAGGTAATTGTGTTAATTCCTATTTCCACGCAAAGGATTTAGCGCGGGCTACAGATCCGGTGAACAAATAGGATTTCACACATATAGGTTAACAAGTCCGTCGATGCGAAATCCAATTCACGAACTTCCATAACATTTCGTATTTGGAAATTGAATTCGGAATACTAATAATGTTTTCGGTTGTTACAATAACGTATAATTAAATATACAAAAATATTTAATAATTTACTTCCAACACAGTATACAGCATTTACAATATTCTTAATAAATTTTAAGTTTGGTCGGTGTATTGAGATACTAATTCGTTGAGCGAGGAAGTAGCTCTGTTTCTCTGTATCCATCCTACACCCATAGTATCCATTTATCTAAAATATTAAATACTATATGTGACATTGAATCAATGAAATCTATTTTCTAGAGGAAAAGAAGAAAAAAGGTTAAATAGTAGTTATCAATATCGTGGGGAAACAATATTTTTTACTTATAAATAAATCCAACTACTTTCTAGCAAGCCGAACTTTAATATTGAGTTTTTGTTATGTGCAATACTATGGACGGTGCGTTAGTTGTGCGAGAGATTTAATGTCCTTCAAGAAAAAAGCGTACCAATTCTTAATTGTCACTTAACATCCTCGATTGCCCTGCCAATCATAATAAAAATAAAGACAAAAGTAGCGCACCAACCACAAGGCTGCATCAAACGAGTAATTCTTTCTAAGGCAATCGCATACGGTTTTTCAACAAAATCCCTAATGAGATAAAAATGTTGTCAATAAATAAATTTAAATCGTACATTAAAGTAAAACTGCTTAGACCTTTTATAATATAAATGAATATTTAAACGCTCCTATAACGCTGATATTATTAAGACGTAGAATTTAAATTTAAAAAATGTAAAAATTTATATATATAAAATAGATTACTAATAAACACGTAAAAGAGGGAGACAACCCAGAAGGTGGATAGACCACATTAAAGAAACAGCAGGTGATACAGTGGACATAGGAATGGTGTGATTTGGAGGAGGACTTTGTCTAAAAAGGGCACACAGATACTAGAAGAGGATTAAAATGGAAATTTGTTTAAATGTAAATGTATTACAAACAAACACATTAAATAATTGAAAACAAAAATCTACGGCCAGACAAAGTGGATGGCCGTGGAAATCTATTCACGTGATTTATGGTTTGGTATTTTAACGAAAAACCCTTTGAATATATGAGTTATATTTACAAATAAATATGACTATGTATGGGACTTATTACAGCTGGTGACTTTGTATAGAACTGCTTTAAATAAAATAAAAAGTCAAATCATTTATTCCAATTAGAGCACCTAAAATGGCACTTTTGAACGTTAAATGATTCTAAAAAAATGATTCTACTTGCCACTTCCAAGTGTGTGGAGAAGAATGGGCAGGAAACACACTTACTCTTTTAAAATATAATGTACAATATTTGTTCACATTAGTTAAATAATTACGTGAAGACAATGTACTCGTAGAATAAAACTACTATACAGGTCTATTATTGTATTGTGAGTAAACATCTCACATATTTACAAATATTGAAACTGTAGAATATTATTCATTAAAGAGTAAGAGAGAATCTAATTAAACTGTGCTGTGGTGGTGTGTACATGAGGGTGTGTATGTATGAGCTCATGATGCAGGTGGTTTGATAACACACCTTTGGCATATTCCGCGACAGACAAGTCAAGGCTTTAAGAGTGGTCGCCATATAACCACCGGGTTGCGCGATACTAAATTTCAATTATTAAATCAACATTTAATTTCTTCCTTTAAGTCGCAGGAATTTTTCAAAATATTTTGCATATAATTTATTTTAATGAAATTATTATATTGATAAAATTATATTTAAACTTCTATCGTTTTATTTAATGAAAAATGCACCTAATAAAAGAAATCCGTTTGGTAGGTTTTGAATTTTTCGCGTTCATACAGATAGACGCGGACGGTGCGGGTAGGGCGAGACTTTTTCAGTTCATTTATTTAAATCATCATTTTAAAAACAAAATAGATCAATTATAAAATAAAACCGCACAATCAGCCAAAATAGGCATGCAAATATCATATTGAATTATCATAATGTTATAATAATAAAAACTGTTACTTATAATTCTTGTCCGAACTTATGATGTAAATACTCTCCCACGATATAAAGGCACCTCGTCTTTAAAAAAATAATCGCCTTCCCCTTGATAGTACCTATTACAACTTCTAGGAAGGTGTTTAAATAGTTTGATAGCCATGGCGTAAAAGTTTACACTAGGCAACGAATCGTTGAGATACTCTAGATAATACGTCATACTCAATCTTCAACCATCAACAAAAAAATCAAATAATTAAAAATAATTTATTCATGTAGGTAACATAATGTACTATAAGTGATAATTTGTCAATCTAATAGCCACACGCCGTCTACTAAGGTAAGCCAATTTTCACACGATGTTTTCTTTCACCGTTTAAGCGAATGATAAATGTGCACATAGAAAGACAGACAATTGGTGGACTGCCGAGTATCGAATCTTCGACCTCAGTGATGAGAGTTGCGCGTGAAGCCACTAGACCTACACTGCTGTATACTATCCGGCACACTTTAAAGATGTGATAAGAACAAAACATTTAATAGCATTATGAGGTTTATAGTAAACTTCTTTGGTCTTCTTCTTTTGTAACACAGTAAATTATTGCATTATTTATACATATAACTCAAAATTTAAAGTACTTCAAAGTAGTCGTGAGAAAAGCTAAATCAACTTAACGTTAAATCAAGATAAAAATACCAAATAAATCTGTTTTATTTGGTACCAATAAGTAGTAGTAAGTAGGATAACAGACACTTAGCTTATTTTTGACCTCCTGTACGCCAAAAATCTATTGAATTTTGACAGTGAAATTGACTTTGTATATTCATGATTAAGGTATATTAGACCTCCTAGACACATGCTGATTTTACTCCATAGAACATACAAATTTCAAACTACACAAATTCAACTGGTTGCTAATTTAGTCATAAAGCTTCATATTTAAACGATTAGATATTAATACAACAATTTCACTAATGTAACTAAACGTAACAAACAAATATTTACTATTTTTGTAACCTACATTTAATAGTAATTATAAAGATAATAAAAATTAAAAATTAAAAAAAATTAAAACAAACTGTAAAATTTTGATTCCAGGGCAGTACACCTTTAACGCTGGCAGCATTTCAGCACCTTAAAATTTAAGGAGCTGAAATGCTTAATATAGGTAATGACAATAGGTTTTATATTAAGGTCCTTATACCTCAATAAGCAGGGATCGAAAACATAACAAAACCAATTACCTTAACTCAGTTCTACCACCGATGTGAGATTAACTTAATACCACGTTAGTTAATTTATTCATCCCCTATTTAAGACACCCTGTCTTAAATAATTACGAAATTAGTTAACATAACATCGCATAGTGCCCGTATCATTATTAATATTTTATGTTTAAAGTAAATAGATTGACTTCGCCATTTGCCACTTGTAGGAAAATACAATCTCACGAGTATAATACCTATTTTTTAATTTAATTGTAATAAAAAGATCGTACGGCCGTCCCACTCTTTTGCTCGACTTGCGAGTTACTAAACGTAAATATAACGAGAAAAACTACATAGTCCTGAGTTGGAGATAGTTGTGTAGTAAATAAACCAAATACAAAACAATAAAAATCCACAAAAAATCAAGGCATTAATGAATGCTTGCTAATAAAATTGACGCGCTGTAAAATATTTGATTAAAAAGGTACCTTATTTTCTAGTACATAAAACTTCCAATTATATACTTTCGTCGTATGATAAAAGTCGTCGCATTGTGATATAGTGAAGGAAACTAAACATTACACCATTGGAATACAGTTCAATTTATGTTGGCACAATTTTTACAACCGAACTTAAATCGAGACTTACGAAATGGGCGAATTTACAGAACAGAAAGTTTTTCATATTTGCTAAATATTGTTCACGATTTCATTTTATGTAATTGATATTTTACAAAGTTTCTAAAGCAAATTTGTAAAAAAATTACTCCATTAACAAATTTGTTATTTATTTATGATTTTAATGGAGCTGAAATGACTGCTGACTTAACGTTTACATCCTAATATTGTTCAAGGTCAATTCATCTTAATACATTCAGGTGTTAAATGGCATAAGAGAATGAGTAATTAAATACTGAAGCGAGTCGAAGTATTAACTTTAAAGAAATCGTTTTAAGCAAGATTTTTTTGTAAGAACAAATAACAAAACAAATAATTATTTTTTACTTTTCATCAAAAAAATCTACCCTTCTATTAAGTCAGGCTAATATTACGTACGATAGGGAAGATGCAAATCAGCAAGCTTACCACGTAACTTCAAGTTAAACCTTAATGGTAGGTACATAAAGATAATAAAAAACCTCAAGTTGGGATACGTAAGTTTAGTTTCATACGATAAGTTTATTCATAAATTTCAATGCTTTCTGATTTGATGTCTTCAAATATTACCACCTCGTCGGAAGACGAATCTGAGTCCTCGTCTTCAGATTCTAATTTAATACGTTTCAATGGAGGTTCGTTCGTTCGCTCTTTTATACTCTGGGCTTTAGCTTTCATCTCTCGTAGCACAGTAGTTTCAGGAGCTGCATAACCATTCTCTTGAGCCCACCGTAAACACAAATCAAAAGCTGTAAACGCTTCATGAGCCCCGACTTTGGCGGCGCTTAGCATGCAAGACGATTCCTCTTCGTCCTCGCCTTCTAATGTCATATTAACGGCGTTTTTCACTATTTCATAATCTGTCAGCAATATTGGTGGATCCTCACAAACTCCTTCGTACCACTCCTTTATTATTGCCGCATCTACTTCAAATTGGGCACACACCCGGCTTATCAGACTAGACTGTACATCCTCATCCTTGGGCGCATGAAGAGATGAAGATCCTTCTATAGCTATAAGTAAATTCCACCAGGAACCAAACATATTTTGGGGTACAGAACTCCAGCAATCAGCTAGAAGATATGCCATATCTCTTATATTAAATTGTGTAAGAATTTTGACATTACCAGGTCGCGCTAAAGCTGTGCTTAGAAAATCATCCTTATACTTCCGTTTAATATAGTTCAAGACATTCTGGCTGCCCTTTTCTGCTTGGTGTTCCAATGGGATATATACAACTTGAATGGATGGATGGTCGGCTATCAGATTTTCTGGTTGTGGATGATAAGTCGCCGAATCTATAATTAATACAGCCCTTTCAACCATTCCAGCACTTCTCAAGCGTTTTTGTACTTCGCGGACGAAGCACGTTTTAAACCATTTAGAAAATAAATGTCTAGTTATCAAGCCATCTTTCTGAGAGCAATAGACAATCGGAGGATTGATACCTTCCAGAGACGGGGGGTTTTTTATTTTACCTATTACAAAAGGTTGCAGCTTGTGATGCCCACTAATGTTAGCACAAGTTAAAAATGTTAAAAGATCTGGCTCTAATAGATCGGAGTTTTTGAAACGCCAGTAAAGACCCGCTTCGTCTGCAATATAAATCTGTGATGGGTGCAAACCTAAGTGCTGAACTACATCAGCGGGCTGAAATTCTCGCATGAAGGTTTTGTAAGGTTTGCTGGTTATATATACCTTGTGGCGTTCTTTGAATTCCTCTAACCAGTTTTTCCTTAAACTAAAGTAATCACCAATTTGTAACTCATTCTTAAAATAGTTAACAATATTAACAACTTCTGTGTGTGGTGCTCCAGCGCGTGTGCCTTTTTTTCTAGATGTCTGCAATATCCATGTACACAGGGCTTCCTCAATTACCTTAATGCTTTGTTCCTCAGCAGGTGTTAACATGATAGAAATGGTTATAATATTTTATCATTTATTTCACGAATAATAACAACTGCACAAAACGCGAGCGTATACTTTCGTGATTCCAATAAACTGTCAACAGAGAGGGGAAACAAATGGCGTTATAGCGTACCCCCGCACCTCAGCTCCACGCTTGGAGCGTGCACACAAAGGAGAGCCCTACAGTGCGAAAGAGACCGCGTATCGACAGATGCTAAAAATAGAATCGAGGATACGGCGTATCTATGCCGAAGCAAAGTCAGTATTAAATTACTTACGAGTTGTATTGCGCCAGTTTTATGTTGTCCAATGTGTGCATCATAATAATAAAATAAATAGATTTCATTTAAAATAGATTACTGGTAATTGCTTTGATTCGTCATTTTATAAACAAATTTTATTTTAATGATAACAACAATGAAATAAACACGAGTTTCCTACAGTACGTCTTTATACAAAGTTTTATTGTACGTTTTTATTACTGCATGCATTTGAGTTGACTCAAAATCGACACATACGCGTCCTTTCCCCTTTTTAATACGTTACGCATATACAAAATATGAAAACAATTTGTTCTAATACAATTGCTTTAAGACAAGATTTTAAAGTTTTCATACCAATATATAAGGATTAACAAGTGGATGTTAAACATTTATTGAAGAAACTAGCATATTCAAAAAGCAATTTATTCATATAGGTAACATAATGTACACTTATGAACGTCAAAAAAAAAGAAATATACATTAAATGCTTCTAATTTTAAATTTACTGCCAGTTCTCAAATCAAGGGCGTAGACCAGAAGAAAGGAACTGGCAATAAACTCTCCGCTACTCTTTTAAATCACCAAGGTTTTTCTTTATTACTAAGACCACTTTTTACTTAGTTCAAGAAATATAAAAAGCCTACTAGACGACCTTTTATTTTCGATATACTTTTTTAGCGATAATGGCTTACGCATAGATAATATATTACGTTGTGACAGACATTTTAGTAAAACTACATGAGAGATATACGTGTTACTGTAGTTGAAGTATTATTATAAGTATATTATTTTAAGTACTACAGTATTTGTACAATTTGCTACAATTAAAAAAATATCAATAAGTTGTTCAAAATTTAATACATATTTCGTTTCAGTGAGGACTAATATCATGTCTAAACTTCCAAAACAATAAGTTTCATAGACGATAATGGTAGTAATAAAACATTTATATTACATATTTTTTATAGAACATGGGGCAAACGGGCAGGAGGCTCATCTGGCGTTAAGTGATACCGCCGCCCATGGACACTCTAAATGCCAGAGGGCTCGCGACTGCGTTGACTGCCATTTAAGAATTGGTACGGTCTTCCATACGTGTTGTTAATTAGTGTAACAATTTTAACTCTAAAATCTAAGTTAGTAAAATTTCATCTTGTTTAGTAAATAAAAAGTAAAATATATATATTTAAAAATCTGTGATGAACTTCATGGAGACCCTGTTAATTATTTGGTATTATCATTATTTTCTTTATTACTACATAATCATGTATTTACAGTGACGGCTTCGGGCTTCTGACGTCACGACAATGACGCCATAAAATGCACGACAGGTTATGTATAAATGATATGTTTTTTTGCAAAAAATGGTACGTGACGTTAAATTAATTATAAAGATCCGCAGAACCTGCCATATGGCAGATTAATCCTAAATTAAAGGCAAGCAAAAAGCATATTAATTTTCAAACAGTCATATAATAAGAACCTTAAAATAATGTCATAGTTATAATATGAGTTATTTGTAATTGTTATCAAACTTATTGGTCAAATACTCTCCCACAATATAAAGACACATTGTCTTTAAAATTTAATCACCTTCGCCTTGAAAGCATTACGGCAGTGATCAATAACTTCTAGGAAAGTGATTAAACAGTATGAAGAGCTTGGGTTGCATTCTACGATTTTATTCTGAACCATGAGCTCATGTTTCGAACCCCGGCTGTGCAAAAATAGAACGCTACATTTATAGGCTAGTGAAACAGAACGAAAATATCGGCATAAAGATGTGTCTAGAAGTTAAATCAGCTTAAGAGAAACCTACTCAAGAAATGTCAAGTCAAGAAGTTAATTAATTTTATAAATTTATTTATTTAATGGAAAACGTTGCAACATGATTACTACTAAAGAATTAGTACATCTCCATCTTCCTAAGGACGAGATGAGGCGTATAATATTATATCGATAAAAGTATATAAAAGTGAAAGTGTTGGTAATAAATATGCTATTCGTAGCACCCTGGGGGCTACGAATTGCTACGAATGACTACACATAAATTACTTTTTTCAAATTTATTGTTTAGTTCAACTAGGCAAAGCTATATTAATATGCAAAAAGAAAACATTTTAAAGATGTATATAAAGAAAACAATAATTGTATTATAATTGCACACGTAACGAATTAGCTCCAAAACATTACAAAAATTATTTCTCCATTGGAATGCTTTTTATGTGTAACATAGTAAGTGTTAGCCAAGTGACTTCAGCGTGAGACACTCTGTGAGGTCGTAGGTTCGATCCCCGGCGGTGCACCACTTTCTTTCTATATGCGCATTCAACATTCGCTCGAACGCTGAAGGAAAACGTCGTTAAAAAACCGGCAACTCATACACAAAAATTCGAAGGCTCGAGATGGCTCTTTTATGTAATAGGAGCTGATGCTAAGTGATATTTCCGCCCATGGTCACTTACACTGCCAGGAGGCAAGCAAGCCATTGGAAATTTTTAAGAATTGTTACGCTCTTTTCCTAAACTTTAAGTCCAAATGGTTAGGAAATTCTGGTTCAAGATAGTAGTTTAGTTTAGTCATAAAATTTTTCACAAATTAGTAGTATTTTTTGTACTTTGTATATAATTATATACAGGCACACACGACCATTATGAATCGCGGCAGTGCACCATTGGACTATTATTTCTAAGTGCGCAATTAACACTTGGTTCTGCTACTTTTTAGACAAGTATTCTTCCGACTTGTATGCAATTTCAATATAGATCAATATCCATAACACTACGCGGCTAACAACTTAATATTGAAATCTCAATTGAGATTCCAGAGTACCGGTGCTGATATTCGAATCAATCGATTCCAACGCTAAATTCCCAGCCTAAATCGAGATATCTAAATTTTTTATTTAAAAACATTTTAAACTTTTCACCTTGATAAAAACTGTATTGATTAATTACTAACCACAAAGTCAAGATAACAAATTTGACACAAATTGGCTCTATCAAATTTGATAAGATAAAATGATAGTGTAATTTTAAACGGTTCACTTACTTTCACACAATTAAAAATTAAGTTGATGTTAATACAATGAAGCATGGTTAATACTACGTGCTTATTACTCGATACTTCTGTAGGCTTTTTCTGTAATAGCGAACCCTTTGTTGCAATATTAAGTTATAGTACCACGCAATCCTTTGTTCACAATATCTGTGTGGGAATTAATTAAATCAAAATGATGTTTAGTTATAACTTACTTCTATATATATATTTCTATAAACATCGTATAGGTAGGCATGTGTGTGGGTATACGATCTTTTTTGTCAGTAATTAAATTCTAAGTTCTTCCCTGAGTAAGAACACTAGGTTAAATTAAACCACTAACTGCTAAAAAATACACGTCGTAAAAAAGGCACTTTTTTATAGTGTAAACGGCCCTATTAAAAACTGTGCCGGCTTGTTGTTAAGAGATACCGCCGCCCAGAGACTCAATACCAGAGGGCTCGCGAGGCCGTTGCCGGCCTCTTAGGAATTGGTACGTTCCTTTCTTCCGGTGCCCACGAATTACGGACGTCTATTAAGCAAAAAAAAAATTTATAAAACAAAGTCGGGTTGGTTCGAATACATATAAGTTAAGAACGATTGGATTGATTTTCATGATTAGTTGTATTTGTCTCCGTCCATACCAGAATAAACAATTGAAAACAAAATAAATAAAAGAAAATGTTTAATGAGTTTCGTAACTGTTAAATGTTTAATGTTCACCCGTTACGGTTAACTCTCCCCTCAAATTAAAGAACGTATTTAAACAAGGTTTCTGGCTAAATTTAGATTTTAAATATGTACAATCACGTCAGTAATGAAAATGTATTTATTGCCAATTAAATTTTTATATTTATGCGTTTAGACGCTTTTTCCTTTTTCTGTACGTACAATTAAGATAATTAATTAAAGCTACAGTTCATAATATATTTGTTGTATAAATTAAATTCAGCTTATGAAACGACATCATTGACAGTCAGTCGTAACTATTTAACCCATAATCGTATTATTATTAAAAAAAATAACAAGCAATAGGCAGCCTTATCGCTTCAAGCGATCTCTGCCAGGCAACCACTGAAAGAAAAAAATTACATTAAGTTGAGGGCAAAAACTATTTAAGATATATAATCACTTAGACCTGTTAGATAGAATAAAACAATTACAACATATGTAGACAATCCGACATAAGAATCATCATATTCTCAGTTAATACAACAATAACACGATGTGGACAGGTAACACTTGTTGTAATTTCTTGGTAAGCGGATAGGAAATAAATTCCATAGCCTCACTGCCTAGAGAGACCCTAAAGGGTTCGCAAAGAATGGATGGGTTATGTAATGGAATTTCAAGGATATTTTTTTCGAAAGAGGTATAGATAGATCTTTTTTATTTCACATTAAAGAGGATAGAATATAAAAGTTTGAGCATCACGCCGCTGACAAATGGGTAAAACCAGGCCGCTTACGAAGCGCAAGAATTTGTCGTACGTATCATTTGATTGTTTAATACGCCTGCACGATGTAGATTATCCTTCCCCATTATATATATTCCCTACAAAGTATTTACATGGTTACGCTACATATCTGTAAATAACATTTTAAAGAATTTATACAGAACTGGACCGACACAAAATCCCACCTGATGTTAAGTTGTGGCAGTAAACAGGAATAACCACTTAAATGAACCATTTTATAAAGTCTAGGGAACATGGGTGGGTTTTAAAAGGGGATGATGGAATCTAATTAAAATGCGAGTCTATTGCACTAATAACTCGATATTTCGAATACTTTACAGCAGGAGGCTGTTGTAAAATACATACTAAATGTGGCATTTTCTATTTACTAGCCGCAGTTAGTATACATATATAGGTCGTCTCCGCAAAACGAAACCAGCTCAGTCAATATTGGGCTTCCACTTAGTGGTCAGGCGTACAAGTCTCATCACTGATTAAAAAAAGAGGCCGTCAAATAAAGTGTTGGGAAAACGATCTACCGGAAGGATGTGGAATACCAGCTCGAGAAAGAGACGAGAGGAAAGAAAAAAAGGGAGACTATCTGACCTGATAACTAGTGTGATATAAAAATATTGTTATATATTAGGTATAGCTTAGGTTAAAATTACCTGAATGTACGTATTTTGTTAGTGAATAAAGGCTTTTCTTGTTATTGTTATTATCATTATTATTATTATGACCACCAACGATCAACGAGGGCATGTCTTCTCTTGTGTCAGGACAGAAACCAGTGGTAACAGACTCTCAGCCATGAGTTGCCAACTGAAGAGATACACAAGGCTGAATATCATCTAGCACACAAAATAAATTATACATGTATCAACAAATTTCTATAGATTTGAAGACATTAATATCTCTTTCATATAAGTCCACAGTTACAGCTTTACGTTCTTCCATAAATTTAGTTCTCTACTCTAATGTTTTACGCAATGAACTACGACAGAATTCCGTAATTCTGATTTACATTGCAAAATCATTCATAAAACCAAAATGTGACTCTTAAAATGTCTTAAATTTAATCCGCCTTGTATATAAGAGGTAAATAAGCCTATGTACGCGGCATCTGCATCGTACGTCACGGACATGCGCAAACGGAGCGATCGATTCACTCACCTTATTCTAACTTATTCTATTTTGCTTATATTGTAGTCATACAGGGGCGGACTTATGTCTGTACGGCCATTTTTTTTAAGAACAGTATTTGTGACTCTCATACCTGAGGTCGTAGGTTCGATCCCCGGTGCACCAATGGATTTTATTTCTATGTGCGCATTTACCATTTGCTTGAAAGAAACCGGCTTAGACCCACTTTCTTATTAAATTGAAAAATGATCTGAGGCCGAGACCGAAAAATTGTGACCATAATTTATTTTATTAGTTGTCCTGTAAGATGACGCCTATTAAACTGCGCCGTTTTAAATGATTTTTAAAGGAAATGTGAAACACAGAAAGTTAAAATAATTGTTTAATTGGCTATTAGTTTCTCTCTAGTATGATTTTTATTAAAATTACTATTTTTAAACTCAAATCATAGATCAGAAAAGAGACAGCCACCAGGAACCTGAGAAGATGGAATAAAAGAGATAGGGTCCCGGAAAATGGTTGCGAGGATGAGAGACCTCTAAGTGAAGACATCCTTTAAATTCTTTCACTTGTCTCTCATAAATCATGACAATCATGAATGTTTTTTTTAGAAGAAGAAGATTTACAGAACAATACATAAATAGATGTATAGATTTTAATAATGTGGACCAATTAAAAATCTTCAGGCGGCGGTGTCAGTTAACATTAGTAACCTGCAACATCGTATCCTGCCCATTGCCCGCTTTCATTACATAAAAAAACCAGTGAAATATTTATATATATATTACGGTAAAGCAATTATAATATTGGGTATTAAATATATCAACTAGCTATAATACATATATCAACTTTATTTTTGGATTCAAATAATTAGAAGAAAATCAATCGGGTTGTGGTTAAAACTGTTTAAGAGACTTGCGCCCAAATTCTACATTTATTTGTTTATATTTTCCGTGTAGTGCTGTTTACTTTTGTATCATTATTATCTCTATTTATAATGTACGTTTTTTGCAAGATTGCAAGATTATATAGATGATTATTATCCATAGTGCTAAATCACCTGCATCATGAGCACACCCACATACACACCCTCAATTTCCCACGATCCCACAGGGTAGCGGAATTAGGTATTACTTAATAATTTTTATAGATTTTTTTAATTCGCAAATGTTACAACCTTTTTGTGTTAGCGGCACCATGTTTCGCCCGGGTCATTTATATTTTAAACATTATTTGTAGATTGTAATATTGTGAAACATTTTTTTGTTCTATCGTCAATAGTTTTCGCAGCGCATGCGATGAAAGATATAGGCATTCTTTTACATTTTGGAGAACATTATTAAGTATTAGAAGAATTCTTCAGAATCAGTGGTCATATAGCATTTAAATGGTGAAATTTTTTTTTAAATCGATCCAGTAATTTTTGAGCCATTTCGTTATTAAATAGATTCTATGTATATTTAGTATTATTCTTTTTTCTTGAATATAATTTATGTTAGTTGGAGGAATACGAAATAACTGTACGTGTCAAAAAAACTAAATAATAAAAGGGGCCCCAAGCATGGCCCCAAATTACTATTCATTCTCCAATTACAGTCAGGAAGCTCTATTCGTTCGGTTCAAAACTGAGGTTATATGCTTTTAACAGATTTAATTTGTTCTTTCATTTAAACGCTAACTCCGATCTTTTAATATTTTATTAACCCTTAATGCTAACGATGATCCTTAATGCTATGATCAACGTTTAATATTACACCCCTCGGTGTAATATTTAAACGTTGATCATTGGCATCGTTGCGTCTGAATAAGATGTTTTTTTCCAGAGATGCATTTAAAGTGTTTAGCTTTTTGTATGGAACACTTTTATGGGTAAATTGGCCGCAGACTCGTCTGATGTTACCGCCGCCCATGGATACTCTCAATGCCATGATCATCTCAATGTTTCGTGCCTTCAAAGAATTGGTACGCTCTTTTATTGAAGGTCCCTAAATGGAATTAATGGAAAATACTGTGCTAAGAAACTTCATATGTTTCACCATGCATTTAAAACACCACACCACATCACAGTGGCTCTGTGAAATAGCTTTATATGCTTGTACCACTGAACCACTGTGATAAACAAGAACGAAGGTTTTATTTATATGTACTCTCGGGTTAATTAAAATTTTAAATTTATATTTAGTGTAAACTTGTCAATGTTTCTATAGCAGTAGCCTTGGCGCACGATTCGAGGTCGTGCGTTCGAATCCCTGCGTGCCTGTGAGCTAATGGATTTGCCATTTAGAATCATTAGCTTATAAGAGAATTAAGAATCGAGACTATGCGTAAAGTATGACAATCGCTAAAATATATTTTAATAATCTGTAAGAATAATAATAAACAAAAGTCATTCACCGTCGCAAGTACCAAAAAATACGGCATGTGTTAGGTATACCTACCTACAAACGAACCTATTATGTATGTTTTTTTGCTCATATATTATGAAGGCATGTTATTTAAAATTTATGTAAATAAATATTAAGCTATCAAAATTATACAGTTTTTTCGTAGGTTAAAGGCCGGTCAAGAACCCACTAGCACCCTCAGCTGTCTTTTATGGCCTCCCCATAGGTTTGCCTAGAGAGGTATCTATATTGTGCATATTTATATATTTAGTAAATGTATTTTTATCCTATAAGGTAGCAAAAGAAGACTTCTGTAGATTCTAATGGTAATTTCATCTCTCACTTTCATCCACTCGACGTTGGTCTACCAGCCTGGCCCACTCTTATACAACCTTGACCAAGCTCCATCTTTTTTTGTCCATTTGCAATCAGCCTCTTGGCAGTTATGACGGCAATTAGGGAACACAAATTCAATAATAATATTTCCCTCCGCAATTCGTTAGCTATCAGATTGCGAGTTTCTCCTTTTCAGCCGATACACAAAGTCCGTCATTTCCAAAAGGCACGAAGCTAGGGGGTTGCCATGTTGCTGAAGTCTCTTTTTGTATCGCACGGTTGATCTGTCTGATGCTTGATGTCTTCCTCGACGTTGGCAATTCCCAAATATTTGTGAACGTGGGAACCACGGCGCCCCTCTCAAATTCCTCAGTGTTTTGTTTTGTATCTGGATTTCGATATTACTGCTGAACCCGAGAGCTGTATCCCGTAGGATCATATTGGTTTTATTAAAGTTTTGTATACGACAAGTTTATTTTCTTGACTGAGTGCGGCTTTATTACCTAATAGTTCGTTCATCGGTCACTCACGCTCCCCTTGTAATAGATGTATTTAGTTTCATTAATTGCCAATTGGAGACACATTTCTGCATATATCTATATGTATTTCTGTATGTTGTACATTCTGACTCAAATCAGCCGTTTTATATGTCACGTGCATTAACTAACTATAAGGATGTATTTTCTTACAAAACTATTGTCTAACCCTCTTTTGCAAAATGTTTTATTAAATTCAAAACTTTGAAGTTATAAGTTATAAGTTATAAGCAAACCTCCAAGCTCTGATTTGAAGTTTTAGTAAAGCTGAAACAAATGAATGTTTTGGCAACCTACTAAAGAATTTTCAACCTCGAAGAATCTCAACTTAATGAAATCGCGGTTGGAACAGTCAAACTTCAATTATTAGCAGTGTGTTTTTTATTTGTTTGCCGACTAGTTTTAGAAACCCTGCTACCGGGTCAATCGAGTTTTCTCTTGCCACCAGGTTTTTCAATAAGGACCTTGGAGTACTGTCGTCTAGCATTCAGTGCACATGTCCCAACAACTTAAGAGTATTGCCTTCATGATTTGGACGATATTGGCGTCGTCAAGGATGTTAGTACATTTACATAATTTTAAGAGCATTTTTTGTTGAAAAATCATGGCCGTTATTTAATTGGCCGGGTCCCTTCCAACTCTGGGCGAAGCCCGAACAGATATTATACTTACAACATTTGACTGTTAAGTTAAAAACTTCAGTCAATGGCCGAAATTAGAATTTATTTGTGAACTTATTTTAGCAAAACTAAAATAAGCTTTAGGATACTAACTTTAGGATAAGCAAGTTATTCCGAGAACAGAGTATCGCCCTTCACTATAACCGAGTAATCTGCAAAGCCTTTTTACTATAACATGGAAAACCCCAGGTCTTTCTAATACCAATAAAAACCATGTATTTCTTAATTCAATTGCTTATGTCATTCAAACTGACAAATAGTTATTAACTATCTTCAGTGTTATAGACTGATTTCTTCC
The DNA here is from genome assembly GCF_905147795.1 of Pieris rapae. Classification (NCBI taxonomy): domain Eukaryota; kingdom Metazoa; phylum Arthropoda; class Insecta; order Lepidoptera; family Pieridae; genus Pieris; species Pieris rapae. Next base: position 10,281,003 of record NC_059514.1, read on the forward strand.
TGAATCTTACATCAAAAGAATTCAACGAATGCATACGTAGGCAGAACGTAGAATTTATAACTTTGTGAAATGGCCAATTTTAGACCATTAATAGAATATAGATGTCCAAATTTTTTAAAAGAAAAATAATTGTTATCTCTCGTTCTTTTTAAATTTTCTCTTTGATTGTTGTTATTTTGTGTGTTTCTGTGTGTGTTTTATTAGTAATAAATGTTATGTCTATGTTTAACAAAGAGTCCTTAGATAATTGATGAAATCATTACGTTGGCCATTAGATACGCTGACATACTTTTGATTGTATTACGTACATAGCGGTACAAAACAAATTTATTACAGAAAGGCTTTTACTAAGGTTATATCTCATGGCCGCCTATTATATAAAATTCAGATATTTTTAATTCACATAAACAAAGTAAAAATAATAATAAATACTATAATGTAATAAATTCGGATTAGCGCATTTACAATATTGAAAATAACTTTATTCTATGTCACTCAGAGAATACATATATGTACAACATTTACGCTTCGGTCAAATACGGTTGAAAATCGGTCCAATAAATAATCTTTTAATGCATATTTCTTACAAAATACAAATATTTTATCTTTAAAGCTGTTGTCTTTGCAGAGACGTAGAAAATTAATTGATATATCGTTTGCTTTTAAACTATTGAAGAATGGGTTGCCCCTTTTATAAATTTAAATTTCTAGAATGTATAGATACTTCAGTTATATCACCCCATTACTAAAGAAGCTGGGTCTGGATATCTATAGTAGCCTCTCTCGCATTTTGAAATTAATATTACTTTGGTTTCTTTAAATTATGAATCGATGTATTACTTCGTGTTTGTTACATTTGCATATAAATACTTGTCACATTAAATCATGCGTTTTATTTTTCTGATTTATGAAATGAGTGTGCCAATTCATATTTTTTTATTCAATATCATTTTATTAACATTTTCAAGGTCAAATGACTACGTTGCCTGGGGAACCTTGAGCACATGGGCCAGTATCGGGTGGTGATGCAAGCTGGCCTAAGCTGTCGTGGGGACGGAGACTATTAGGTCGGCCTTAGTACAGCTGGATAAACAGAGAGAGAAGGACTGCTGCAAGCCAGTAATTAGCGGAAGATTCTCATCTCGGAGACCAAGGGAGCGTTCACGTCACGCAATTTTTGAAGATTCTTATTTCTTTGTCCCATGGACGTTTTTCTGTACCCAATAATAAAACGTTTCGTGACCATCCAGTGAATTTGTACTTTACACCACTAAAAGCTGTGATGTAAAATACCGGAAAGTCGATAATTATATATTATTAACAATAACGCGTAATTAATTCCCGTCTCGTATAGTAACGTTTAACAAGAAAATAAAATTCGTTACATAATATTTGAATGCTCAATAAGAGACTTTTTTGGCCACAGAGCCAGAGCAGTAAGTAAATTGACTTTTATAAAATTTTTTTTATTACTATAACCTATGTTTTAAATGATATAAGCTATATACTTGCGCACTTGTTCAAGAAACAGATGTCGATCAACTGTATTATAATTAAGGCTTATTTAAAAAGAACGCATGACGTAGTAATATTAACATTCCACTGCGCGTGAGAGCGTTCCCGTTTCATGTGAAAATCTCCACTCACACATACAATGAGCGCACACACATATCACACATTTAGAATGTAAACTGTCATATTTAAATTGCAATCTTACCATTTGTATATCATACGATATATTACAAATACTATATCTATATTATTAGTAAATATGACAAAATGAAGTATAAAATAACTATAGTACCGTTTTCGAATAATTCTGTTTTATGTTTAATTTGTGGTTTAGAGTTTGACTAAAAGCCGAAAGTTATTTAAATTTATCTTGATTTTTTATCCATAAATGTTTAATGATTATTATAACTGTGTAGGTTAAGAATATTGTAAATACTGTATATATGTGTGTTGGATATAAACTGGATACAACTAGGTATGTCTTTTGAATTGCATTTTGTTATACGCTTGGTACTGTAAGAGAAAAAATCCATGATAATAGCATAACATAGTTCAATATTATTGTGTAAACTCTAATAGAATTACGTTTGCATTTACATTTTTTCAACGACATTATACGCACTCCCTTGCTTCCTCAATGTTCCAGCCATTTTGAAGCCATCGGGTATCGCACGGGACGATGGTAAGCGGCCGTATAGGATTTATTTATTTATTTATTTATTTATTTATTACAGACATGGCTAAACTCTCAATAAAATAGACTATAATATATACAATACAAAATTAATTAAAATAACATAAAACACAGTTTATTCTAACCCCTAATACTCTCCAAGTACACCCTCAAATCAGAGTACACCACCGCCATACGCTCACCAAATAGGTCGCTGATTCCTTGGAAGGTGGGACGGGCTTTGGTACCCGATACTATGTGTGTGGACACGTTAGCCCCGTCTTGACTCCCTTAGAGAAGCAAAAAACCTGGGGTAGCCGCAGATGAGGCGGAAATAACAAACGGCAAAAATATAATTTCCACCCTCATTTCGAAGTAATAAATTGCGAAGGAATGCTGACGAAAGCGTCCGTTAAATATAAAAAACTGCAATCGACCATAAAATAACGGTTTCATAGAATTAATTAAGCTTTGTTTAGTGTTAAGACATAAAAGGTCTGAGGCTAATAATTATTGTATTGCGTTGTATTTACTGTACGCTTTAGTAGACGTGTTTTTCTGATCGAACTCCATTAAAACTGCTGTAACATAGTACCTATTACAATTTTAACTATTTGCGTAATGTTTGCTTGTTGGATAATTTGATTTGATAAAGGCATGCGTTATATCTCATGAATGCGCGAGGGTCTTAGATAAAGCTTCTAACGAGGATCTAAAAAAGAACCCTACCGCGCGGTATCGAACCAGAAATATTTTTTTTTAATCTTGGTGTTTTCCCTCAACTGGAAGATTACTTATAGATGCCGTAAAACGAGTGGACACACATTCATTTCATATTAGAAAAAAAAAACATAAAAAGATCTCCCTGCAGGTATGATATTTACCCCACTAAACTTCAGTTTAAATTTAATAGTCCAATACTTTTCCTCAGTTTGAGTTTTAGAACTAGCGTGATTTTCATTTAAATGAAATTTTAATAAAAAAATGATTTTACTTTGCCTAAGTTCTCTTCAATTCCAACTCTTTAACGACCTTATCCTAGTTGACAGAAAATCTATATTAATTTTGTTATTCCTCCAAACTTATTTTTTATAAAACAGGGGTGCAACCGAGCCACGGAACGTAGACGGGTCGGTGAGTTGACCAAGTCATCGCATCCCCTGGATACCCATTTTAGTAGGAAGCTCTCGTTTCTAATAATTGGATATCGTTTCATCGGACGGTCAGTTGGCCTCCCAGGAAAGATCTGAATCGGAAGTCGATTACAAAGTCATTTCTAAATACTGATTAAAAAAAAGGATATTACAATATATGGAAGAAGAATAATAAATGAAGAATATTATATAATTGTAGTTAATTCTAATATACCTAATAACTAACTTTAAAATTTTATAATTAAAATATATTATTAAAAGGAATCCCTTTAGGCAAGGTTCCGAAGATACTCGCAGCGTTCCCCCTCTAGAATTACATTTTGTAACAAATTTTTTAGGTATTTTTTGTATTGAAGGCACCAAATTTTATTTTTATTTTTAACATAAACTCTATGACTACATGTAGGTCAGACTAAATGTAAAATAAAAAATATATTTTCAAATTAACTTAATTATAATGTAAACTAAGAGGAAATACCGATATGATTTCAATAACGATTCCAATTCCAATAGATAAAGTTATGTAAGTCCTGCATACATTCACTTGTTTATGAAACATAAAAAGTGTTAAGAATTATTTTGTTTGCAGTTGGAATTTTTTTTTTTGCTATTAGTTAATCTTCTCTATGTTATGTTTTTATTGTACGTTTCACAGTATACTACCCCAAAACGCTCCACAAACATGTCGCACTCGAGAAAACTATTAAGTTGCGAGAGCAAGCAATGCGAGAGTGCTATGCGCAATGGTTATGTTTATATAGAATAATGACGTCCTAAGATGACGTCATGACAGATCTATATTGAAATGCCAATACCAGTAAATTATTGAATTCGCCATTGACGTAAAAAATTTATGAGAATGTCGTCAACCTTCCGACAAATATCTTCCACATTAGGCTCTGACGCCTACTTCCTCGGACCGAGTTTATGTATCAAGTGCTGTCGAAAAACCTCCGCCTCAGTCTATTTTCATGTAAATGGGCGAACAGGCAGGAGACTCGTCTGTTAAGTGATACCACCAATAGACTCTATGTCAGAGGACAAGCGAATGCGTTGCCTGCCTTTTAAACACTTTTCTTGAAATGATTTTGTAAGCTAATTCTATAATTAGCCACTCAATTAATCATCCGCTTTTGTTCGTTACCAACCAAGGATTACGTTTTCGAAAAATAAATGGTTATTAAGAGTAATTCGTATAAAGCATAACTAGTAAATAGTCATTAGTTCCTCAAAAGGTCAGAATTAAAATATAGATTTGTATATGTGAGTGACGTGACTAATCGAAGATGGCGTACCATGCATTTACACGTAGGAGTTTGTTTGTTTTGAAGGATATAGACCCTCAAACGTTTTTTTTTATTTTTTTTATTTAAGGCAATAGTTTTACTTGTAACTGGCATATATTTAAAACTATTGTCTTAAATTAAAAAAAAATTAAGTCAACACTTTTAACTCTATTCAAGCTACAAGTAAAACTATTGCCTATTAAAACCTTTGGGGTTTGTTTACGTAATTTTTGACAATGTACCATGTCAAAGGGGACATCTTGCCTGGAGACGCGGTTAGGTTAGCGATTACTGAAATTCTGACTGTTAAACATTTATTTTTAATCTGTGCATCAGCACATACATATAAAACTATCAGGTTTTATAAACTATATTTTTATATAATTTTTTATATAAACCTTTAAGTAATCTGAAATGCTTTTCGAATTCTTGCCATTGTTATTCTCTATTTCAATTATATTTTTTGGTCACTAAGTTTAACCTAAAAATCGTACTAAATACTTAGAAGTGAAGTACTGAAGAACTTTTGTTGCACTCTACAATTTATTAATGCATTTCTATACTTTGTGATGACTAACGTAAAGGCTAATATTGGTACTCTGCCAAAGCTAGTCTATTTCGGTACAGCACTTCTTGGCGACTTCGAGCCAATGTTCCTATTTAGACTAATTACTGGGTTATTTCACAAGACTTAGAGATTCTAGAATTTGATATCAACTAAATTTAATATGGTATGGCAATGCCAATTTTGTATTTATTTATTTATTTATTTATTTACACTTCGTTGCTAAAGAAATACAAATAACACAGTATATATAAATTACAAGGGATGCAACGGGCGGTATTAAAGTGAACTTTTACTAAAATCTGGTATGCATATGTCTTAGTTAAATAAATGTTATTATTTAAACGTAAAACGTCTTGAATAATTTAAAATATAAACGTATGTTTTTTAACGCTAGCTGTTTTCACGGTACATGTTGATACGAGCCGAGCTAACACCATGTTTTGATTTATCGATGTCAAATGTCTTTTTTTATTTTTTTTAATATTGGACATTAAAATACTTATATTTTAATCAGTTCATTCAAACGTAATAAATGCGTATTAAGAATATGCACAAGTAATAAATTAAATGAAAGTTTAAATTTAAAATAAACAGTTAAGTGTTTATATTTCATTCTCTGATGTTTATACATATTTGTATATGTGGTGCAGAGGACAGTGCTTCGCATTGTATATTTATTACTGACGATAAAACAATGCTAGACTAACTATTTATTATTATTAATATAGATTTCCAAGCAATTAACATTTGTACACAGCAAACATATGGATATCAATAAAATTCTTAATAGTCATTATAGTACAAAGTTGCATGCAAACAATGCCATCTTTTGTCTATATTCTTATATATAATGTATTATTCACGTTTATACAGTTAATATGCAGTTTGTTAACTCAGTATGAATAATACCAATGACACGCTCGCAACCATTTTTACCTTTACCCATTTAGTTTCTTAGAGAATATAGAATCTTCTGGAATTGATACAAACGGGCTTTGCTTACATTTATTGTATTTATATTTTCCTAAAATAGTCTGAAAGCCTAACCTCATCCTTTCAAAGCCCTTTTTACATACCTTTGCAATGTAAAAACCATTGAATCTCTATCAGAGGAACAAATAAATGAATGTTTTAATGAGAGAAAAAACTACGAGGTGATGTTTGGGTGTCTTGCGTCGTAGATGATTCATGTGTGACCATATTATAAGCTATTGAAGTGTCAATTGAAATAACCACATAGTTATTGAAATCGCGTCATTTATGATGTTTATTTTGTACTCACTTAACCGTATTAAAAGCAGTATATTGTAACTTGAATATTTTGTTATGTTTTCGTGGTGGTCTGACAAATCTAACAGCTGGGTTAAAAATAATAGAGGAATCACAGCCACAGTGTCTGAGTTAAAACCGACTTCTGTGCGCTAAAGTTTCAGAATGACCAAATTCAAAATAATTTGTTATGAACGTCAAATAAGAACATATTAAATGCTTCTTTGACAGCTCTCAAATCAAGGGCATACGGACGAGAAAAATTGGCAAAATAAACTTTCGGCCACCCTTTTTAATCGCCAAGTTTGTTTTACTATGCTCGTAAGAGCTGCAACCAGTTCATCATGTTCCCGTTGAGATATTTAATTCAATCAATCAATCAAAAATCATTTATTTATTTATTCGAAAACCAAACAGAAACATCCTTACAATAAAAACAAAGTCAAAAATAAAACACAAAACAAACACACTAGATGCATCCACAATAGGTTACACTTATACAACGATTTATTCATATAGGTAACATAATGTACACTTATGAACGTCAAAAAAATATACATTTAATGATTCTAATTTTAAATTTACCGCCAGTTCTCAAATCAAGGGCGTAGAACGGAAGAGAAGAACTGGCAATAAACTCTCCGCCACTCTTTTTAATCACCAAGTTTTTTTTTACACAATGTTTGTAAGGAGCTGCAACCATTACACCATGTTCCATATGACATCTTGAGTGATAAAAAATAATAAAATAAATTAAAAACAAAGATTTGTCCTCTATCAGCAGGAGGCATGGTGAAATAGGAGCACGCACTTACATTCTCGTGGAAACAACACGCAATGTATGTAACATAGTCTAATCTCTAAATACCTACTAACACTAAATATGGTACACGGTGGAGAGAATGGCGGGATTAGTAGGAGGCCTTTGCCAAAAAGGGCACAGAGAAAAAAAATGAGATGAAATAAATATAATTTTGTTTAAGTGTAAAAGTATCTGTAATAAAAAGCTATTATTATTAAGCTATTAAGTATTATCTATTATTCACGTTGTTGCCAATGTCGCCAGATTGTTCGTGTCATGCACTTTCAGTAGGAAGCAACCTAAATACATTGGTCAATTTATTTTCCGGGAAATATTCCCTTTATTAAATCCTACTTGTGTTATTCCACGATGTTACCCACTATTCGTTAGTAAATTATCGAAACTGGTATGAGATGTACAACGTAACAAGGCGAGTTGTTCTCAATGCAGATAATGAATGTTCAAGGTCAGCCTCGTCTATAACGTTATAATAGATCCAACATTTAGCAAATAACATTTTGAATTCTCTTTAAGTGCCTGCATACCTAGTGCCTAAAATCAAACAAAAAAAACATCCAGGCCATGTTGTCAGCCTCAAAATGTTTCTTAGTAATAGTAGATTATTGTAGATATTTGGGTCTAAATGAAAATGAAACGAAAAACGAAATAATAAGACTGAAAAATCAATAAAGAATACGTTCAAAGTGTTTGTAAATATTAATAGAGTTGTTTTTAAGAATTCTTATTCAGCTTAAGGCATTCACGTCAAGAATCTACAAGACAAGAATTCTCAATCAATTTTGAATGTGACTGTTAATTTTAATATGTGAGGTATAAATGTATTAAAAGACCACAAGTCAAAAATGTATTAGCTTGTTCTGTGCTAAAAAGGGTTTTGTCGTCGCAAGATTACTGAATTCTAGCGCTAACGAAAATGTAAACTCCACTTTATTTACTTATCAACATACATTTTAAATGCCGCATAAAACTCATTTGACATTACAGAACTTTTTATTAGAAATGCGGGCTAAATAAAATGCAGTAAATTACCTTTTATGATTCTATTATTTTATGATGAGCTTCTACTTAAGATGATCTTACATGACGACCGTTACATTAACAGTTACTATTGATTGAAATCGCACTCGATTGACGGCTAACTGAATTCAAACCTCCAATAGTTTATGATTTTCTAAACCTTTGAAAGAAAGAAAGAAAGAGAAAACTATATTTTACACGTACACAATAAGAGTTGCTATTAAGTATAATTGTCTAACCGTTAAAAGTTTTGTTTTATTGTAATATTTAAAAGTTGAGTAGTAAAAAGTGTTCCTATAGAATATCTTAAGAATGACTCGTTGGGATCAGTTTTCAGCATTGAAGACGATGGCAGTCCACCCTATACCGATTCAGTAAGATAATATCCATTGGCAGACGAACTTTGAATAAAAGGTTCTTATTAAAATTTATTGTATTAAGGGTTCTACATAGGGTCTCTTTTCATCGCATCTAAAACTCAATTAACCAGGAAGGGGAATATACTGTTACAGTTAAAAGGGTGCAATTAAAATGACTTAGTTTTTATAAGCAAGGCTTTAATCTAATGCAAGTACTAGATATTTAAATAATTCTTTGACGGATATTAATAAAGCGGATTATTGCAAATGTCAAGTTCGCAGCAGTAGATGGCTTTAATTTGGCGAAACTTTTTAAGGTCTCATTCTTAAGATATCCGTTAAATGTCAATATTGAGGAGTCCAAACGTCAAATTAAGTAGATGATGTAAAAAATTTAGTTTTAGGGATCTTTTAATTTTACTCAACTCTTTCGTCTAGGCCGTTTCTGCCCCTTAACGCTTACTAACTTAAGGCTAATTATGACTCGAATATGTAGTAATGTATTTATCTAACTTATGAAATCAAAGGGCTAGTCTTGCATCGTAGTACATCGTTAGTAAGAATACTAGTACAAAACACTCATGAAGGGAGTGAACGTTAAAGGATTTATGGTATATTATTAATATAAATCATTTGTCGGCTAAGAGCGCCGTCAGTTGCAACATAGTCGGGGGCAAGTGTGGCAAATGCGACCCTTACTATCTCATTTAAGGCGAAGGGCTGTCATCTCTAGATATACTATGCAATAGAAGCATCATCAGTTAGGGTGCAGTACAGTGATGCATCCCGCATCCTAACAAAATTAGTATATCGGAGACTAGTTTCATTACGTTTAGGATAGCATCGTTTTCGTCGCAATTCCGAAACTCACAAAAGCAACTCTAAACCACTTGGAATATGCCTATATTTATATGCCTTTATATAGCATTTCTATCGACATTTTGGTTTGTTAATAAACAAAAAAATTATATATTATTTCATGGTTACGAGAAATTCAAGTAATGCAACATATAAATACTACATAACCACAATTGCTGATTATTTTTCAATAAATTATTTTCCATCCATTAGCATATCGAAGTGAACCCGTTGGCTCCCACTCTGACGCTACAAATCTAGTTAAATTAGGAATCATTATCCTAATGATACCACTTAGTGATACAGACGATGCAATTGAAAACATGAAGAACTTTATCAATTCTGAGTCGATCTTAACGATTTAGTTTCTACATGTTAACTTAAGCTTAAAGAAATGTTTTTAATTTCTTATTGGTTGTTAAATTAAAACAGAATGGATTTGGACACAACAGCTCTGTTTCTTCAGTCGGTAACCCAGGTCTGAGTTTCGTGGTCAACAAAAAACATCTCCCTCTCTCTCTCGTCCTGTAGCCATCTACCTCTCTTAGTAAATAGCTACTTCAGGCTTTGTTTTACGTTAATGTATAAGGGTCATTAGCGATCGTATGCTTAAACGGCCATGTGATTAAATATTTCTACTCATTGCCTTGGCTCTACTATGTTTAAAAATTATATTTATATTAAAGAAAGTTCAATAAAGTTTATATTGCTAATCGAAATATTTATTTCCTTTTTAGTATCCAGACTATTTTTGTAAATAAATTGGGACGTATTATATTAAATGAAACTCGCTAAAATAATTTGAATGGCCCACTAATCAGATGAGAATAGAATTTTATAAGTATTGATTAGATTATTTATATTCAAGGCTACGAAATACAAGGGCATAAAAATATAATCAAAGATTTACTAAAATATTATTTTATATGATGATAAAAACCACCTTTTTGGTGAAGATTTATGATTTTTATTATTTTCGTAACTTTAAAGTCTTAAGTTAAATTTATATAGTGTTTCAAGTGATATATGAACGAATACCATCAAAATGAAGTAGGTATATTTATATTATATTCTATTAACTGTATAAATACTGTTATCGGACACTTTCTTATCCTTATTACTTTAATTAGTCAATTAGGTTATATTGTAATGTACAAGAATGACAGTTAATGGACAAGTCATCAAAAATGTTAGATGACTTCATGGAAAAACTTAAAATATTCGTAAAAATCGAAACAAACCAGTGGCGGTACTAACAACAACCTTTTAACGTCCGGAATTAAGATTTATGTATCTGTTTTATGATCATTTTATCAATATAGTAGGAATGTATCAGTCTCCTAAGTTTGACACACGCCATCGACTTTTTGGATCTAAGGCAAGCCGGTTTCCTCACGATATTTTCCTTCAGCGTTCGAGCGAATGTTTAATGGTGACAAAGACAGAAAATCCTTTGGTGCACCGCCTGGAATCAAACCTACGACCTAAAGGATGAGAGTCGCACGCTGAAGCCACTCAGCCAAACTTATATTCGTGAAAACGGCAAAGGAATTGTTAGTAACATTAGTAACATTAAAAATTAATTTAATGTATTAATGAAATTATTCACTGAACTAAACGAATTATGAACTGCCTAAAATTTCATATTCATCCAGTCGCAAATCTCCTTGAAAGGTGAACTAAGTTCGCCTTGACGTATGAAATTAATAGACGATGATGGTTTGGTATATAATTATATTTTGCAATTGTAAGTTAATTACTATTGTATTTTAAATCCTAGCATTAATTGTGATTAATGTTTTTTTAAGATATTTTTTTTGTTAATTATTACACACTTTTACACTTTACGCTTAGTATATCTTTTTCTTCTGCCTTAGGGTTAAAAACAAATATTCCTCTAATTGAATTCTATCTGATTTTATCTGTTTAATGCAACAGACTGTTAATAAAGAAATAATGTTAAATGTGAAATAATATGTTAAATGATATATGTATAAGAATCATATTCCAATACTGTAAACAAATACGCACTTAGCTTGTATTACTACGGCAAAATGAAGCCATACACAGCACGCATAATGCTTCCGTTGAAAAAGCGTTTCAGCTCTGAATACAGTCCATGGTTATAACGTTGATGTGTACTTATAAATACAGAAGTGATCCCTGATTCACACGGCTGGATTTATTTGGATATAAGTCTTGTCACATGTATTCTAGTGGGTAATTTTTCGTTACAAACAAAGCGAAATACAAATCTTTCATCTTTATAATATAAGTACTGATGTTCAACAGCATATGCTTATTTAGAGTAATAAATTAAATAGTTATGAATAAGTTTTAACTCGCAATGCAACGGTTAAATCGATAAACATATTTTGTCTGTTTTATTTTACACACACACACTGATTATAAGGTCAAAATAATAAAAATGAACTCTTAATTAATGGAATTAAATTCAAATAATAAATAATTGGCATATATATGAAATAAAAGGGAGGAAAATGTGCCACATTATTTCCAAGTAATAATTCGAGAAATTCTACTTTATGGGTTTGAGTTGGCATTTGTTTGGGTAATATATTCTTCGGGACATAAGTGGTATTTTTGAAGCAGAATCTTAGTTTGCATGTTCGTTTGTTCGTTTGAATTTCATTAAAATACTGAACTCATCGTTCTCAAAAGTATACACTGTTATAAGAGAGGCGCTGGGTAGAAACCGGTGGAAACAAATCCGCTCCAGATGTTTCCTCGCTGAATTGACACTGATACATGTATAAAGAGAGAGAGAGAGAAACTGGTTTTTACAGTTGTTCATTAACTACTTAAATCACGATACTGGGATGATAAGGCAGAATATATTTAAACAGTTTTCACTGTTTTCCTTTAGATCAGGATTTCAGGGCTTTACTCACTCCATCTTCTCAGTAATTTCTGTGTGTGAGGTCATTGTGAGCCCTTGCAATTGATTTACACTGTATTGCTTCGAGATACACTAAATCAAAACTTTTCTACTAAGGCGAAGAGGTTTTTCTTTGCTGCATCGCGAAATCTTTGTTGAGATATAGTTTATATAATAATTATAAATTTAGTTTTGATCCTATCGTATTTGTTGTATTATTTAATTCAATTTACAAGACCACATTGTAATTTTACAGAATTAAAAATCGTAAATTCGTATTCAATAAATGTTAATGTACTATATATACATTGATTCTCACCTAATTGTTTTTATTAATTTTAACAACCGAGGCTTTTTTTACTAAAAAATCGCAAGATAATAGTCTTAATAAATATATAATACATATTTATTAAATCGACGAAATTGTTTCGGATTATAGACAGAATCTATGGAAGAAGATACTATGGTTAATCAAAAAATTCTTCCCCAATACTGTGTAACTGGACTAAAAACTATTACTGTTGTTCTAAAATAAGCTTCCGTTTAAAAAGAAATTAATTACATAAAATGTTATTGCATACTGTCTAAAAAAACTCTGTAATAACCAATCTAAAGTCTCGTAAGCTAAGTAAGATATGTGAGATATAAAATCTATCTATAACCATATATTTATAGGCTACGACGCGGACGGGCAAAGCATAATAAAAGATAACGGAATCATCAAGGCACGTCGGTAACGACGCGACAACTAACGCCATCTAGCATCGCATTTAGGTACTGATAGTGAAGAAATCAGGATATTACAGTTTTAATGGCTGACATTTAGACTACGATCTACTTAAGTGCAAATTAAAAAAATTAGATTGAGTTAAATGTATACAATTATCGTAACTTCCGACTAATTTGTTAGAAAAACATCTATGCGTAATATAAATGACAAAAATATAGTTTATTTATATTTAATGATAGAATTAATAATATTATTATACATATATTTAAATAACGGGTCTATAAATTGTAATGCACGGTTAACGACTAATATAAGGCAGTGATCGACCTATTACTTATAACTAAGGTAGGAACCTTAATTATGTACTCTGAGTAGGACTGTCACAACACAAAAAATATTAGTAGTAACTGGTTTCTGTATTTAAAAAAATTAAAAGCCGATAACACATCGGGGCCCTACCAGTTCTTATCTTGATTGTTGCTAGATTAAAACAGACGTAAAACAGTAAAATTTGTTATATTATAAACGATACTTATTAATTTTTTCAGAGTTATTGTGAAATAGTTAAAATATACGCAATTTAATAAATTTTATAAGTAGTCTAGGCTTAACGAAAGCTCCTGAGTACACAAAGTTAAAAAACATTCAGACTGTCTTGGAAGCTTTGATAACGAATTAAAACACAGCAAAAGTCTTTCTCATTTTTTTTTAAATGATTTTATAATAAGCCCTTATGAGTTCAACGAATTTATAACAAAGTATTTAAAGGTTTGCTCAACAGCCGCCATACGAGATACAATTTCAAATGATTTCATTACACAATGTATATAACTTGCCTACTCTAAATTTTCTCGATACCTAAGTGAATGTTCTTGAAGTTTTATTGCAAAGGTATAACATAATATTATTACTACCTTATAAACTTAGCTTTACAATTTACAACGAAATTTAAAAAAGCTGATAAACAATTGAGAAATGGCTGTTAGGTTACCCACTTCTATAACTTATTATAAACTTAAACCAAAGTTTACGTCAATCGATTTATCAGTTTCCGCAGATGTTGTAACAAAGAAAGTGCATTTATAACATAAAGGTATAAAAATAAGAATTACATAAATAATATAAAAAAATATCGAAATTCCACGGGTAAGGAACATGGGTCATTAACGTTTTACAACAAAATACTGAATATTAAACTAATACAAATTACAGAAACACTAAAAAGCATTACAAAACTGTAAAATTCCTAAACAAATAATCGCCGTTCAAATGAATATAATCTTCGATCATAAAAGCGTCCACGTAACTTTCATTTGCCCTCTAGACACTGCGCGTGTACTCAAGTAAATAACGTATGTAAATACAGATAAAACGATGTTATAAGAAAAGTATTTTTGAAATCAGTGATATTTATTAAACGTTATCGAATAATTATTATCTATAGAACCTTGAAATTATTCAAAAATGAAAATATAAACATTAAACAATGGTCTAATTCAACAATTTTTGAATAACGAATGAGTGTCGAAATGGCTAAAGTTCTATAGTGTATAGCGTTTTTAACTTGAAGGATGAGCTGCATGAACATGGCAAAACAATATGGCGGTCTCAGCCGCCCAATGCACTCAGCAATCGGCATTATCGCTCAACCGTAGAACTGGCAACGCATAGCCGCATTCTTGGTAAGTGCGGCAACGTCGCACTCGCGCCGTGCCTTTGTGCCGCGTCACAAGATAAAATGTCAAATGAAAAGTGATGATTTTTCAAGCGCAATATCGGTGTTTTCTTATTATTACATGCCATAATTTGGTTTATTTGCTTTAAACCTTGATTAAGTACATTCAAAACAACCTATTCTTTTATAGAATGTACTTTTCTGTTAATAAAATTTGAAGATTTCTCTTTTTCGGGGGAGGAACAAAGAAATAAATGTAAAAATTTCTCTACAATAATATACCAACGTAAATAACATAATGTTACGTAGTAAGAATAATAACATTCGTCATTTGGTAGGATCAAGGGTCATGTAAATTGTACTGAGACTAGACATTTTATCGTACGTAATTAATTTAAATAATGGATTAATATATTTAAACATTCTCAGAAGACATCGATTTTGATAACCGAGCGAAAAAATTTAAATCGAACGATGGATATATGTTATTCCTAGTAGGTAAATTATGTTTTATAAACTTTGTATTACCTGTCATGCTGTGGAAATTATAAAACATAATCTATAGGTTTATTACATAGATTTCTGGTGGATTTGTGATTTTAGCTTATCTTTACTAAACATTATACAATTGTTCGGTATATTGGTCGATGCTTGGATCTTTATGGTAATCCAACAAGATGAAGTGGCGGACACAAAACTAGCGTTTAAGGGTAAGATTTGGGGTTTATCAAAGATTTAGCGAAGTAGGACTGAGTAAGTACGACTATTAATATATGTATACTATATTATATATAGGTATGCTATATAACTATACGAAAAAAGGCATCGAAAGGAAACCTGCATGTTCCTGCAATTATCTCAGAACAACCTACTTACTTACCTAATGTCAATGAAACAAAGGCGATTTATATAGGTGATAGAAGTTGAAGCGCCACTGGACGTAGCCAAGGTATCTTCTATTAATTCTTCTTTTACCTAATTTTACGTATTTCACATATTTTAGACATTAAGTTAGGATTAGTTTCTTGAGAAACTATGTAGCGAAAATCTAAATGTAAAACATGCCATGTATAATATAAGATAATATTTGTGTATCTCATGTACAATACAATGTGTGTGTATAACTATTTACTTAATTTTATGTTGTCTATAATTCCTATACCCTTTGTTTTATCAAAAAACTGAAGGTCAATCTAATATAAAATAAAACTGTTTTTTTATATAATATTTAATTATATAAAAAACAGTTTTATTTAGTTTTATTAAATAAACTGTGTTTTATATTTTATATATAAGGTTGACCACAATGAATGTTGTAATATGTGTAATGTTGTATTTGTTTTGGGTCAAATAAAGAAACTTTTTATTATTTTTTTTATCATTAACTCTTTCTGGCGAATAGCTTCAGTCACGTGATAGTGTCAATCTGTCGTATTTATGATTTAATCAAAAGTTTTTACTGTCAATACATTTTCATAAATTTGATGAATTTAAAATTATTACTTAAAAGTAAATAATACTCTGAAAAAATACTAAAATTACATTACATTTTGCATGAAACTTATATACGTATCTTAGAAAGCAACGGAAGACATACCATAGACAATAATCTCATATCGTCTAAGGTATGTTTTTTTATTGTTAGTAGTGTTTCATAGATTATGGCGTGGGTGGTTAAGATGACTACTTAATATTTTGAGTAATACTCTGATATAACACTAACAATTAACTTTCTGGGTAATCACTTATTTACGTATCTAACAAAACAAACCATAGACAATATTGCTTTATATCTATGGTATTATATATGATTTACATATTATATATTATATCGATTTTTATATTATATGGTATGATTTCTAAATACATATAATTTACAATAATCATTAAATCTTAATAGTTTTGTTACCCTACTACTATTTCTGAAATATTTCAACTTAAACAATATTCATGATCTATGAGTCGCACAAAACGTAAAAAATATATAATAGAAAGAAATCGCTTTTCTATACATCTTCAAGAGATATAGTTTTTCTACATACTTTCACGTAGTCCGAACGGCATAGTCACGCACGTCGATATGTTTACTCTTAAAATTACTAACCCAATAACAAATATCTAATATGTGCATAAAAAAATATTATTAAAAAAATATAGGTTTCAAACTCATTTTTTATAAGGCATATCAATTGTTCTAGTATTATTTAATGCCTAATTAAATTTAGATTAGATTAGATTAGATAGTTAACTATAGATTTGACAAAATTTTGGGTTTGCGTAAAATAAGGGAAAAACCCATAAAATACCTTAATTGATTAACCACAAAGATCTAGTGTATGTACTTATTGCACAACTCATGAAAAATATATTTGTCATATAGAATTAATAAAAGGTGTGAAAAAATTGGTATGGGTTTTTAATTTTAATGAATCACTGTTTTAGCTAAAATTTAAGGTTTAAGACGTATAGACGCATCTGTTAATAATACAATGTGACAAAAAATTAAAAAAAAGCACATATGGTATGAACCACGTAACTACCAGGGTAAAGCTAAGTCTTCTTTATTAACCGTATACCGCGATGTCTGGAATGCTCTGTAAATATCGATTTAGGTAAAATTTACAATTTACGTTTAGTACCGATATTGTAACGCGAAACAATTCACATTCCTGCAAGAAAAGAGCAAATTCTAAAATAGCCAGCAAATGCTGCTTGCATGCCTGGACGTTTGGCAGCTTCCTTCTTCGTTCTTTTAAAACTTAGAAAAAGTTTTTAAAAAAGTTTAACAACCCCTTTCCAAGAATCTCATCTAGTTTTTGTAGTGAAGTGAATTCACCTAAGATTATTATAATATTATAATTTAATAAAGTATTCCTACAGCTACTTATTAAACAATATTCAAACAATGTTATTATACACAAAAGCCAAAAACGGAATACACATGCAAATATAAAAATAAAGCACAGTTTTACCTATTTATACAAAAAATATAACAAAGCACAAATTCAAACAAATTCTAAATTATAAGTTCTAAGATTCATTGATCATTATAATAAATATTTTATATAAAGAAAGAATTACAAAGCCATTTTTAATAACTGAGTTTTTTAAATATTTTTAAAGCATTTTTTTGTCACATTAAATATATCTTCTTCTTCTTCTTCAAGTGCCACTCCATTACTGGAGGTTGGCCGTCAGTTCTCTGAACCGCGTCTTATCCTGCGCCAGATGCAGCAACCCCTCCGCACTCGCAATACCTGTCCACTCCCTGACGTTGCGAAGCCAATCAAATATATCTATTTGCTGGTAATTTGTGTTGTAATCTGAAGGTATACGATACATAACTGAGTTTCGTAAATAGTTAGTATTACACCGAGGAATTTGGAATAGTTGTTTTTGCCTTGTATTTGATGATGAAGGGGTATGAAACAGCAAAAGCAACACTAATATTTTTTTAGGAATAGAAACTTGTAAACTGTTGTTATTGAACTGTCGCGATTATATGAAAAAAAAATATGGTCACTGCTAACCAACTCAGACTATCGAAGGAAAATCCCCGATTAGCCAAAGGTCAAAAAGTTGGTCAAAAAGAAACAGGAAAAGTCAACCAATAGAAAAATCAATATGGATTATTTTTCCCTTAAATCCTGAATTATTCAAATATGATTCTTTAATCACGCGCTTTAGCCTTAATAAACATTAATGTATCTGTCTGTATTTTGGAAAAGACTTTATTCATAAAAGAATTTCCATGATCATAGTAGTATAAACGTTTAATACACCCTTAAACTAAACACGAGCCAATCAAAAAGTGTGTCAATAGAAAGCATTACCGCGAAATGCGATGTGAAATTCGCGTCGCATCTGTACCGGATGTTACAGATTTCTTTATTTACTTTTTATTATTCGTTCCTGATCGAACTGCTGTTGAAAATATCGATCAATTGTTAGCTTAAAGTAGGATTGAGTCGGACATATGACGCGTCTCAATAACTAAAGGATCAATAGAAAACCAGGAAGACTTGAAGATCGAGAGAGACCTGATCGTCGTTGACCAGGCCTTAAACAGGCCTTAAACAAAAAACTTGTTATTGTAATAAAATATATTAATATAATATTATAATAAATATGATGTAATTGTAAAAATAATTTGTTTGGTTCGAAAAAAATAGTGACGATTTGCGTATTCGAATGCAAATTTTAAATAAAAAAAGAAATGATATGACATTTCTTGAAGAAATAAAAACATTTAATAAAGTAATTATAGCTTAAAAGAAAGGCTTGGTATGATTATTTCGCTTTTTATTTCAATTATAAATTCGATATCTTCTAAAGAATAAATTCAGTATATGCATTATCGGAGTAAAAAAATAATTTTCCTTATAAATATGTTATAAATCTAACTGGATTATGTAAATTTGATATCTTTAAAGTAGCTAATAATGTGTAAGGCGAAGAAGTCGCTAAATCTATCTTTAATTAACAAAACAGTTTATTAATTAAATGTTTGCTATTCTTGCCACAGCATACTAAATACCGTTTGCTGCAAGTTTTAAATTGAACGTACGTACTTTCCAAACGAAAATATTTTTTTATGTATTGGCAATCTCACGATAATTTAACTACCTTTGATTTCCGCATTGACGTAATATATAGTAGGTTATCTTGGTATGAAAATCCATGAAGGAACAAATATGTCCTTGCAGAATAATCGTCCAAAGTAAAAGTCTGAAATAATAGTCAAGGGTATTTAAGATATTTCGTTAGCTATTCATAGTTTTCTAGCTGCTATTCATGTAGATGGAATAGTCGACTAAAAAGGAAAAACGAGAAAACAGGGCATTAATTATACATTTTTCGTATACGTTAAAATTTAATTGTCGAATTGTAAAACTCAAAAATAAATTGAATTTCCATCGGGCACGTTAATTTTCAGAAAGCTCCAAAAATAAACGCAAAGGCAAAAGTTCTTGCAAAAAGCCATATTATTCGAAACACAAAAGCTTCAGCCAACTTTTATAGTGCTTGTTTTTAAAACTGGGATTAGTGTTTTTTGTCTTGATAAATGAGAAGGATCATTTTGTGTTTCATCGTTTTTTTTGTGGTTCGACAAGTTTTCATAAAATATATATCTTCCCTGGCTCTGCAATCCTCGTGTTCTATTTTATAGGCAAGTGTCCAGTCTTCTTTACCAGATACGGCTTTAGCTGAGTAATGCAGGTTTCCTCACGGCGTTCTTCTGGCAGATTAAATATTCAATCCGGGATTCAAACCTAATTTAGGTAGAAGTTTGTTATATTTCAGTAACTTTGTTTTAAGTAAAATTACGGTCTCGCCTTTAAGTTTTGTTAATTTACACTTGACTTAATTTGCTAAATAAAAATACTTGAAATATATGTAGTGTCTTATAACAATTTAAAGCTAATCTAGGTGCAACATAATATTATTTTTCTCATAACTTCGATCTGACTGACCTGGGATAAAAAAGCTATCGTACTATGGTGTTAAAGGTACAAGAACTATTTTATTAACATTACGATAATCACTCGACATAAAATTAAATTTCGATGTTTTAGAAGTTTTTGTTACAGAAAATTAGATTTAAGATGCCACCTGATGCATTTCAGATCTAACGTCACCAGGCAGTGTTATGAAACCAACCAATGAAAAGAATGATGAATGAATGAAATGACACCAACGTCATGATTTATGATTAAAATACCGGTAATTGATTACAAGCTGCAGCCCTTCATGGCTCAAGGCCTCGATTTCTTCATAATAAGATCAATTTGATTGTACTAAAAAAAAGTCAATTATCAGCTGTTGTGCCTAGGTCTAATATAATCTGGGCAATTATTATTTATCTCGCATTTTGTTTCACCGTACGAAAAAATATTATTTTACTAAATATAATATTATTTCTATAAAAAGCAAATAATATTACACGCATTAAATACTTATTGTTAATTTAATATCTAACCTTCCTTATTTTTAAGTGTTAAGTACTTGATATTAAAACGATTAATCACAAACCAAGGTGACATAAAAAGCAAAAATTGTGATTTTCCACATACACATTGAAACGGGAAGGAAAATATAAAATTTAATTGACGTTAACATTATCAACGAATGTGCAAAACGATGTCCTCTATATTATATTGTATTTGATAAAAGTGGGCGTTTTACAATTATATATATGAAGTGTAAAATCAGAACAAACAGTTTAATCAGTTTAACCTTATAATAAATTCCATTTATGAATGGGGGACATTCCCCTTACCACTTCAAATGGTTGTAATTTTTTATACAAAGTTAACTAATTATTTTTATTACCTCAATAAGAATATGCTATGATAATGCTATTAGATAAGGATTATCTAATAACATAGGTAACTACTCTTGTTGGCTGACTTAGAATATAGTACAAGACATTTGTACCTACGAGGAAATTTTAGTTTTCTAATAGTCCAGACCCTATTACCTACGCAAAAGCGAAATATACTTCACACGAATTAAATACGTGGAGATGTTTAAATAACTCTTACGGCACAATATAGCGCGAAAAAATTCGCAAATTGGGACAAATGCGCTCGCGCATTATACGTTTGTGTGCGTGCGAGGGTACGTCACCTTGACACGAGGCCCCACGGGGTACATCATGCGTCTCGCTCGTAGCACAGACGCGAGACAAGGATAGCACCTCGTAGACGCTTTCAGAAACGCTACGCGGCGGCCATTTTGTCGTTTTTGTTGATAGATTATTTAGGAGCCTCATCGCTATTTATTTTTGAACCGTCTCGTCTTTATGGGCGCAGGTTTTTAACGTGCTTGATACGAAATGATTGAACTACACGTTTAGCCCAGCGCTTACATCGTTTTAACCGTGAATAGTATACAGTTTTCTTTAAATAGAAATATCAGTAATGACATTTCCACAAACACCTACGTAAATTGTCTTCGTTTATACAAAGGTGAAAGAATGTAGTAACCTGATGTTATTCAAATGAGTAATTAA
This sequence comes from Pieris rapae, assembly GCF_905147795.1. Lineage (NCBI taxonomy): Eukaryota > Metazoa > Arthropoda > Insecta > Lepidoptera > Pieridae > Pieris > Pieris rapae. The sequence continues at coordinate 10,302,841 of NC_059514.1, forward strand.
TTAGTTATACTTTATTGGAAGTAATTAAACATGTGCAAATGTAGGTACTATGTCTGATAGACTCGTGTACTTTTCAAGCTATGTCGTATTCAATGACATATCATATTATTACATAATAAAAACAATATATACACGTTCCACGCGTTGAATAAACAGAATCTCGCTGATAAGATAACCTCATTTGAAAAACTTTACATTGAAAATTTCACTAACACTCTATTTTAATTAAAATTACATTCAAATTCAAAATGCACGTGTATGTAAATTGATATTTAAATCAAAACCCAAGTAGATTCATTTGCATAAAATGTGCAGGTGGAGTGTTGGAACTCGTGGCGCCATCTAGTGTGTAACTTGGTAAGCTGAAGCTGTCATCAGAGCGAGTTATTTTTACATCGGCTGCATGTTAGGTTCACACATTTTGACGGCTATTGGAGAATAATGATCGTGTGATAGTTATCTTTTTAACTGATTTAAATGTTAACTACGGAAATAAACAAAAAATTTCAACAAAAAAACAATAAACAATAGCACAATCTTCATTACAACTAAAAGTTAATAAAAAACTGTAACATTGTCTTTAAACATTTTATATACGATTGTTACTTAAACATATGTTATTATGTTATTATTTACGATATAATAATTTATAAATATAGGCAATATTTCAAAATTGTATCGATTATTATTTTATTTTAGGCCTTGTTTTTAATTTTTCCTTAATTCTATCTAATTTCACGACGTTATTTTGAGTAGTGACGTAAGTTTCTAATCCCATAGAACATTAAATCTGTTAAATTATTTCATGAGGAGACGCATATCAAGTCATCAAATGATAATGAATGACACTGAGAAACTTGATTTTTTCTCAAAGCTTCAGGCCTTTTTAATGTTTTCTATATATATACAGCATCCAACACAGAAGATTCATTATTCCATTCGGCGATCTTGTTAAAAATTTCCTTTCTACGCTTAATTTTGATGACTTTGACACTTCTGTGTGTTACTCTAAGCTGTCTTTTAGAACATATTGAAATCACTGAACTCATTGCATCTATATGTCAAGTCTATACTTGCATTGTAATATTGTTTTGTACATAAAGTTGTAATTAAAATATAGCATGAATATTAACATTCGTGTATATTAGCACGATTTAAAGTCAATGTATATAACACAAAAATCGAGTTTGTTTATTTTCATTTACAATGTATGTTTAAGTACTAATATTTAAATGTAATTAAAAACCAACTTCCTTGTAAATGTCAGGCCTTGCTTTTACATAGTGTTTACGTGTTGCGCAGGAGTGGAACGGAAGCGTTTGTCGGTGTGCAATTTGTTACGTATGCAAGCTGGTTTAGATTTCTTAAAGCTAGGAAATTGTTTCACGAGTTGCTTCTCCGCGTTCTCTGACTGAGAATTTTATCCCATCTCCTGTTTTATTATGCCATTTCAAATTACAATAATTTGGTTAGAGAGTGTCAGCTTATGCAGAATTCGACTGTTTTTGGATATTATTTATTAATTAACACTTAATTATATTACAATATAAAAATTGAACGTAATTAAATGAAAAGGAGGGCAACTGGCGGCCTTATCGCTTTCGAGCGATCTCTTCCAGGCAACCACTTTTACTTCGAATCTGTTGGTTAGACTCTTGTCATATTGTGATTCGTATCTCAATTAAATGATTCCAACAGCAAAAATAAAACTAATAAATATGTTATTCTGACACATATGTTTAACTGTGTAGATTCTAGAGGCATGGTTTACACTAAAAAATTGAGGCTCTTTACTACTACTATATTCGGAACGAATTAAATTATTATTATTTTTCTTAATAATAATTATTATCGTTATATCTTCTCTCACATATACATACAAGGTTACAATGATTAAAGTTAAGAATAATAAATAATTAATGGTCAAAGTGTTTTTTTTAAGATTCTTATGTCGTATTTAAAAATAAATATATAATTATAGATGACCAGAGTGAGTTTTATTGAACTAAAACCTTTTTATATTTTGCACCCTTAAATTTGATATTTTATACTATTGTAATACATTGCATTATTTATTGATAAAGTAATAACGACCTGAAAGTAGAAGCTTCGATTCCCGCCATTATATTATATATTTATTATTTATATTAATATTATATATAATATTAACGCCAACAACAAACCTACAGACAAATCGATCGAAAAATCTGATAAGCCTACTACATCTTTATTTTTTATTAATAATAGATTTTTTAACCTTAAAGTATTAGTGAAATATTTGCGGAGTTCTTGGTTATTAATTCCTATAGAGTTGTGTTTCCCAACCTCTTTTGTGCCATGCTCCTACCTAGCCTACCTCAAATTCGTACGTATAATGTATAATTTATTTATAAAAAATCTAATTGTATCACTTAAGAAATGTAAATGATATGGATTTTAGAAGAAGTCACTAGCAAATTGTTAATGAAACGATAAATTATTTTTTAAAACTTTAGTGATAAACTGAAATTCAAATTCCAATAATTTTTATTAAGATTATTCTATATTAATTTAGTAAGATCCTTGCGCTTGCTGCACAGAGATTTTGTATTAGGTTCCAATTTATGAATATTTTTCTCTTAACTTTACTTTTGACATTTGTTATTATTTTTTTATACTTTATAAGTTTCCCAAGTATATCCTCTCAAATAAATAATAATATAAAAGCATTCACATTTAAAATATTTTGACCTATAAAATATAAATTAAACACACGCACATTGTGACCTTTCTAAAACGAATTTTTATTTTATTTCCCCAGTGTACTGATAAATTCATGGCAAGAAATTAATTTATTGTTTGATTAATATTATTTGTAACTCATTTGTAAAAGCTAATTTTTAATATTATGCTTTAGAAATGTATGTCAGCTACTGTCGCTAATAGTTTTCCTGGTATAAGGAAAATAAATAATTAAGAACGTAACGTAACGTAAACTTGGCCAAACTTTGAACCCACATTGGCTTCAAAGTTTGGCCAAGTTTACGTTACTTAAATCTAACTACTGTGTCCAAACGAGAAAAAACAAATGAATTTAACTTAAGATCTTGGTAAGTTTCCCGTAACAAATGAAAATCCTCGTCACTTATATTTAATCACTTACCTGAAATGAAATGACTACAAGTATTAATACATACTAGATATCTTATACTCTTCATTAATAAACATACTTATACTATAATTAGTCACCCCCGCGAACTTCGTTTCTCCTTAATGTGATTTCACTTAGTCTACCTTTTAAGTACATACCAAAATGGAACTTTTTGATATGGTACCCCAAAGACTATTAGATTTTCCGGAATGATAACTTTTTAGGTTATTCTGTAAATTTTTCTCGAGTTCAAGTCAAAAGTTTTTAAGTAACATGTAAAAAATTAGTGTTGTGTGTATTTTTATGCTGTATCATAAAAAAATTAAAAAAACATTGTCTAATTATAAATAATATTTAGGGGTAAACAGTTAACATTTAGGGGGATGAAAAATAGATGTCCCATTCGTAGTTCTAATCACACAAAATTTCACCATTAATTGGTCGAGTCATTTCGGAGGAGTTTAATTACACACGAGAGTTTTATAAATATGATGTTACCATTATTTTTCTTGTAATAAGAGAATATAAATTGAACCATTACAATAACATAATAAGAAATGGTAAGTGGATTCTTTCTCTATTAACCTCAAATTTTAAGGCTGTTTAAGGTAATAAATAACTCTTTTAATAATGACTAAACTATGTTACGTCACATCATCTTTTCCTCAACTCCTACGCTAGAGATATATTAATAACATAATATAGTATAGCAAGTATAGCAAGTATGTCAAGAAATTCGTATTGTATATATTGTATAGAATTTTCATAATCCATCCCTATTAATTAGAATGTCGGCACAAACAAAACAAAAACCACTTCATATAACGTCTGATAATATCATTATACTTACATAAAACGACACAGTACCTAATAACTTCTATGTATAACAAATAAATAACCTTAATGTTGGATTAAATGTCTTAGTCATCGAAACTAGGAATAGGGTTGAATATAATAAACCAGCTGGCTACGAAACACTTAAAGACGGGTAAGTGTGATTTTGATTGTCAAAATCAAAGAGTTATCACGTCATACTATACCTTACGAACATGGACTACGGAGCCGTTTCAAATATCTTAGTACAAACTATGCTTATCATCATCATTACACACCTCAACCATTTCAACCACGTCTTCGTATGGTCTTTTGGCTAAATTTTTTTTTCTTTTTTTCTGTCTGTGTGTGTGATTATCAATAAACTGTTAAATAAATAGGTCCTGAAACTGGATTTTATTTTAGTCACAAAGAGATTTAGAATGTAGACTTAGCGTGATCTGTAAAAATTTCATTTTGAAATGAAATGCAATTCGTGTATTTGATATATTTCAGACTCAAAAATTCAAGAGTCATTCAGACTCTTATTTTTTTCCTACCAATACTTTTGTGTAAATTATGTGCCTTTTAAACAGAAGTCGAACAGTAGGTAGACCTGATGTGAGATGACAAGGACTCATTAAAGTATATAATTTCTACCTAAATACTTATGTTAAACCAACTCTTCAGTTTAAAAAGGTACGAGAAACTCCATATATTTGAGTAGAACTGTAGTCTGTAAGATCTGATATAATAGATATAAAACTGCAAACAATAAATATCCGGTCCTGTTCCACACTGGTTGGTTTTACGACTTTTTAAAATATGGCTTTTGCAACGTGTCAAAATGAAATTCGTACCAGTGCAAAAAAAAATAAGACAGAAAACCATAAGGCTTAAATATATGAGTATTTCTTCCAAATTCGGTTTTGTTCTCTATGGTGTAGACTCTCAGGCCTTGGGGTTCAGGTGCACAGGCGCTAATTAAAGGTTAAACTTGGCACCTGGTAGATAGTTGCGGTGACATTTAAATATTTAGACGCATTTTATTATTGCTTAAGATTTTTCTAAATTACATACAAACGTATTAAATATAATCAGACAGATAAGGTTTGAAGGTGTGGGTCGCCGCTTTTCGCCGACACTCATTTAATTACAAATTTAAGAATGTATGAAGTATGATTGTTTAAACGTGATTAAAAAAAACCACACAATATCTATGTCGCAGCTAATTTGCTTAATTATCTGTTCAATTAGTAACCTACCCTTTTAACTATACGGCGTCGTTTAACTGACGGCCTGAATGATATTCAGCCGTACCGTTTGTTATAACATTTGCTAAACTGTCTGGTAAATGCTTAGGCCATCCGTACGATAGAGTCATTATTTGGCAGAAATTAAAGAGGTGAAACATAAGACATAATAAACATTTCGTTTAAAATTAAATTTACTGAGTTAAATTCACATTATTATTGTCACTACACTATTCTGTTGTACTTGTTGTTTTTAATGAAACTTTGGAAAACACCATCAAAGTTGTGGTTTGCTGACGTTTCATTTCTACTTTAAGAGTGGCAGAAAGTGACTTACACTTAAATTGTTACTGTTAACAGGCTAAGCAAATAATGAAATATCATGGCTGAACTTTCAGGCCGCTTGTTAAACAGCAAGACTTTTAATTAAACGGCTTATTAAACTAGTTGGTTGCGACATCTATGCCAGTTAATCCTTATTTTGTTACTTCGGATAGTAATACAGCAAAATTTTTCTGTAGTCTGTAGAAGAAGTCATGTTTTTTACTTGTCTGCTGTGAGGGACAAAGTCGCGGCTTATTTTTATTTCCAAAGCTTTTATTTACGTGGCACGAACTGAAAATATAAATGACCCGCGCGGGTCGTTGACCGAAGGAGGTCACACGCTCTGATTAAGTATTTCATTCACATTTCTCGTTCCGAGTTTAACAACACCGTTAAAATTCAAGCAAATATTATAACTGCGGGTTTGTTCTTTATGGAAAATCCAGCGACTCAAACATTTTTCTCAAAATTTCTGGTTTCGATTTAATTACTAATAACTTAGGTTTTAGATATTATTAGTTAATACCTTTCAGTATGTAATAATGTTTACAATTTCTTATATAGAAAATTATTAAACGGGAATTGGAGATGCGAAAATAAATATTTCTTATATCTTTAATGGATAATATATCAAATATCTCTTTAATCTCTGTTCTATAGCCCTCGAGATACTTAAATAATATAAATTAATCATATGTGTTAAAAATATTTAGTAATAGGCATTTGCGTAAATAAGGATTATAGAAATTTACTCTAAAGATCCGTTTGCAATTCTCCTAATAATGTGCGAAAACCAGTTTTCCATATATACATGGTAATGCTTACAAGAGTTGTTCGTAAACGATTACTTTAACTTAGCATACAAAATTATTAAAATAAATCATTTATAATAAAATAATTCATTTATAATTATTTAGTTTTATTCATATACATAGAAGGAAATACAATTAAAATAATTAAATAATGACAGCAACGGGCGGCCTTATCGCTTTCCCACTTGTTAAAGTTGAAAAAAATAATTTAAATCACTTATAAATTTACCTTTACTATCAGTAAGTAAAGCGGTAAGTTTATCTACAATGGTCAGGAAAGAAAGCAAAGCTCTCAAATTAATAGTACATTAGAGTATAATTTTTTGTAGGAATCCTCGATAATGCATTTCGTTTTAAAGCATAGACAATGTCTAAATAAAAACCCCCCTTCGCCCCTATACAGCTATTGTAATACTTGTATGGCCCCAGTGCAAGAAGTAAAAAACTACAACTACTACTTAATATTTATAATAATAATAAGCCTTTATTCAATCACATCTGATTGCACTGATTGACATTGATATATTGAATAAAAATAGATTTTTTACTACTCTAAGATGCGCCCCATATCTGGGAATAAGGCCATTCTTCCAATTTTTCCAGCTAACCTTACGATCCCATCTCTCTATTGGTCTGTTTCTTTTCTTTTTGGATCAGTCCAATCGGTTAATATTTTAAACTATCTGTCATCCGTATATCTTGACAAATCGACCAAAACAAAGCAATTAAGACATGAATTACGATAATTTTAGATCAGTTTCACATCAGTTAGTATAAATGTAACGATACGATGTGCACAACAAAAAAGGAACATTCAATCCTGTCACAATCAGAATTGCAACTTCTCTACGGCTTGCGATTGCGCCCCACATAAATGTCTTTGTGGCAGTGATGTCGACAAGGTAGAACATCATCGACACATGCTGCACTTAACGATATCATATGCCAAGTCTACTTGAGGCAACCGGAATTGCAAGAGACGATGCCAAGAGAAAGAACGGCATGAGTTTGGTTATATGCTAGATAGGCCGGGTATGCAACCTGTTCAGACATGCTGGACCCATCCAATCGGTGTCGATTGGTCCATGGGGTCCTAACACTATAAGACTTTTTAAGCAAACAGCAAAAAGGTAAGATGACATCACAGGAAACCGAAGAGCTGGCAGCTACCTTGGGCAAGGGATAAGTCGAGCTATGCAAACGGGGAACGCTGCCAGTATTTTCGGAACCTTGTCTAAAGGGCCTCCTTTTAATAATATATTTTAGTTATTGTTTTTTGTTTAATTAAACTATGAATAATCTTAACAATCACCTTTACGTTAACTTTTTGGATTCAGACTACAGACCAGTGAACAGTTTTCTGTGCTTAACAAACACTAGTTGTTTTGGTGTAAGGCATGTCAGTTTCACGATATTTTCCTTCGTACAAATTGAAAAAGTTATAATTCACAATTTTACTAACGAACTGAGTTATGCAGCAAAGTCAAATTTTGCAACTTTCCCAATTTGCAAATTTTAATGAAACTATGTTTTAATTACGCACCAGCTAACACATATGTTCGGTTCGGTTAGGTTTAGGCCGACTTGGTTAAACGAGACTGTATGAAATTAAAAAAATATTACAGCATCAAAAAGCGTAATTGAAAATAACCATCTTCCGATTTTTTAAATTTATATCATCACACCTTTTACCGAAGATGACATACCACTTACTGCTGCTAGATACTAATTTTACTATCAGGCAATGATACACCGCACATATTTCTCAACGCTCTCATTTTCACGGCATTATTCTACTCTCACTCCTTCTCTGCCCAACCAACATTCACTCCCGTATATTTTTTACGTTGGGATAAGCACGTCTTAATAAGTAAGGCCAGTGGGCTTCATTTACTCTAGTTCCAGTATACACTCGTAGCTCTATATCATCATCAGTATTTCCATTCGAAGTAAACATACAGCCTAAGCAACTGACACTCAAACTTAAAAAAACTTCATTCATATGGGTAAGCAACACTTATGAACGTCAATAGCAAGGATGCATCAGTTCGCAAGTCAAAGGCGTAGAGCAGGCAAGAAGAACTGGCAAGAAACTCTCAGCCACTCTTTTTAATCGCCAAGTTTTGAGTCATACAAGTGGATAAGTACACGAACTTTTTCTTCATCTTAGGAATATCGCATACACAATTCCTTAATCAAGTCTTATATCGATGTATATTTATGTAATTTAACATAAATCGTAGAATTAACACCTAAAAAGCATTTGCATAATACGACGCCATCTTGAGATAGGCGTTTTGGTTTTTAAAATTATGTTTAATTTAGTATTGTCTTTTATTAACATAGCTTTTACACATTTAAAGAAAACACAATATAATTCTAATAAGATAATATAATAATTATAATAATAAAAATAATAAGTTTATACAAAGCTTCTATTTGGTAAAAAAGCGTTTTCTTTAAATATGTTTAATTTGTATTTTTAACGCTTTACTGAGTATTTGTACAGGACAGAGTCACCAACTGTCACTGATCATTTGAATAGTTTTTCAAAATATTGTCAAGCCTTTGAAATCTTACACTGTACTGTTTAAATCGTGGAAACTACAGAAATTGTGTGACGCTTTATCAAAGTTGCGTTTTTAAATTTTGTATTGGTAGCTGAAAGTAAGTTAAGTAAGAAAGTATCTTTATTGTATAACAAAATTTAGTTGTGACAAATATTTCCCATACACCCCTAGATACGACAGCTGTTTCGTCCTTATCACTTTTAAGCTTTATAAATGAGACAAAACATTCTTCCAACTATTTCCTTATACGTCATTTGAATATCAGCAGTGCTATATCAAACTATAACTAACTAATGAGAACTAGGACCCATATTCTTAAACGTCACTCAAACTTAAATCTGATTGCTGGCAACGCACTAGCGAGCCCTTTTGTATTGAGTGTCCATGGGCGGCGGTATCAATCAATCAACATCAAGTGAGCCTCTTCTCTGTTTGCCCCCCGGTTGTTTGTTCTATTAAAAAGTGTGCGCGTAGAAAGTACACATATCAGAAGTGAAACTTCTTTGTAAATTAATTATTACTTAGGTAAAAGCCCCAATAGATGATCATGTACCAGAATATGATCACTCCATGTTTTTGTATATTCACACTGTATACGTACGATAGTATAAATAAATAAAAAAATTGCGTGTAGTGCCGTTTCAGATTCAGGCAACAGAATTTCCACCTAAACTTCTAATATTTAACTACTAAACGAATACATAAACCAATAACGTATATGTTTTCTCGATTTCCCTTTCTCACTCTCTCTCAATCAGTCTCAATCGCTCTCTACCTTTTCTTCGACTAAAATGCTGCACATCTTCGTTCCGTTTCGTAAAAATTTTACCGTCATAAAGAAGTTTCACTTCAAAAATAATACATTTGTACTATAAATATACAAAAAAGATGTTTCAATATTATCAAAATCACAAAAAGTATTCTTATTGACGTTTTGTAATAGGGTAAAACATATTCAAACGGAAATTATTTTAGTTTGAACTGGCTAGAAGCTGGTGAAAACGTCACAGCGCCGTTTCGCCATTGTATGCATTTAGAACGATCACAGGGTCACAGCGCTATTGTGTAGCTCGATACAAATAAGGAATAATCATTGAAATATAATACTTTATTAGTTTAGATTTGGACTGAAAACAGATTAGACGCTATTATGAAAAATCTTTATTTGACGCAGAAATATCATCTTTCTTACATGCTATTTTACTTTTGGTTTGGTGAATACTTAAACAAAAATTTCTGCCATTGAGATCTTCAGCTATTTAGTATATATATGACCCTGAAACTTTGTAACAGATATATATTTGTGTCAAAACTTAATACATTTAAAACTTAATTCAAATGAGACTAAAATTATCGGTCTAATACTACATGAAACCAAATTTTTTTAATGCAAGGGCTTTTGAATATGACAACCGTGTGACTTTTTTATTTCTAAAAAGAAAAAAGACAATAAATATTTCCCTGCTAGTTATAGATTTAATTGGAAAATGTTATTAGATAATTGTAATTTTTGGTATTTTCTCTGCTTATTATTGATGTTTCCCACTGTTTTAAACTTAACTGAACTTCGAAAAATATTTCAAAATCATAACTAGCCAAATCGATCCAGCCATTCTCGAGTTTTAGCGAGGCAAACAAACAGTATTTCATTTTTATATATCTAGTCTGGCCATTAATACTCTTACATAAAAACTTACCTTTTTTTCAAATTTTAAATTAGTTCGAATTTGGAACACGTATATTAGTTTAAAAACTTCTTTCAATTTTGCGCTATTTCACATATTTTTTTGTCTTCAATATTAAATTACAATATGGAATGGGGTGATAAAGAAAATTTTCACGAATAAAACCAAAATCATTTATTCATATCGGTAACTCAAAAAGCTGCTCAAGTGGTCGGAAAGGTACAATGTGGTCATCATCCTGCGTCATTGATGGTTTGATGGGGCGTGTTTTATCAAGGAGTTACAAAACTACATTTTTGTGAAAAAGGTGTGAAAGCTTCAACCGCAGTGTATCAAGATACAGTCTTGGATCATCTTGTGAAACCTCTCAGCAATACACTTTTTAAACCCGTCGTCGTCAACGTCAACGTCGACCCTTTAGACTTCAAATTATGGTCAGACGTAGCCACGTCTTCTAAAACTTATTACTTAACTTATACTTAATTAGAAGAAGAATAGAAATGCTAAATCATACTTAGAAATCTAATGTAAAAATTATTTTGCTATATCTTGACGCCAAATCTTTACTAAAAATATATATATTGATTGTGACTACGACATGCTACTAACAACTTCAGTAACTTAATGTAAAACTCATTTCTCAATTTGCGAATACTAAGGAGAATTTTTAAAAATAAATCAGCTAAAATTGGACTTTAAAGTCGTTATATATATATATTATACTCCACTAATAAATGTTATCACAATTAGTAACATAAAGAACAATGACACATCCGGTAGGAGCCAGGACATCGACTTGCGCATTTATGAAGTGACGTCACATCCGGTGATCATTTGCGCAGTGAACGACTCTTTATTAATTGCTGTCATTCAACGGTATAGGGAAAGGTGATATTATATATACATATACGAAAGTGACATTAATATTTCATCGTTCGTCAACGTCACTTGAGCTTAAGAGTTGTATGATAAATTAGTTGTACAAATAGCGTTAAATGTTGAATGATAGCCATTGCGATCCCGACTACACGTCATCAGTGAGAACTACGTAGAAAACATTGTTTCATTGTAACTTATGATTATTTATTTATTTAGGACTCCTACAGCTTACATAAATTATACAATTATACATATATAATTACAAACAAAAACACTGAGAATATAGCCAAAGTTGAAATACATGATACATTTCAGAACAAAAAGATTTATAAAAGGGAACAAACAAACAAAAAGTATTTAATACATTTAACTTATTTAATTTTAATCATTTCTTTAGGTGTCGCAGTCTGTTACATAATAAATACAACCTACATATTAAAAGATTTGTTTTTTCAAGGATTTCTAACTAAATTATAATTTTATAGAGACGGGGACGCTATTTTACTTAACTTTAGACTTTCGTGAGCCACGCAATAAAATGCTTGAGAAACGATGAGTTACGGGATACAGGCGCATAAATTATAAATAGCATCAAATTTGTTTTTCTTTTGTATAGAACTGGAGATACCTTAGGCCACAATCCCTCCTGAGATCTGGCCTATTACAGGACACGCCTGTCCAGATTATGCATATTCAACTGTCGTTTGAAACGGCATATCAAACTGTCTAGGGAAAATGGAAGGTGTAAAGAATTCAATTCCTTTGCTGTTAGAAACGACTACCCAACCATCAGTGTAGCACCTGGGGTTGTCGACATCGAAAGGGTCGAAACTGCAGTGGGCTTTGATATGAGTGTTGTTTGAATAGAGTTAACAAAACTGTTGTAATGAAATTAAACTATGTTTCTGTTTAAGATTTCGATTTAATTTAATGGTCGCAAGTAAAAACATTTTGTAACAAAAAGCCATGGCGGTTTAAAAGAGTGACGGGGAATATTGCCATCTTCTTATTGTTAGATCTTCTCGTTCTATGCCCTTTATATTCTGGCAGTCTAACCGTTAATTCATTTATTGGTATGAATAAGTTACATTTTAATTGTCCTAGATTATTTGATTTTTCACGAATCTCGTAAAGATTTACTTTTGAAAATTGACAGTTTAGTAGATTTTTACGCTCTATGGTTTAAATGGAAATGGGCAAATTCAAATATCTGAAATGCGGTATAAAAGATAAACACTTGAAACAATAAAATGTACCTACTGGATAAAATAATGGAATGCACTGAAGGAGATGGATAGAACGACAAAAGATAGAAAACAAGGAAAATCTGATAAATGGGAAAACTATAGTTCATAATATTATATATTGGTGGCTTTTACGCTATTAATTGCCATACCAAATACAAAACTACTGGACCTATCACAACTAATACTAAGAAACGTATATAAACAATTCTTGTATGGATTAATATAAAGATCGATCAAATAAATTCAACTTAAAATAGCAAGCAATTAAAAATGTACTTAATGTATATTTTTTTATTGAAATACCTTACTAAGCATAATTTAAAAAAAAACCGTTCAATTGAAGTTTATACAAGTGCTGTTAATATGGCTTTGCGTCACCAAGGATAAAAACAGAAATTCTTTTGTTGTGAAAAGGCAACCGGTCTTTAAATGGCTGTTATCAACGTGACTCGAATGTTATTGTGTTTGGTTATAAAGGCTTTGACAGAAAACCGAAGCCTTATGTTCAATAAATGCGAAGGAGTTTTTTATGCTTTTTAAAATAAATAAACACTTGTTTGGAAAGAAAGTGGTACTTTCAGATTGATAATTATAAAAGAAACCATACATAAAAATAAGCATAATATAAATGTCATATTAATTACCATGATGTAACCATAATAATATAAGAATTACAAATGTTCTCAGCTTATGAGTGGAGGGATGTTTTTTAGGTTTAAAGTGTTAGGAAATTTAATTTATGCCTCACTTATAAAACGATGCTGGCGTTAGATCTAAAGTGCTAAAAATCAATTTATATGATTCATAACATTTTTTATCGGTATGATGGTATGTGATTTTGTGCTTTCGTAAGATATGTATAACCTGAGAAACTGTTAGAGTCGGTTAATCTACAAAAAATCTAAACCTAACGTCGAATATTATTTTACCATTGGCTACAATGTTTGAAAATAAAGTTATATTTGTTGCCAATACAACACACTATTTGTTTTCACCCGTGCCTTATTGGTTAACGTACATGGCTGTTCCGGAGGTTTCCTGCATGAGGTATCGCCCATTGGTTTGAATATCGTTAATCAGACAGACACAGTAATTTCCCTTATGACGGCTGATGATGCGCATACCAATGCGTTTTCGTTTCTTTGAAAACGTATGAAGTCTGACTGCGCCTGCGCTGACGCGATACCCTAGCAGATTCCCGAACTTCAAGAACCACACTCAAACAGTATTTAGCCAGAATCATGAGGGACTCACTATCAAAAATATCAAATTTCATTCCTAGGTTTTGGAATAGGATAATATATAAATATAGGAGAATAGAATTTGGAATCCCTTTTTAGTAAAAAAAATACCTGTGCCAGCTCTTACATAAACAAACTTAATAATACTTAATTAGAATTTCGAATTAGAACCCACATTTGTGTGGGTGCAAATGTGTGAGTGAGTATATGAGTGAGTCAGTGAGTGAATGAATAGAGTGTGTAATTATATACCAGGTCTCAGAAGCAGCTCTAATTCTGCACAGGGCGTGTTCATAAGCCAGTCCGTTAGACGTGTTTTTAAATTGTAGCGGGGTAGATATTAAGCAGCCTATTTAATTTATTATAAATATAGACTGCTTGCATATTGCGTCTGGCGAAGTCGGTCCTTGTGTCCAAATGTAATATTACAAAATACATGAATCTATTCTATCAAACTAGTAGTTTTATTTTATTTTATTTTATAAACGTATAAAAAATAAACACATCTTACATATAAACAGAAACATATTTAAATAGTAAGAACGAACGAAAGAACGACATATTTATTTGAGGGGTCTATCTGGTGTAATTGTCAAAATAATTTCGTTTATGTTTTAGAACCTCTATCGATACTCATGTATTAAAGTTATACCACAATGAATTGCAAACCTTAGCCTACTTGATTCAATATACTATATGTAAAAATATAAAAATATTAAAGATCTCAGTTGTCATCTGTGTATTAGGATTTGCTAATTATAGACAAACAAGGATGATATATTACTAGTATTTATTATAAATTAAATTTTCCTTAAAAAGTTCATGATTTGTATTATTCTCCGCTACTGTTCTAAACATAAACATTTACAAAGTTATGACATATAAATAATAGCCATTTTAAATTTTTAATAACGTTTATTAATTCAGTGTTAAGTTATCGCCATCGAAATAGAAAAATATGTCAACAGTCAATGTTCAATTGGGATGTACATAATATATATATATATATATATGTATACAATGAAGTGCGGCTCTTCTTTGCTAACAGGATTCTCTTTCCAGCTAGTTAGTTAATCCTGAGCTGTAAATAAATTATTATTTATATTATATGAAGTAGGTACTGGAAAATGAAAATTTCTTATGATTTATGGGTAATAAATTGTATTTATATATATACTCTAGATACCTTTTCGCATTCCGTTACCTTTGCAATAAGAGTTTAGCGTTATAGCTCCTCATTTTCCAAGTTTTTAGTTCAATTAGTTCTTAATAGATTAACACCTGATGGAAAATTGTCATCTGTTCGAGGGGACTCTTTCACGCGAGGATTTTCTGTAAATAAAATTAATTGTATAAGTTACTGACATCAAAATCTGACAGAATTTTAAAAACGTGTAAAATAAACATGTACTTGTACATATATATGTATAAAGTTAAAATATTTTCATTTTGAAAATAATTTTAACATCAAATTTATTATCATGTAACCCTGAGTCGAAACAAGTTATTAGTTAAATTCCATAACTTAAAACAAAAACAAACAAAATTATCGTTTGGTTCCTTTTGCGATTCAAACCGTTTACATGTGGGCACTAAATTATATGAGGGTACTAATTCGTACCAAAGTGCGATTAATTGAGGAACTAAACTCATCAGCATCTCAAGTGGATCGCGTTTTTAATGCAATTAAAGTTGATGCTTTGGTCAACAAATTTATGTTCCATAATTAGAAAAAATTCTGTATTTTTTAAAAAATAATATTTACTAATATGACAGTATAAAATACTATTGGTAATGTTTATCAGTATATATTATCCTTCTAATGCATACGAATGGATTAACCATAATCCGGTTTCCCTAGACTTTTTTGCGTTCTGATGGGACCCATTTCCATTAAGGTCTCATTTTAGAAATGGATTTATTTCATTGATATTTTTTTTAATTCAACAAATTGGCTTCTGTGCCTGTCGCTACTTTATCCTTACTACTACACTAATTTATCTTTCACGTTTTCTTTCACCGTACGAGTATTGTGTTATTTCATAAAAGTACGGGTGGAATTGTAAACCGCCACCTTCGGGTTTTAAGTAAGTTTAAAGTACAACACAGCCGTATTAAAGTACGTATGACCTAATTTCGATCCTTTTTTGTTCTGCCTTAAGCTGTTGCTAAGTCTGTTTCATTGTGATTTTAAATGCAACAAGTATTTAGCGCATGCCAGGCTTTGGAGATGTTTTTAAATTGAGACTTCGGAAAAAATATTTGTAATTTGTAATAAAAACTATTCGATTGAAAAGCGTGGCGGAAAGTTTCTTGCCAGTTCTTCTTTCCTCCAAATTTACAATTAATTTAATTTTTAGGTGAATAAAGATATTTGGTTTGATTTATTGAACATGTTAAAGTGGTTTTATTGTTGCCTCTTATTTTTGCAAGAGGCAAATCACTTAAAACTACTTCAAATGGTATTTTGCTAATTTTCACTACTATAATAAAGAAGGTATGTATTAAGCACCAATACGATAATTTTGATCGTGAATCTATTATCTATAAATATATAATTATTTTTTATAAGAAAACTGAATTTAAATTTCTTCGCAACCATAAAAAATATTGATTGTTTCGTAAATCTGTATAAAAAACTTACCTTAAAATTTTGGTGTGAGGTTGTTCTTGAGCCTGAAACTTATGTTTCATTCTGTCTATTAGCATCTGCTTCAAGATGCCCGATACTTCGAACCTAGAAAAGAAATTTATACGTGCACATATTTTATTATTTTCATTATTTAAAAATAAAGATATAATTTCATCCAGGTCCTAAGATACGCTTTCGAATATTAAATATAAATAAAAATAGAATATACCATCCAATATCGTTATAGAGTGCGCTTTTTAATCTTTTTTGCTCATTTATGGCGTGAAGATAGTGTTTTAGTTAAAAAAAATTGTTATGCAACAATAATTCTTAATTGATCACTGATCTGTGAAATATTGGCGGTAATACGACTCTCCATGCCTTGTTTGTTGTTTATGGAAATTCATATATCTATGGAACTCAGTAAATGTCATTAACGGTACATACCCGATACAGAATAGCATTTCATGTTTTAACTTTAAAATTAAAGTAGTTTTAGACAGGAGTCTTGCGGGAAGATAATCTCGAAATAAATAAAGTAATTAGAATGTTATCTTTAAAAAGGCAGACGAAATAATTTGTATACAGAACAACTAAAAACCGGAAGTTAGATCTTTCGTAGCCTTGCTACAAGCGCTACGAGATGTGCTACGAAATATTTGTAGTGATAACTAGATTTGCATAAAAATAATAACATTTAAAACAGTGTCTATACTATTATTGATTTCACGTAAATTCTTAATTTTATATTGCGAAATAAACATTTATTCCAAAACAATCTATAATTGTTTGTTGTGATGCTCAACCTAAGCGAACTTGATGAATTTTCATATAATAATGAATTTTGTATTATAAACTGTTGGTTAATATTTTAAAATCTAAAATAAAGTCCCATTCTACACTTTCATTGTTAATAACACTAAATTTATATAAAGATAGTGACAAAATTAAGCAGTAGCTTGAAATTGCATGACTTTCATATGATAAAGTCTATATAATATTTTACACATCTATAACTAACAGTCAACTCTGCGTGGCCTTGTCATCCATATCAAGCATAGATTATAGAATAAGATTTAAATTTTAAATTATTATTCTAGTAATTTTTTAAATTATTATTATTTTTTAAGGAATAAAGTACCATATTCACCTTCAACCTCCTTAAAGACCAGAATATACTTGAGATTAATCACCTTCTTCTTCAGTTAACTGGTACTCCATATCCTTGACTTTTTTTTTCAGAAATGATCTTGGAGTAAAGTGAAGTATCATTCAAGATTAACTGGAATTTAGAATATTTTCCTTTCACAATTATAATAACCTACTCATGTTTAGTATTTATAGGTTGGAATCCTTATAGTCTTAAGTGAATTTATTTTCATTACCATCAGATGTATTTTGGTGTCTGCTAGCAATTTAAAAATATTGCAGATTCATAATAATTTTATGTTCTATAAAATTATTTAAAGACATTCACACACCATGTTAATAACAGCTGATTAAAACATGTATGTGTTTAATTTAAAATAGGTGAGTAAAAAGATAAAAAATCTAGTCACACATTTACAAAATAAAAAATATAGTTTTAATAGCTTCCAAACTGGGGGACAACACAGCAAAATAACTAAAGATAATTTGCGGGAGCAACACAAGCAATTAAATGAGGCTTGGCTTTCTACACAGTCAAGTGAATGAGTGCTTTTGCATGTTTGTGAACAAACCTAGTTTATAAAAATAAATTTAGGTCACACCAGCTATTAGCCTGACTTCATATGAAAGTAAACTAAATTTGATACAACTGGAATCATTAACAAGTATTATGTTTCAATAAGATATGAGATAGATTGTAACTGTTTGTTATCGGTAACAATCAACATTTATTGCCCCTTTTACAGATTTGGGACCTAAAAACTTTTGAATACCTGGAAGTTTATAGACATAACCTATTTACAAACATAAATTCTCAAGGCATTCATTCCTCCGCCTTTCACATTCACTGCCATCTCAAAGGAAGCATCTTAGTCTGGTTCGTAAGATTTCTCAGCACCGGATCCACTATCTGAGCCATCAAACATATCTAACTGTGTCACCCTCCGACCTCCGCTTACAGGGATTGCACAATTTAACACGTATAAAATTATAACAATTAATGAATCTGGATCTTCTATTAGTGATCAGTGGCAGATTAAAGATTTTAATTTTTATTCCCATAAACAATAACAAATCCAGCTGTCAATTTGAGAATGACTATTTATTGAAATTTGACATTTTACATGTACAAGTTGTAATTTTAGAGACGGCAATGTTGGACGGATATTTCTAATGTTATATATCTGTTATATTGAGCAACTTTTTAGAATTAGTCAGTTTTAAATTTTTTTTATGTATTCTATATTACTATACATATAATAAATATGTAAGTAATATGATTTCCATGAAACAATTAATATGTCCTATTCAAAATGTTCTCAACCCACTTAGTAATCATAATAAAAAATGGATGTATAGGAAAATTAAAACAACTTTTAAAAGATTAATAAATAAAAAAATCTAACATATTTTCAAAAATAGCATTCACTCGTTTTAATGAATTACCAATAAACAAAAGTCGTAGGAATACGTCTTTTTGCCATTTAAGGTTTTTTGACAAATGAAGAAACACAATACAGAAATAGCATTTATTACTATAAAACTATCTAATCAGTCCTTTCTATCAATTTCCTGACTAGTCTCCAATCTTCCATGATGTCAGCATCAGGTAACATGTAGACAACGTAAGGCGGGGAAACTGTGACCTGGAAAATTATTCTATTATGTTTAACATTCTAATAAAAATATTTCCCGTATAATCTTTTCTGAGGGTAGAATTAAGAGTATGAAGTTATTACTTCCTACCCTCAGTCAAATAATTAAAAAGTCCACTAATTCATTAATTGCAAAATATTCAAAATGAAAAGAAAACTTCTCTAATTTAATTCCTTGGATCAATAATATCATGGACAATTTAGAATAAACTTATAAAATTATCAATAGATTTCGTAATATATATGTATGATGTTGTAGACTTAATAAATAAATAGTATGTATTTCACTTGGTTTTGCCTATGTGACTTGACCAAAGTCACATAGGCAAATTCTCAGTTTGATCTCATATTTTTTAACAGTGTTCCTTACTTTATATTTTTTTACTTTAAAAGACTTATAGATGGTCTAACTAACTAATTATAAATAAATAAAAATCTGGTAAACACGCTGACCATTGTGTTGTTATATAATTTTAAACTAAATATAGCAAAATGTACAATGCATGTAAAGTCTATTTCTCATTGTTATGGATTTTATTGTAAGAAAAGATTAATACTTGTCTCTTTCTTCTTTTGCGTCCCCACTCGGCGCCACACGACCAGAGATCCACCGTATGCCTCTCTTCTTCAATTTTTCTTATTTTTTCTAGTATCTCTTCTTTTAACGATTCATAAACCAACCATTTTTCACTCTGTAAACAAAAACACATGTAATCTAGCTGATTTACTTAAATTTCGTTTTTCAGGGAAATGCACGTGCAAATGACTTTTATACCATTGTGTCTACATGATTCACTCTCAACTAACTCTTTAATAACTCTAACTCTTTACTAAACCCTCTTTGTTGGTTAATTTATAAATTCAGAGATTTAAGTCAAATCAAAGTCCATAGTTGAAAAAAAGTTATTTATAGTAATTTATTTAAATTGAAGGTATATATACCATACCTTTAAATGTGACCTTTTAAAAATATTAAAATACACTCAGTTAACGACAATAAAGGCGTATAACTAAATATAATACTTATAAATATATGTTTAACATTATTTATATAAATCAATGTTTTTTTTTGGTAATCATGGTCAGTCATAAGTATAGTAGTATCTATTGAGGGAAAGACGCTCTTGGGTTCTATCACTTTCACTTGCCAGTGAACTTTCACTTATCACTTGGCACTAATTCAAAAGGTCTTAAGTAATTTTAAATTAATATAAGTAATTCTCAAGTAATTTAAAATTACTAAATAAAGTAATAATTAATTAATTACTAAATAAGAGAACTACTAGTTCTCTTATTTAGTAGTAGTAATATAATTATAATTTCTATAAAATACATACAGGAACAGGAAATATTGCTTCAGTAATTTTCTTTGTTACCATATGTAAATATATATGTAGTAATGTATGTATGTGAGTATAATGTATCAAATGTTTCGGTGTTAATATATTTACAACATACCTTAAAATTTTGGTGAGCAGCTTGCTCTTCAGCCTCAAACTTATGTTTAATATTATCTATTCGCATCTGCTTCAAGATGCCTGCTACTTCAATCCTAAAATAAAAATGTATAATTGCACATACATAATATGGTGTAATGCTTTAATAGCCTATTTTAACTTTAAGTAATAATTATATTCGGTGGTTGATTCTCAGTAACACCTACTTCAAGCTGCACTATGTATGCTCTAACTAGCAAAGTAAGAATAGAAAAATGTTGAGTAAAATTATTTCAATTAAGTTAAGATTTATTAAGACGGAATTTACTAAAATAATGGAAATTGAATTTATTGGCACAACAATATTTCTTACCAGATCTTGATTTATTAAAGTACAAACAAGATGAAACATATACTATATAACTCAACTGCTTCAGGAATGATACTGAAGACAAGCGGACTTGGATGGATTCCAGGTATAAAAAGCCAATATTGACAGCTACACAAGTTTTATTGTTAGTTAGATAATATATGCTGAGATGAGCTAAGATAAAAAATATAAGACTTTCTTCAGTCTGACATATCTAAATGTATTATATGTTTAAAATATATACAATGTAATTCAGCCTAACACTGATAGGGTTAAGCTCCTGACTTATTATATTTTCTAAGGAATAACATAAAGTACCGTATTCTCATATTCTCCTGCAACCTCCTTAAAGGACCAAGATACTCTGGTGATCTACCACCTCTCACTTCAGCTAACTGGTACTCCACATCTTTGACTCTCTCATTGTATAACTGGTCACGGAGTAATGTAAACTGATGCTCAAGATTTGCTGGAATTGATATTACCTATTACATTCAGTATTTTTATCAGCCAAACATGCATTTCAATCGTTTTGTTTTCTAGAGAAATTTATAAAAAATATTATCAGTTCCAATTATGAATTAAAGCAAATTCAGAATGTTACTCATAACTTTATGAGAGAGAGAGAGAGAGAGAGAGTACTCTTACAAAATATTTTTTATTCATTAAATTCAATGAAATGCATTTAGAATTTGTTCATTAAGCATTTAATACATACAGTGAAATGCAGAAATGTAATAGCAATTGTTCATGTTACTATAATATACTATTTTAAATTTTACTGAAGATTTTGAACATAAGGTGAAAGTGACCTAAAATTAAAACAACTGTAATAACAAGTACTGTTTTCAACAAGGTTTAACATTATATGTAAGTGTTGTAATTATTTCTTATAGGTAACAATTAACATAATAATATGTTGCCTGCTTACACAGAGATTTAGGACCAAAAATGTTTAGAATACATGGAAGTTTATAAACATAACCTATTAACAAACCTAAGTTATCAAGACATTCATTCCTCCGCCTCTCGCATTCACTCTCATCCATCTCAGACGAGTCATCTGAATCTGGTTCGTCAGCTTCCTCAGCGCTGGAGTCACGATCAGGCCCTCTAGAGGAGCCACCAGACCTTTCCGTCTCGCCCCCGGACAAATCGACATCTCCATCACTGTCACCCTCCACTTTCATGGAAGGCATTATTCACCGCTAAACGTATAAAATTATGGAACTGGATCTTCTTTTTGTAAACGGTAGGAAATTTTAATCTTTATTCCACATAAACAATAACAACTCAATCTGTCATATCGACAATCCCTGTTGATTAAAATTTGACAATTAGCGTAGTTCAAACGTCAAGACTGGATGAATATAGTTAGATTCGATTACAGTTTTATGCGCCTTATAGACAATATTGCGCAGTTTAAGGATTTTTGCAATAATACTCAATCCGACTGCTCAGCATTAATATTAGCGATAGAACAATGAACCTTAAGTTTGAGCGAGCTTAATTTTTTTTTCACTATATCATTGTAGGACTAGAGAGGGCCTTAGGTTGTGATTCAGAAAAGAGTCAAGCTCAAACTGACTCCCGTATCAAAATGTCTTTATGTGCTCAGACTTAACACGACCTACGAACTACCGTATGTCAAAATCCAATATATGTATTAGCATTTTATCAATCAGACACACATACAATTTGTTTTAATTAATGCTACAGTTTGTGTGGGAAAGTTCTGGGGCTTAGTAAAGGTGCCTAAGTAATAGTGTATATGTAGAAAGCCAAAAACTGTGTAGTCTCTTGGTCTAAGATCCGGCTGCAGGATTACTTCGCTCATCGGTTCTTTGCTAAAAACCAATGTTTATGTAAATTATAACTAGGAGAATGTATATCTACCAGGTTGCCTATAAAGATTTGGCTGCTTGATTTTTGGAAAAACATTTCGTTCACTTGTTATTTAAATAAAATATTGTTTACATGATGACAATTTTCGCAGCCAGGTGTAAACAGGTATGATTTCGATACATTTATAGGTTCATAACGAACATTTATTAATTATATGTATATCAAATTGAAGCTATTTTTTTCTATTAAATTTCTTATATGGGTGCCTAGATAAATCTGGCCTCAAATAAGGGTTGCCTGCTGTTAAAGTTGATAAATATTTAGGGTGGAGTGAGAGAAGTAACGCATAACATCATTTGTCAGACGAGGATAGCGAATGTCGCTTGTAAGCCATTGCGCATGCGTCGAGTGTTAGTGTTCTCAACCACTTTTGGAGAGGTTGACTGTCTGACTGTCCGTCGCACAAGAGTTAATGAATGAGTGGCGCTTAAAGTTATTAATGCACTAGACGAATTTATTAACTGTATGGTATCATTATTAACAGGTAGGTCACTACAAACGTTAGTTTTAATTTAAAAAATTGGTTGCCTGTAAAGTCGGTATACGGGCGAAAGTTTTACGTGACAACGACTTTGAGTGGTAAAATAATTTTAATGTGAATATTCATTCGTATAGTAGGAAGAAGGATGAAATAATAGTAACAATTTAAAACATTTATTTATACAAAGAATTATACATAAAACATTAATTTATACAAAGAATCTCGCACTGAATTTCATATTAACAAAATTTCATTTTTACCTTTACACATACATACGTATTTATATACAAATATACATACATACAATAACTTGCAATACATTTGCGTACAATGAAACAGCGTTTACTACAACTTAACTTGTTCCTATCTGAGTGATTTTGTTGAGGATAGGGCGATGATAGGAGAAATATGAAATGAAAGGAAGTGTTTCTGCTGTAATGTGCCTAGAAAATGTCAAGTCAATGGTTGTTCCTTTTAACGTAGTAGACTTAGACATATCTGATACGCAATCAAGATTAAACGTATCTTTAATGAATTTGAGAAACTTGTCATCAGACTTCACGTTTTGGTTTAAGTCACCGCATAGAAGAATCGGCATATTAGGATCAACTTGCAGGAACGGTGGCACGTACTGGCTGTTATGCACGTATGGAAGAAGTGCCTGGTGTAGCCACATTCCGATGTCTTGTACACTTGATCCTGGATGAATATAAACAGCACCGAGCACAAATTTGAAGGTAGTATCAGCGGTAAAGCAAGTAACTTCAGCCAAGCACAAGTCACCGCAGGTTTTGATAACTCAATCAGTGTCTGTGACCGCAACATCGATCACTTTTCCTGTTGATATTAATGATAACCTACGATAGATCGCTACTCCACCTGCTGCGTTGGTGTCTGAGTTTGTTCGATTATTCTTCCTTGATATGCACTCATAATTCTTAATTAAATTCACATTTGATCTTTGAATTTGTTAATCGCGCGCTTACTACCTTGCGCAGTGATTGGTCGTCTCGGTTTGAATGTTTGAAAGTTTCGATTTGACAGATTGGAGGTTAAACATTGTTATTTCAATTTTTTACATAGCAAGTCGCGCTCATTTTTTCAAGTTAAACAAATTATTATTGGTTGAGAAACGATTTATACTACTTTTTTGATTGAAAACTACCACAACATTGTGATTACTACAACATAACCTATTCACTTATGTCTTAGTCATTTATTTCATCATGTTATATTATCAGTCTGAAATTATTTACCTTTGCTGTTTGAATTGTTGCGATGGCCGAAACTACCTTCACATTATCACTACACAATTGTTTTACAATTAACTGGCAACGTGTAAACTTGTATGCAGGCGCCTAAGCGAAATAGAAGCGCAAGACATGAACCGGTGTGTATGCCTATCTCTCTTACTCTCTTTCTCTCGCTCTGTCTCTCTCGCTCTTAGGCGGGCTAACTGTGCTCGAGTGGAAGGGACGCGAGCTTTTCACTTTTTATGTCTGTCTCTCTCGCTCTTAGGCGGGCTAACCATGCCCGAGTGGAAGGGACGCGTGCCTCTCACTCGCTCTCATTGTGAGCGCATAACGTGAGCGGAGCGTAACGCAGTTTCTTGAAGTGTCACCCGGCAAACCAATTTATAAGACGTTGTCACGTCAAAACTTTAACCTTTAAAGAGAGGCTTTGGTATAATCAAAAGATTCAGAAAAAAATGAAGCTATAGTTAGCTATACTTGTAGATTTTGTTAGCGATATGTCATTTTATATACATATTACATTTTTATACTTGTTCGTGAGGAACTGTTAAAAAAATACATAATAACTAGTGCAAGCACGCTAGTGTTTATTTACAGTTGAATTTGATCTTAGTGGCCGCACCGAACAACCACGGGCCGCAGATAGTGACCTATCGTGAAATGATTTCGTTGGCCGCGGCCCGCGCGTTCTCCATGGCGATCTTCATAATAATGTATTTATCTCGCTAGCCGCTGTGCGCTATTGCCCTGTTAGTGAGGATTTCAGCTTAGTTCTAAATTTAGGCGAATTTTTCAATACCTACTGAATTGATACATACTTTATAAATGTTATGCATATGCCTAGAGTGACTATAGACTAGACTAGACTTCAATATCTCCTTATTAAGATACTGGAACAATCGCTATTTTTGATAACCATCCAAAAATTACGGGACGACATTAAAAAAAAAACAAGTTTTTATCTGATATTAAATTTAATAGGTATACTCTATTATTTACATTAAATTGTTCTCTATTAACATGGTATTTATAATAATTTCATAATCAATCAGTAAACAATAAACTTTATATACAGAAATATTTATAAATAATATTAACGTTATCAATACTGTGAAGTTCGACAATACCACATTTGAATACGTGCATAAATACGAGGAAAACAGATTACACATAAATTAAAATGCATACACCCGATTCAGAAAATTATACAGATAACAAATAGATCCTAGAATATAGCACCTCCACAGGCTACCAGAAATATAACTAAGTAATGAAACCGCTTCAATCTAAATGACTCGATATTCATATCGGTTCGAAGAATATAATAAATTACAAAATATACACAAAAGGCTGGGCGCTCGTTTGAAATTTCAGTATTTCTATCATAGTCATGACGCTAACTGCAACGAGGGCCACAGCTTAATATAAACCTTATATTTGTGATTATTAAAAATAAATTGTTTTTAATGAGACACATGTCTCGTATTTGGCACAAAGTTATTTGGAATGTACATTTACAAATTATAATTTCCAAATAATTTGTTTATTTGAACATTGGATATACAATCCGTCAACGGAATTATGGCATTCAATTTTGTAACATACATAATTCGAAAAATGATTGTACAAATTTGGCATTTTAGCAATAATTGTGAAGGTTGACATTTGGGTATGTGTTGTCATATTAAAAAAATACCAAATTTCAATGTAGATTAAAATGCAATAGGGTACCGTAATCGCTTAATGATTACCGTTATAACTATGGCTTTAAAGGTATAGGTATACTATAAAAACAGATATGTCGTTGTAAGGTTCAAATATTGCTTTCTACTCACTATTACAGCCGATTTTAAACATTGTCCAATATTTGTAAATATTTAAAATCTACCATCAAACCCCCCAAGTTACTACAGGAGAAAATTTCCAAAAAGTTACTATGTTTTAAAACCTACTGCAAATTTTGGAAGAATCGAATTATTCATTATTTTTAGTTTAATTATTGTTATTTTAGAGTTTTGTCATACATTAGATAAATATTAAAATTGTAACGTGAAAATATATTAATTTAAATCGTTTAATTTTATGATTTACATTGATTTTTACCAAAAACGTAAATATGAATATAGAAAATTATCGAATTAATTTTATTTACGATTAAATTCAGCACGAACGTGCAAAATGTAGTTATACTGATACTGACTATAATAATTATTAAAATGAGAAGCGTAACAATGGACTATTAACTTCAAAATAATTTATAGAAATAAGTGATCCTTGAAAACTCTATTCCACAAACAACTATAAGATACTATTAATTTTAAGGCAGTTCTGAGAGTTTGTCAGAGAAAATACCCAAGTTATTGCCATTCAACATTGCCATATTTAAGGAATGTACGACGATTTGAAAAAACATGTTGAACTAATAAACAACGAAACGTCCCTAAGGACAAGAACACGTCACCACTAGAAAGAATAAAAATTCAGGAAAAATTGTGGTTTCGATACAATAAATAGTATCACAATTCCATACAAGTAACATAATTTTTATATATTTATAGTAAAGAATTCCATGGCCGACGAAAAGTACGCGACGTCGATTAGTCGTTTTCGATTAGTTATGTCAAATCCGGGCCATAAAATCCATCTGTAGGTATAAATGTCTAATTTTAACAAAATTTTTATTCAAACTAATAGCACTAGAGCCTACATTCCAAACTGTATTCCGTCCGCGTCAGCAAATGTAGAACCATTCGCGTAATCATTCCGATTAAGAGGATCGCCTTAAAAACGTATTCGACTACGACATTGACGCTCGCATCGGGGACACGCCATCGACTCTCGGTTACCCATGACCGATTGTCGTGAAATATCTGACTGGAACGATTCAAAATTCGATCAGGCGTGATCGATCGGATCGGAATTCGATTACTAGTCGATTCGACTCGATTTAATCGATGAGCGATGATCGTTCGCTAGGTGTGCTTGAGCCAATGGGCGGGAACCCACTGCGGCTCCCTTTCGAGGCTGTTGATTTCGTTGACGAGCTGTTGGTAGGCGCGTTGAGTGTCATTGTTGATGATGATCATGTCGAAGAGGTGGCCCCAACGAAGCTCCATGTCGCGGGCTGTGGCGATTATTTCCTTCAATTCCTCCTCCTGAAACAAAAATTAAAATGTTAGAGAAATTGAGACAAGACATTTTATTTATTTATTTGTTTATCTACGGTATTTTACAAGCTCTTCCAAAGTATCTGATAGTTTAGGTAAACAAATGTAAAAAAAATACTAGCATTTTTTGTTCAGCAGAAAAAAAATAACCAACAAAACAGCGGAGTATGTAGAGTAAAAACACTTAAACTGTCAATCACAATCTAAACGTAATTTAAAAATCATTTACCTTATAAGCCTCGCCATTTCTGATTTTCTTCTGCCTCAATTTCTCCAAGCTGGGCGGCGCCACAAACACCGTGTAAGGCTTGAGGTCCGAGCCTCGTAATATCTTCAAAGATTGAGGGTGAAGATTCAAAACACAGATTTTCCCAGAATTCACCACTTCCCGAATGGCTTCTAGCGATGTACCTGAAAATTCATTAATTTATTATATTTGCTAACCTTTTCACAACTTATCACATAACAAATATTATAAAATGTATAAAAAATTCAACTGAAAATTATTATAACACTAATAATTATTTTATAATCTAAATCAGAGTTATTTGTTAGCGCTATGACTAACCAAACAGATTGTTGAAGATTGTGGGCTATGAAAAAATTACAGAGTTCTTTTATTGGCGGAAAAGAATATCGAATTACATTAACTATAAAATAAGTAAAGACTAAAGTTTTTGCTCACCATAATACGCCTTTTCGTACTCTCCGTGTTCCACAAATTTTCTATTGAGTATATCCGACTCAAACTGCGTCCTGGATATGAAATGATAGTCCTGCCCGGGCACCTCGTGATCTTTGCGAGGTCTCGACGTATCTGAAAAATCGAATTTAATGTGTGAGCTTTGACTATGGATATCCATACCTAGCTCGTTTATCAGAATGCAGCAGAAAGCTTTGACCAAAACACGTTCTACGGAAAAGAGGGAATAATGGGATGCCTGGGGTATCAAGAGTGTAAAACTTTTTAAATACGCAAAGGGTAAAGAATCTTTATAACAGAAAAAACAAGTTTTTTATACTTTTATGAATACGTCACGTCACACTGAATGGTTATACGAGAAACTAAATTAAGGTATACTTATTCTAACTGTAATACGATATACATTGATAATTCTACAATATAAAATAGAAAATATATATATATATATATACCTATATTCTATATGTAACATATATATATATATATACCTATATTCTATATGTAACATATGTATACATATAATAGCTGCTTGTTATATTGTTATTATATAATAATGGAATCGAATATTATCTTTATATCACAATGATATTAGATACATATTGAAAACTTGTAACGGTATAAAATGCAGGTGTTTTATGAATCACACTTAAAATAGTTCGTATCGGAAAAGCGTGCGACATTAGACAAAATTCCTTAAATGCCTTTAGTGTGAAATATATTTTTATGATTGAAAAAAGATCGACTCACGTGGCACGGCCGCTGCGAACCTGGCGGTGTCTTCCATGAGACGTTGCCTCAACTCGTGTCTCCCGATGTTCGGGGGCCCGATGAGGACGATGGGCCGCTTGTGGGAGGCCCGAGGGTAGTACAGGCCCACTTCTTCGTACGTTAGGATCTCTTCTTGCTCGTAATCTGCGAAAGACCAGCAGTTAATTATTTTAGAAAAGTTGAACCGAACTGAAAAGGATATACCTATATATATATATATTTATCTCAAAAACGACTAAGCCGGTTTTGATAAAAGTCCCACTGTTGTTTAAATTGAAAATTTTTATTAATCTTCATCGCAACAAGACAAGACCAGCTGCAAAAGTCGGAAATTATTAAAAAATTTTTTAATAAATCATAATTGTATTTATTTGAAGTAAAAAAAAACATTTCTGACTTCTTGATACGGAAATTATTAAAGATCATTACCATCGCCACCAGAAGTGGAATAAACGGGATATCCGGCTTCGCTGGTCGCTTTCTTGCCTTTCTTCTTCCTGGGCGGCTTTTTGGCACAGAGCAAAGTCCCTCCTTTGCGAGGCTTATCCCTCGCCGCTACTTCACCCGCCAGGGTCAATTTCATTGATTCACGCCTGCGCAAAAAAAATATATAAAATAATATGGTTGTGGTAAAAAATAAACATTAAAGAATTGATGGGGCAAAAAAAAGTTGTATGTTACCCATTTATATTATGTTTATTTACTTTGATAATGTTTAACACTACAATATGTAATCATAATCAAATGCATGTACCGATTATCTAGAATAACGTTTTAATTAAAGAATTTTTTTTTAAAGAATCTTACACCGTGTGACGAAATTAGCCTAAAAACCAATGTCTATACTCACTGATGCTGAAAAGCCTGACTAGGAATGAGCCCGGCAAGGGTCTGGTCCTCCTCCCCTTCTCGGAAGGCCTGCCACCAGTTGGGGTCCTCGCGGCTGATCACGTGCAACACGTCGCCCTTTTGGAAACTTATGCCTGAAATATTGGTTTTCGTTGAAATAAGTATTTGATAAATCGAAGCTAATTTGTGAATTCCGATCTCATTTTTCTAGAAGTAATATTAAGGGCCTGTTTCACAATGTATGGATAAAGTGCCAAATAGCTATGCAACACATAAATTATTCGAAAGATAAAAGTTCCAAATCAGATACTTCACATTTCATGACATATAGCGCTATCTGACATTCGTGAAACGCAAAAATACTATTTATCCTACGAATAAGTAAAACGTAAATAGCTTATTTGGAACTTATCCGGACATAATACGAAAAAAATACTATATAACAATTCTCTGTACGTCAGAAGATTGGTTAGGTTAGGTTAGATGAATTTATTCCGTGGCTAGTTAAAACAATATTATTAAAACGTTATTCCGTAGTTAGTCTTATCGTTTAATTCATTAATTTATACATTTTTAAGGCATCATAATCGCTTATTAGAATATGGACTCATAGCGAACAATGGATCGTTCTTAATACCTAATTTAGAATTAGAGGTAATCGTATTTATTTGTCAAAGTAAATAAATTATAAATTGATATTTCTCTATAATGCTTTCTTGTAAATTATCACTTTTTTATTTACCACCTAACATTTTCGTTAAAATGTAGAGATAATGATACATGTAATAATAATAATGATTTCATTTCATGTCTTATTGGATAATATGTACGATAATACGTAGATAAAAATGAAATAAATATATTAAGGAAATAAAAATAACTCACCCAGCTCCCGACAAGGGATGTAGACGTCGTCTTCTGGGTCGTAGTCGAAGTGCGCCCTGACGTGCAGCACCCGATGGGCGGGCGGCGGTCGTGGGCGGGCGCGAGGCGCCAGCACCACGGACAGTGTCCCCGCCAGTCCGCCCAGCAGCTGGCACACCTCGTGCACTGACTTGCCTCGCATGCTCACGCCGTTCACTTCCAGCAGCTGGAAACACATTTCGTTATACAGCAGTTCTTTACACTCACCTAAACCCTTTGAATACTCTGCTCTAACAATACTATGTTCATAGGGTAATCTTAAATTATGAAAAGTAGCTATATTTAGATAAGGAATAGCATCTACCTCATCTCCCTCGTGCAGCAGCCCCGACTTCTCAGCTGCCCCACCCCGCACTATCCTCCCGATTATCACTGCCTCACCCTCATTGCGTACTGTAGCACCTGCAGACATGAATTAGCTAATGAAGCATTCATTATACCAATATTGTTGGTGGTAATGTATCAGCAATAGTTTTAAGCATTTTTTTTAAAATTATGTCCTATTTTATCGTAGTGGCCATGACATAATGTACTTTTTTTTCTAAGTGCGAGTTTATTATTCGCTCAAACGGTGAAGGAAAACATAGTGAGGAAATTGACATGTCTTAGACCCAAAAAGTTGATCAACTACTTGCCTATTAGATTGACAAATGATCATGGACAGATTCAGAAATTTCCACCACAGGGTTTGCCACTGATTTATTTATTTATTTTATTTGCGAATAAAAACATAAGTTTTATATATTCCAATAAAAACATACATAAAATTAACTCACCAAGTGGTTCATTAGTCTTTTCAATTTTAATAATCTTAATAGTATCGCTGGTGTCGTCCGGCGAATTGGTCGGTTGGAACTTGTCGTTCTCGGTTACGTGGTTTGCAGTCTGCGGATGAAGAAACAAATATTTTAAAATATTAAGAGATCAGTCGGTGTATGTACATAGTAAAACTATCTGCCCCCGCGAACTTCGTTTCTTCTTAATGCCCAGCCTATCTTTTCAGTACATACCAACATGCAACATTTTACTATGCTACCCCAGAAACTATTCGGTTTTCCGCAATGAAAACTTTTTACGATTTCTGTGATTTGTCTCTATATAAACCTCAAAGTTCAAGTCATAAGTTTTTAATAAAAAATAAAAAAACGGTTTGACCTTAGAGGTGTTGAAAATTAAGGGTTGTATGTATTTTTGCATGCTGTATAAAAAAAAGATTTGTGTAAAAAAATAAAAATAAAGTATGGGGGGTACTTATTCTAGAATAAAATAGAAATTACACAAATATGATTAGTAGATGACCTCTTGTTATTTGATTTTATACATGAACTTTGAAGGGTATTTCCGAAATATCCAATAACCAAAATACTGACCTTATTTCGTTTGCCCCGCGCAAAGCAAGAGGGGTCAAGTAAGGCGGCAGCCTGGTCGTGCGCTTGCAAGAGGTTTTCTAACTCAAGCCCTCCCAGAATTGACAGCAGTTCCGCTGCTACGCCTGACGTCTCACCACCTGACGCTGTATGTGATCCTAGTACATCTATACACTGAAAAAAATTTTTTTAGTTTCAATAACTAAAGGCGACAACCAATTGAAGCCAAAATAACAGTTCCCGGGGTAAAACTGCAGCTTTTGAAGAAATATTGTGTCTTCAAAAAGGCATGTCATTTATATATGACGTAATAGAATATATAAATTGTTCGATATCATTTAGAAGTCATTGTTTATAATTATAATACAATGAGACAATAGGTTTACTGACAACAAAAATATTACATGTGTTTGCAAATACAGTTTAACGAATAAATAACTTAACACCTCGTTTCAGATATAATGAATCTCCAATTATCCGAAAAGGGATACCTGGACGTCATGCTATTTGATTGCCTATGTTAAGAATGGTCTTCTTCTATGAACATATTGCTGAACGATTGAGGGAGAGGCCCCAGACCTCTGAGGTCTGGGGCTGACCGTAGACTGGCCGGTCCTTCAAGGCTGAGGATTTAGTCTCCGGTGTCGCAGAACCTTCTTCAGCTCTATGTCGGATATAAGCCTGTCGGGTAGAATGCCCTGGCAAACCCCGAGGGTTCAATTTAAGGGCGTGTGAAGGGGTGAGGTGTTTTTAGTGGGTATGGTCAGTGCCCCGTGTGGGGCATTGAGAAACACTGCTTTAAATCAAGGCAATAAAGACTCTTTTCACAATTCAAGGTATGTCATAGGTAACTTACATCTTTTAATCGATCTGTAGCTCTCTGCGTCTGAGGCGGCGTGAGCGCAGGCCTTTTATGTCTAACAGCGGTGAGGACAGCTGATCGCGTCGCAAGCGCAGTGCGTAGCCCTGGACTGGTTAAGGCACTGGCTGCTCCAGCCACTCTCGCTGCGAGACCTGATTCACCAATCGACCCTAACGCCTTCTGAACCCTCGATAGTGCAGCACAAACTTCTTGGTAATCTGAAAATGTAAAAAAAAAAGATTAAAGGTAATGTAGATCACGTAACAAAATGTTTTAGGTTTAAAAATCCTATAAGAAATTTCCTATTTGTATTATTTAAATCAGTATCACTACAACCTTTTTTTGCGCCTGGGCCCCAATCTTTCGCTTCTATTTCATCATCATTTGCAATTCTAATACGCAAGTAGGTGATCAGCCTCCTGTGCCTGACACACGCCGTTAAACTTTTTGGGTCTCAAGAAAGCCGTTTTCCGCACGATGTTTTCCTTCACCGTTTGAGCGAAAGAGAATGCACACATAGAAAGTAAGTCAATGGACTTTATTCACCAATTTGTGAACAGCCGGGGATCGAACCTACGATATCAGGTTCTGACTTTCTTTACTTTCATTAAAAAAAACTATTGTACTGCTAGCGTCATTTGTTATTTTTATCGTTCATGTTATCTAACTGTGGACAAGAGAATATTATACGCTTGTTTTTAAAAAAAAAGTACTTGAAAGCTTAATAGTTTTCCAATATATATGTAATTATATACTACAAAACTACACTTTATACACGAAATTATTGTATATAATTGATTAAGTATTGACTATTTTAAGAACACTTCAAGACCTCTCTTCAAGAATAAAAAGTCTTTAAACAGCAACAAAACTGCAAGGGGCATATTACACGCTCGACTTGGTTCAAACCTAACTTTAATTAGTATGCAAGATAGTATCCTAACGGCTACTTTAACCTATTTTTTGCTCTTAATTAAATTTTTATCTAAAATGAACTTCTGACTCATTTGCTTCAGAAACCATTATGTAATATGTTCTGTGTAAGAAATTTAAAAAAAAACTATTAAATTCGGTTCTAGACTTTATATACATAATAATTAAACCTGAAGTGATCGAAATAATGGGAAAGTAGAATCAGATGAGATCTTATAGTCAGAAAAGGAACAGTATTTGTTGTTTGGAACTGGATACAAGCGAAGGAAATCGTGAGGTACAGATTTGTTCGTAGGACGCGAGGTGAGTTTTTTAGGACAGCGCTCCTCTTAACCAAGTTCAAATAATATCTGCAATAGGTACATACAAACTGTGCGTGACCTTTACTTCCATTTGGAGTATGTCTTTTAACCAACTATACTTTCCAATCTTCCTTCACAGAGACAAGTGTTTACAGATAAGGCACATCAACCTTCGGAAGTTATTTCTACCCAGCTTTCTACCTAAATTCTTAGTAAGAACTAACCAACAAGCTGGTAAAGATGTGACGGTTCATCATCTTCCTCATATGCCTCGTTGACGAAAGAGGTAGTGTTTGGCGGGTTGGACTCCAGCGCCTGCAACTTGTGCGAGCCCCGTAGTGATGTACGCAGAAATTCATTTTGCGCTGCGATCCTCTCTTCTGCTTCTTTACGTTGACGGAGTTGCTCCTGAAATAATATTAGGGAAATTTAATAAAACTTTTGGGACATGTATTTCAATAAGAGTTATCATTGTCGCATTAAGGCAAAACATATGTGCAGTCTTGTAAGAGTGTCGGAAACTTGAAATTTGTAAATAATCTAAGCCAATACTAATTAGTGATAAGTAGATAATATAAGCTTACAACACGTAGGGTTTCTATCTGTTATCGCTTATCTTATTACGCTCGACGTCACGGTCAAAATTACCTTCAGGCCAATGCCACTATCTTATCAAAAGTTATTAGAAACAATCGTTAGAATAAAAAAAACTTATACAAGGAAATTCCGTGATTGTTAAAGGTGGTAGAACTTTACCTTCGAACTAAATTCAGATTCATATTAGCCGTTTTTTTCACCCTTTTCTATATAGATTTTAATGTTCCAATAATGATGGAGCAACGGGAAAGAGGCTCACCATATTAAGTTCCCATGGACCAAATTATTTTTTATTAATTAGAACATTCAATGGTCTAATGTTTAATGCATCGCACCTATTAAAGTTTTACTACATTTACAATGTGCTCCTGCTTTTGCTTGTACCGATAATAAAAATATTTCCTACACGAAATCTAGAATTTTTCAATACCTGTACAGTATTTTTAAATTGACTAGTCTGACATTCTACGTAAATTATTATTAATTCGTTGTAAATTAAAATCTGTATATTGATTCGATTATTATAAATGAAATCTGAAAGGTAGTTTTAACAAAATCCAACTACAAATAAAATTATATTTGTAAAACCAAAACATTGGCTGCATTACCGGGTTACGGTCTGAATTAATCAATATACATATTTAATCTAAAAATACCTTTTTACGATCGCACAAAAGGGATTTAAAACAAAAGCCTTTTTAAAATACTAATTTTAAATGCATTGTGCGCAAGGGAAGACCTACGTCAGACGTCGACTTATTTGTTCAATGTTTCTAGTGAAAAAGGTTTGTATTTACTATAGAAACCACGCCCTTATTTACACGATTCTTTATTTAAAATTTTATATCTGGTTCGTTAGTATAGTAATTACGAGTAACATTTACAGATTTATATACTCGTTTACCTAACTGTTATGCTAGGTAAGGTAAGATAAGACGAGACCAGCTCAGAATGGCCTTGGATTTTACACAAGCGACGCATACTTAGCCCTAAGCCTCGACTCCAAATTTTACCTACCATTAGTAAATACATATATATATATATATATATGTATATATATATATGTATATATATACATATATATATATATATATATATACTTATATATATGTGTGTTAGTTAATAATTAAAAAAAAGTAGTAAAAGTGTAAACAACCATGGCAAAATTAAAGCTAATATAAAGCCTTTAGTTTTTACCACACTCATAAATAGTAATTTAACATTCTCGTTTCCGATATAGTCCAATATCATAAGTGGCTCTTAGATTTAAGAACTCTTCAATAAGTTGAAGTTTTTTGTTAATTCAGCCTAGCAACCCCACTACTCCTAATGTTATCTTAATTATAAGCTCATGCTTTTAATAATAAAAGCCAGCTTTGTTACCCAGCTTCAAACAAAGTGTTTCTTTAACATATCTTAATTCACGCAACAATATTTTAGGAACAACCTCAATAATTGTAACACATTTAATCAAACTATGCATTTAAAGATAAATGAATTCTCATTTAGATTGACTCATTAATATTACTATCGATATAATCTAAATTATCTTTCGCTCTACCACATAGAAGTTAACGTCATCAATACAAGTAGAAATCCTTCACAATCATATTTATTTAGATCGTACTACTACGTCGTAGATAGAAACCGAAATGGAAGAAAATCACTTAGCAATAAATTCATCAAGATGCGTAAGATCATCAAGAGACGAATCGGAATATTAATAGGGCCATTTATGGTTTTAAATTTATTCGTTGTATACTGTTCGTTAAATTCTGAATCCTCATAATATCGTGGGATGTGATACTTGCGTAAGTTATAAATAGAAAGCAGTTGTTTAAGTTGAATAAAGAAAAACAAAACATTTTCCGAATATAATTATGTTTGACGTCAATGGCATAAAACTGAATGACCCTTTGCACTCGGCTAAGCTTACTTTACGAGATTGTTTCAAATTTATGAAATCTTTCTGAATAACAACAGTTTGTTAAGCTGCGATAACACTTTTGGTCTTTTCTTAATCTAATATAGAACAAAGAGTTTCTATGCGATTTCACAATGAATTTGATATAGGTAATTGGAGATTACTGTTTCGTTTAACATAAGCTTAAGAAAAAAGAAGAAGTATATTAAAATATCAGACATTTTACAAGTACAAATATTTTTCAATTAGAAGTACAAGAATGTTTATGCAGACTGTTAAAATACGAAAAGTCGCATATCCCGGATGTTTTGCGTCATCATCGATCATATGCTCGTAATGAACGTAGGACTGGCTGGTTGAAGGAAGAAGTGATTGCGACATGGGAGTGGACCAGTATCCCATCAGCTCATCACAAAATAATAAACATTTTATAGATAATATTTGTTTTATGACATTCAAAAATAATACAAAACAATGTTTATTTTATTGTTTACAGCATTGAAAAATATTTTATACAGTTATACGAAATGGCATATGAGAAATCCAACTATATTCTGTGCCAAAAAACTGTCTCAAATACTAACGGGATTATGTTAATTTAATTATATAAACTCAAATGCATGTTAATATTATAAAGTCAGTCCAAAAATATATTCTGATATTTCATATAATCTAGCCGTATTTGAATAAAATGCAAATGAGTTCAGTGACCTTTGCTTTGAGCCTGATAGAGGGTTTTTATGTCAAAGATTTGTAGATTTACGGTTTTAACGCCATTTTTAACCCTCATGCATTAATTCTTAATTACTCGGAGACCTTTTTGCATAAAATTCAGTACTGATATTGGTTTTTTTATAGAACAGGCGGCAAACGGACAGGAGGCTCACCTGATGTTAAGTGATACCGCCGCCCATGGACAGTCTCAATGCCAGAGGGCCCACGGGTGCGTTGCCGGCCTTTTAAGAATTGGTACGCTCTTTTCTTGAAGGACCCTAAGTTTTAAACTATTTTGTGATCAGTACGAACAAATTACTGGAGTTTATTATTTTAATTAGGAATTATAAATATTAATAGGAAAATATAACGAAATAGGAGTAATGTTACGTAAACTTACTTAAAACTAAGCTTTAGTACCTGATTATCGCACACTTGAAGCCAAAATGAGCCCTTACGTTTTCCAAACTCATAAATTGTAATATGACATTCTCGTTTACGATAATGTCCAAAAGGTAGACTACTATTCAAGTGTCACTTAGATTTAAGAACCCTTCAATAAGCCAAGTTACTATTTTTTAACAATTTTATTTAAGGCAACTAGTGTTTAAGTTGTATTCATAGCGTACACATTTGCTATTATACTTACACTAAATGTTAATAATTGTTACATAAGGGATTACAACATTACATAAGTTAATTTGTTATCTATTTAATTATAAAAACTGTAACATAAACTACATGAAGTAGAAACCTACACATATTCTATAAAAACAATTTTATTGCGCTGTTTTAACTTAAATATCTCTCTCTTAATAACGTCGAAAAAAGCAGACGAAAAAATACTTTTTAGTAACGTACCTGCAATATATTTATATAAAAGTATAAGTTTATCTGGAAGGATACATTATACTAACCAGCTGCAAACTTCTCATCATAGTTGCCTCGTGATATTAGTAATAGTAAATTGTCGAAAATGTTAGATC
The DNA here is from genome assembly GCF_905147795.1 of Pieris rapae. NCBI lineage: Eukaryota > Metazoa > Arthropoda > Insecta > Lepidoptera > Pieridae > Pieris > Pieris rapae. The sequence continues at coordinate 10,341,772 of NC_059514.1, forward strand.
CATATAATAAAGTTTTACGATAAATTACAAACTATCAAATACAAGGCTACCAGACAGATTATAATCAACATTTTAACAGTGGCGTAAGAAGCTACATAGATAAATACTTAAAAATGTATAAATAGGACTATCTCTCGCTCGGTATATTCGCATTATACTTTCAAGAAAGGGGTGCAGGTTATGTTATCAGTTATAAGATCTAGGTATATTTATTTTAGTGTATTTTATTATAGAATGATCAATATTATTGCGTAGTTCCATCGTATTAGTAGTAACTGTTAGAAGAATGAAGTGGGAAATAAATTAATAAAAAAAAACCAATAATATTGTATTTACTTTGGCGAATTTTGATCGAAATTATCTTATCTCTTAAGTATTATTAACTAAAAAATAGATTAGCTTTCCCTAAATGGAAAATGGATATCCAAAGGAATGTATAAAAATTAAATTGCTCTCTGAACGGGAATCGAAGCTAAGCGTCTGCTAGGTGTGTCCTAATAAGACCGCTAGCCAACGGGGCCCTTTAGATTATCTTTCTCTAGGTTAAGTCAACCCAACGAACAGAGTTCCTTTCGCTTAGAGTATTAGTATTATATATATGTATTTTACTGTATGTTACTGTATGCGCAGTAGAGACGTGAAGAAACCAATACTAAATACATAACAAAGAGTGCTAATTATGAAATGACATAAGAGCTTATGTAATTGATAAAAACTCGTGAGAACTTACCGAGTAAGCCTTAATCCTTTTTGGGTCAACGTCATGCGACCGTGTCTGCGCACGCGGCGACGACGATACCATGATCTATGGATCACGATCTATAGATCTCTATAACGGTATACGTAAACATCCCAAACATGACACACTTTCACATTGCACTATACAATTTCGATTAATGGCTGCCAGATAGGTTTAATTAGTGTTTTTAATTGGTTTATTTAATTTAATGATTAAATTCTATTGGAAACGTCGGCTGGTAAATACTGATGGACGTAAATCGATTTGAGAGTAAAGAAGAACTTTTTCCTATGCAATTTTTTTAATCGAGAACACATTTGAGGAGTAGTTCTTTAAAATTGGAGACCACTCGACATAATAATCCCATATATAATCCCTAAAGAATTGACTCCCAAACCGAGTGGCTGACTGGAATGGGCTTCTGAAAAGTGTAATTAGTGCACTCTTTTATAGACATGTTGGGCAACTTCTCCAAATCCGCAAATACGCGCGCATCACTTCATTAGCTACGATATAATAATGTAATATACAAACGTAAGTTATTAAAATATCCACGAATTTTCTTCATTTTACCCCACCCAAAATAGAATACACCCTAAGTGGAAAGTAATGAATATCATCAAAATAAAACTCAAATCCTAAACTTTGGTACCTTACGTAGTTTTGACTAATATAAAAATGTCAAAAATTTGGTCGCTTTACGCTGTTCTTGAGTAAAAATTCCAACGTTACCGTTACGATTCTGGCGACGATAAAGTTCATGCTAAGCTTATTACGTCACAGCGATATAACCAGGTTATGCGTTTTTATGATCTTTTTATAGACGCTATTATTTAAAATTCTCAGATTTTAAACCAGATCTTATTGAGAGAAAGAGATAACAGTATATATGAAAGTGGCGCTAAAACATTAAAGGGCTTCAGAATTATGTATCCGTCTCTTCTCAGGGTTTATTAGTTTCATAAGCGTGACGATTATCTATATCGTGGGAGTTACGCACCGAGAGTTTAGCTAGACGTAGGCACTCTCATCAACTGCAACATAGCAATTAACAATTCATTATTTCGTTTATATTCTCTTGCTGTACGCAAGAGGTTAATATAGAGTCAAAATAAAATCCTCTATTATTTAAAGCACCTCGAAGAACCAGTCATAGTAGGTACACGCGGGTTTTTCCGTCTAATGCATACCATTTTCCGCCCGATATCTAACGAGTGTTTAACGCGCACATAGAAAGTCCATTGGTCAACCGGGTTCGAACCTATGACCTCCGCTATGAGTCGCAAGCTAAAGCAACACTGCTATAAAAAACGGTTTTGATTACAATTAAGAATTCGATTGTATCAAGTAAAAGCGACTCCAACTTTAGAAGTAATGAACAGCATCTACTAGTATCTTCGAAACATTATATTTTAGTATATACTAACATCTACTATAAATCGAACTAAAACGTATTTATTATTATTCCTTGCATTATTTATTACAATGAAAAAGATTTAATTATCGAACGGCTTTGATGGCTGGGTGACTTAAAAGATATTAGACTAGTACAGGTAACAAAACCTACCATATGAGATGTTCCTAAGTTTATGTCACATTTATTTGAAGAACTGTATTTTCTAGATACTAGTATATTTTTATTCTTTTATTTGACATCAAATTATTCCATTATAAGATTGATTTTTATTTACTGGCAATACTACCCGTGACAGCGACTCCTACCGGCCAAGAAAAGTATTAATTCTTACTTTGTACTTGACGTGAGAAGTGTCTTTTTTTAAGAAATTAAAATAAAAACTACTATAATAATTATTGTAGTTTATATATTTCATATTACTCAACTATATTTCACACATCTCATGAATTTTGCAGCGTGTCGAATAGGTTCGTCATGCTTGGTCTTTCATTAGCATTTGATAATGAAAAGGTAGATGCCACTTTTGATAGTATATCGTTGATGCTACAAAAAAAAGCTAGTCTATTAACCTTTGGCAGTTTTTACATGTCTGTTTATACATATTATTATTTATATGTATGTATTTCATTTTATTTAAATTTAGTTGTAGATGCATGTTATTTTCAGTTTGTTTTGTTTATTAATTATGCACTTCTTGTACTATATTGTACTAAATTATGGTAACAAAGTATAAATAAATAAAAAAAAGCATCAATTAAATAAGCTTCATTATTATAATATCTTGTATTTAATTTACCAAATAATTATACAATATTTTTAGCTCAAAACGCCACCGGAGTTGCTATTTTGTTTTAAACTTTCACAGAACATTTAATATAACCTGCTGTTGTTCTGTGCTTCCAGTAGTATTTTTTTTTTTAAACGGGGGGACAGAGGCTCATTTATAAGTGAAGCACCCATGAATTTACGTTGCCCGAAGGCTCGCAATTGCGTTGCCGGAGGTTTAAGAATTCGTACACTATATTAATCGATTTAGTTAGGAAATACTTCGCACTTAAAAATCGCCTAACCAGTACGGGACACTGGCTCACATAACCAATACTCATACATTATTCTACTACATTAGGAACCAGTACAAAAGACAAAAGGAAAAAGTCTTTCCGCTCACAATGGTTTAAAACGGTGTTTAATTAAGCTGAACTTTTAATTAGGGTAAGAGAAATGGTGCTGGCGCGCAGGCTTTATTTACAGCGGAGTTATCTACTTGTTTATTTGCAGAGGTTTTGTCATAGTGGACGGCGAGTTAACCCTGATTTCTGAAGCCCCGATGAAGAGGTCGTTTTAATTTTTTAGAACATCAAAGATTTTTTACAAAATCAACATTTTACTTGTATTAATCAGTATAAGAAAATTTACTTATGTTTTTCTACACTTATAAAAAATATACAAATTACTTCCATGTAACTTAGGCATGTATTTTAATTCCAGAGTTTGTTGTAAAGTTTTCATTTAGTTTTTTAAACCTTTAGTTTATAAAGAATTTGTATTGAGGTGTAGACCTCAAACCATATGTATCACAATAATAAAAAAAAAACTGGTAAACGAGGAGTATTATAATGGTAATTTTTTATATAATTGGCGATGTCTTATTGAGTTACCGATGTAGAAGCCTTCACAATGCCTCTTTATAACATCAGTAAAAACAATTATTAAATTAGTTTAATGCGTTCATAATCATATAAAATACAATCTTATGAACAGTTTATAATTCACGCAAATACTCTAACGAATTGGAATCGTATTTCCCAATACATCTTTAACCGCAAGTTTCATAGGAACTGATTAAGTATTCCAAACACTACTTCAAGTTCGTGGAAATCTGTTGACTTGTTACATACTCAAACCATACTTAACGAGACAGTCCCTTTAATCTGTGGTAATAAATAAATTAGCTACGTAAATGTAAAAATTACAAAATTACTTAAAATTTTCAATTAATACTTTTGTCATCTTTACATTCATATTGGCTTACATTTTCTAACCTGATTTTGTAGATTAGTTTCTGAACAACATTGTTAACTGCGTATACATCTATGGTTTGTATCAAATAAAAAAGAAAGTAAATATATGTAATGTAGATTAGAAAGGTGAGACCTTTTATTATGTATTTTATTGAATAGTAAAAAACAATATACGCTATTGTTTGATTTAAATATATAAGTAACATATTGGCTCTATCTTATCACAAGAGAAGTCATCAAATCGTCTGATAAAATACTTTATAAGAAATAGATAAAACGTCATATCAACAATGTGACAGTATCGGGATTTTGAAACATAGATAAATGATGACTTTTGCTGATTATATGTTAAAAATTTGGTCATGGAAATGGAATCTTAAAAACCAAAGACATTTTAGGATCGAAAAAGGCCCAGCGCTAACCGTTTTTTTACGAGAGAAGAGGTTTTAAAACACCGTCTTTGCACTATAGCTATATTAAAAACCATCTACTTAGAGTTATTTCACTAAGGCAACTAAGTGTTAAGCCATAACCCGCAATGTCACTGTAAATCGAACCCAGACCTCCAGATTAGACGTCTTGAACGAACCACTAAATAAGGTAATGTGATTTTGTTACTGACTAGAACTATGTAAGCATTTAAATATTACATGTATGTGTACTTATTCAATATTTCTGGCGTCACCAGTGTTATTGTAATGCAAATTTCATTAACTAGAAACACTGACGGACGTACGGAGTATTTAAAAATATTAATTATATGGTTTATAAATGACAGATCAGACAGAGAAATCTTACGTAGTTTCATATGAAGCAGGGACAAGAAAAAATATTTCTCACGGAATTTACAATTATCAATACACTGAACATATAAATAGTATATATAACTTGGCCAATATTGGCACATATAGAACATGGAGTGAGTGTGCATTTAACTAGGTTGGATTGTCCCAATCAGACCGGCTCTAGTCAGCTAAGAGCTCTGACTGTGTTCGGGTAACTTGATTTTTATGTTATTACTGTGTTGTCTTACTCGAAATAAAATATCTATGTTAACATTTAAGCCAATCTAGAGTTTGATTTCCACTTAATAGGATACTGATTAATGTTTGCTTATGACATGCGTAATTTTAACTAAAAAAATCGCAGCTATATAAAAGTAACAGCTGAAAATAACAAATGTAACAAGGTTCGATTGGACGAAATTATTTTCTTAAGATGGCATCTTAAATATTGCAACCTAATTTAAGGCCTCTTTCAGTTTGGTCCTCCAAGACTTCCATCCAAAATTGGAAAGTCTTTCAAATGTACTATGCAAGGTCGTGTTAGAATAATTACCTCATTGTCACCTTGATGTTTCCGACAGATGCATAACTGTTTTAATCTGTCAACAGCAGAGCAACATCGAGATGTGTCCAACAAATTTACATTCAGCAACTGCATGACTTTTGCCATTCTGTCAATTATCACATGCCACTGACTAAAATTGATGCACAAATATATATTATTGCAGGTCTTGGCGCGAAATAAACTGACAAGTAACTTAAAACACCGTGAAGGTTATATATTTTTTGATAAGGTGTTGCCTGTCGGAAAATCCTGCGAATACTGATGTTATCGGGCTATCTCGGTTCGAGTTTGTCACGCCAGATATTGTTTTGTGATGACGATAAGGCTGTGGGCGTTTTGTGTTTATGTTTTCGGAATACCTATTGAATGGTGAATTTGTATAGCTACTGTTGCCTTGAGTTTGTGTCGAATGTTTCTATGAACATTATATACGTTATAAGGTTGCTTAGTTATGAATTTGCAAAATTTTGGATAGAGCCTACTTCTTTTATTTATTTATTAAAGTACACCACATCCTATAAAAAGCAGCTAAAGTTAGTTACAATCTATTTATTCTAAAATAAAATTTATGTCAAATCATTGTAATAAAAACAAAACAATACGATTGATTGCTACTACATGCCATCATCTCAAATAAGATTATTGGAGCTCACTTCTAGACTGCCCTTCCTTGTATACCCTCACTTTAACACAAAACTGCCAAATTATGTTAAACATATTTAAATATAATTATGAATATTTTTTATTGTTTTTCCCCTATTAAAAGTCTTAACAATTTTGTAAATATTAAGTATTCCATTTTTGGCTATATTTTTAGTGTAATTGTTTGTTTTTTATACACATTAAGTTTCTGTAGCCAAAAGCACAGAGTTGTTCACAAAAACCATTTGACGCTAATCATTTGGCTGTAGTATAAGAAATTTAAGATCAAAATCGAATTATTATGTGAAAATTTCTTGTGGAATATCTAGGATTGTACAACAGATTTTTACTTTGTCTATCTACTTGATAACGTTTAAATAATAAATTTTCATGTACTTCGTATGGACAACAAAATGAGAAGACGTAATAGCCATCTTTTTATCGCATACAAAAAGGTATATTTCATAGAGCGAGCTCGTGGAAACGATTTTAAGTTCATCGAAGCATATGGCTCTGTGGAATGCGAACAGCTGTCATCTAGGTCTTAACACGTCACCTGTTTCGTACAAATATAGAAACGTCATAGTATATATACCACATATACGAGTATATTCAATACTAAGAAATTAAAGTTTGAAAAAATTTTAAAGTGTATAATCGACATTTTGATAATAATGTAGTCGCGAGTTAATAATTGAAAAGTGCATTCTAAATGTTATTTTTATTATATATTATTATATATTCTAAAATGTTAGTTTTAGTACTGAGCCGTTTCTTTTGTCATACATTTATAAATTATAATAAAGATAATATTCTCGTTGTCGATAATGTCCGATTGGTCGCCATCGCTTATATTCGTTATAGGTAATAGATGTGTCACTTAGTTTTAATACCCCATACATTAAGTTACAGTTTTTGTTAATCTACCACTGTCGCAACCTAACCCCTGATTTTCTGTTTGTTACAAGCTCTTGTTATAAACCATTTATATGTAATTTTTAGCAAAGTTTCATTTATCTGGACATCGCTACAACAACCGTCTTTTAACACGCGAAACCCAAAAATATGATTCATAGTCCTATATTCCAGTGTGCAAAATAGCAGTGTAGGCCTGACCTAGTGGTTTCAGCTCCTCTTTTTGTTTCCCACTTTTAACATTCTAATGATGAAGGAAAACATCGTAAGGATTGGCTTGACTTAGACCCAGAAAGTCGTTAGCGTATGTAAGGCATAGAAGGCTGACAACCTACTTGCTTATTACATTGACAAAACATCATAAAACAGATATCTATGGCCCAGATCTGAGAAGGTTGTCACTGAACTTTTTAAAAATTTATATTCCAAAGTAAAGACTTCATTATAAGCGAATTCGATTGTTCTGAAACATGCACCTGCTTCAGGCTGAACAATGTTAATTAAAATTTTATTGTCTCACTGAACTTATTACTGCAACACTCAAAATTCTTCTACGAAAAGTACGAACGGAATGTGTATGTTTAATAATGCCTTTTGACTGAAATGTGTATTGTTTGAGAATTTGCAGGCAGGTTTTGCATTTTAATAAAACTTTTAATATAGGATCGCTATTTAGCGAACGCGAGCATTTATTTAAATTAGACGCTGTTTATTTTTCAGTGCTCATTGAAGGATTAATGGAGGACATACGCGGATTTTCGTGTTAATATCGGATATGACATTGAGTGACTACTAAGTATGACTATACTTATATATAGGAAAGACAGTGACTAGATACTCAGACTACTAGCAGATTTAACAATTTCAACTTTAAAATAAATAAAATTTGTATATGCATATATAAGAGTATATTTAATATATGTACACACATGTTTTTATATAAGTAATATAAAAACATGTGTGTACTTGTGTACACTCGTTAGAAGTTATACTTTGGCGTAACAAGGTAAAATCTTTTAAATAAGGTTATTCTACGTTTTTAGAAGTTAGAACAAACGACACTAACAATAGAAAAAATTTCATACATGGAAAATTTTATTATAACGCATTACCTAAATAAGTTTAAATATCACAAAAAAGTGTTAATACATAATTAAAGAAATGGACATTGTTTAATTTAAAATGTTGGCTATACCAACTTCAGGGTGTTGGTTTTTTTCCTATCGCGCCAAAAAAAATGATTTCTTTGACTCGACTTTGAATCGCAGCCCACCACTTGGCAGTATTCTCACGATATAACACTCACGAGCATTTATTAACAAATCATTATCAGTAATTACATACTTATATAATACATGGCGCGGGCGCCGAGGACACCAATTCAACACTACTATCATGCGCTAATTCGTTTTTTTATGTACCAAGATCAAACAAGCAGATGGCTTACCTGATGTTAAGTGATACCGCCCATGGACGTCCACATTGCCAGAAAGTTCACAAGTGAGTTGCCGGCCTTTTAATTAATACGCTCTTTTCTTGATACATTTTCATAATCGCTTGTTTTGTTTTGGGGCACAATACAATAATATTAAAAATATCTCCTATCTATTTAAAAATCATTTTTAGTCAATTACGTTAGATTTAAATTACTTATTAGTCTTAAGTTATGTTATGTTCCTTAAAGTCTTAGCAAAGACACGTGTTAAAAACCCTACGCCATGGCTGTGATTACTTTTGGCGCAATATGACTCCCGTATCTCTTAATTAGCGATACATCTCATCTGAACCTACACATCCGAGTGCAGTATGCTCCACTCACGATTTCTAAGACTGTCCTATAATTTTTTTGGTTACTGTAGTACCCACGTACAAAAGAGTGGATAAAGTAATTCAGGTGTTCGAAATTTAAAAAATCCAAAACGGAATAAGCCAGTGGAAACCGTGTGTTAAGTATGGAAATGTGTAATTACGCATTCGTGTTCTAGGGCACAATAAGAGGTCTTTAGAAATCCTAGGTCAAGAGACACTGCTGGCATAAAAGTATTCTCTTCACGTTATGTAATGTGCTGATTGCATTATAAACCTTTGACGTATGACATCTATGCTTAGTTTTCCCCAGTTAACTCTCTAGAGAGATTAAACAGAAGAAACCAAATATAAATACTTTTTCATATCGGCATTACTAAGGCGAAAAGACAAGAAGAACTGGCCAGAAAAGTTCTGCAATTTCTAATTTTTAGAATCTATCCAACGCAACTTAAACTGTTGCTTTAAAAAAAAAGCATTATTTTATTTATCTTGAGATGATCTGAATTAAGCAAAAAAGATTTGTTAGAATTATTTATAACCTAACATTACTTAGTTAAGTAATAAAAGTTAGTAATTATGCCAAAATACCAAAATGAGCCCTATAGTTTTTTCCAATCTCATAAATTTGGAAAACATTCTTGGTTTCGATACTGTCCAAAATGCCGAATACACATATTATTTATAGGTAATATAAGTATCATATCTTATTTTACAATTTAGAAAGATATAAAACAATATTTATGTATAAATTAAATTGTATATAAAGACGCCAAAATGTGCAACCAAAACTTCGGTATAAATTTGCTTACAAACTAATATGAGAACAGAATTAAGAATTACAAAGCGCCCTCTAACATTTTCTATAAATGGAAATTTCAAGTAGTATACAGAATACCAGTACTATATAATACAGTTTATGAACGGCTGCTTTCTCGACTTCCAACAATTGAGATTTGACCTCGTTCTGCCAAGTGTATATCGATAACAAGTAAGACTTGATAAGAGATTGCACTGAAATATGCTCTAAATAGGTGTAATATAAATTATATGTGACAACGAAAAGGGCAATTACCTTTTCATATTAATGGGGGCCGTGGGTTACTATGGTATACAATAGTACTCGCGCCAAAATATTCATTATAACCCCCGGTTATAGGTGTGTTGTAGTTGTATATAACCGGGGGTCTATAATGAATAATTTGTACTGTACCTACCGGTGTGCATCATAATAATAAAAAATAATAAAACGTGTGTTTTTATTTACACGCGTTAGAAGTTTTCTTTGGCGTACAAGATAAAAATCTTTTTATAAATTTTATTTAACAATATAAAAATGGATTGAAAGTTTTGTTGTTTAAGTGATTAAATATCACAAAAATACTTAAATGCAGACTATAGCTAACTTCAGGGTGTCGGCTTTTTGTGACGGAACCGTGTGCATCGTAAAATTTACTGTCATCATTTTTCCCTAACGCGTAGTAGAAAAAACTTCAAAAATTATACCCTTAACACTAGCAGTTTCGGAAATCATCAACTAACCAGTGACTTCCGTAGTCCATTAGTAACCAGTCACCGGTACTGTCTTCTTTTTATTTTGGTGCCTCTCCATTGCTGGAGGTTGTCAGTCAAGCGTGTCTTATGTCAGGGAGTGGACGGGAATTTCGACTGCGGGAGAGTTGCAGTATCTGACACAAAATAAGACACGCACGACTGTACTAGCAGGCGCCAAGTGAAATCTTTGATTTCACTACGCTTTTTTTATATTTGTAAATGTGTTATATTTATAAAAAATGTATTTACACAAATGATTTTAAGTACCTAATATATATGATGTAACACAAAATCATGGTCTCTTTAACCGCTTGAGCAATTCATACATAAAACATACAAAACGAATCAGCACCTGCCATACAAATTACTTGAATTAGAGCGAGACAGATACAATATGATTCATTGTCGCCATAGAGACGAACAGACAAACACGTATTTCCTGTATCCTGTTAATGAATGGAGCCAAGTTCATTCGTTCAATACAATAACTTGTATTAAATGTTTTTTTCTGTTTTACGCTAAGCAATGATGTTTTACCCACCAAAATAAATAAAATATTGGCGAAGAATAACCATAGTCAAAATTATGTATTCTGTCTATTTTAAGAATAAATGAAATTATGTATATTAGGAATTATCTCTATTAGAGCCTTCTTGCATAAAATTAAATAATATGGAGATTGAAATATATTTGCTAATGATAATATAAATAAATAAAAATCTGCGATTACTGCACAATACGTTGTGCGACAGAATTTCCATCTAAAGTTCTAATATGTAACTACTTCAACAATATAATTTGTCTAGATTCTCATTCTCCATTTTCTTCAACAGAAACGCTGCACATCTTTGTGACGTTCCGTAAAAAATGTTACCCTCATACACCTAAAGGAGTTTCACTTCGAAAAAGGAAATCTAACTTCATTAACTTCCAATTCCGGCGAGAAGAACTGGTGTGAAACTCCACTCTTTTTAAGCATTGGTGTAAAGCAGTGCATGTCATGCCATGCTTCACACGAAAAATTAAATGTCATAATGACAATCGCATAGCTAAATCGTGCATGTAGTAAGAACTTAACAACCACGTATAGGAAATTTTCATTTTCACCCATTAGGCAAGCAATATTATGTAAAAACGCTTATGTTAACATTACCATACCACATCTTCACGGAAGACAATAATGATAATATAATTTGCCCATTGATGGGTAACGTCATTTTGCAATCCATGTATTTTTCGCAAACGCCACAGAACACTGTTGGCCCAATGGCTTCAGTGTGCGACTCTCATCCCTGAGATCATAGGTTCGATCCCCGGCTGTGTACCAATGGAATTTTTTCTATGTGCATTGTGCATATTCACATTCGCTCGAACTGTGAAGGAAGGCATCGTGAAGAAGCCGACCAACCCAAAAAGTACAATGCATGTTTTAGGCACAGGAGGCTGATCATCTGCTTGCCTATTAGATAGGCCAATGATGTAACAGATACATAAATCTGAGGCTCTGACAAAAAACAATTGTAGCGACTCCGATTTCTTTATTTGTCAATGCTCGCAGAGAAAAATAAAATCAATTCATAAAATATAACATCTAAAAAAAAATTGCAGTGAGGGTAGCAACTTTGGATACCTCTGGATATTAAATTGATTGGTTAAAACATAGCTCTTTACCTAATAATAGTAATAAAGTGTATATATGTGTATGCACGAGGCAAAGCTTTACGTACAAAGCTCAAATTTGATTGTACCGTTTAAGTCGGAAGTTCAACGAGATTTAGGAGGCTCTAGGCATTATGTACTTGAACATTAACTAACATAGTGATACTAACACACACTCATACATCACAACGCCGACCTAGTCGCTGGCTACTGCTAATATAAAATATATATTATTACAACGATAACTTCTATATAGAGTTTTATCAATCAGCTGGGAATTAATATGAAAAACGTTGCCTATTCAAAGATAATGTTGTTGGTTTTAAATTGTTAAATGTATTGGAGGGTGCAATCAAAAGCACAGCTAACTGCTCCTCATGGAACTGGAACTCACTCAGGGGGAACGCTGATCCGGTAGAGTAGAGCCCGTTGTGTAGCTTAAATATATATTCCTCGCTCAACGAATAAGTATCGCAACACAGCGAGTAAATGCTGCCAGTGTTAATAGAACACTGTCGCAGGTACCAAATTTTTTAAAGTTGTTCTAATAAATTTATTTTTAACAAAAAACATACTATGTAGGCATCATTTTTAGTATACATTGATTTGTGACAGAATTGCAGTCTTGATAAAATATATCTTATATATGTTTTCCTTTACAAAATATTACGATTAAAAGGTAAAACAAACTACAGTAAGCTAGCTGAACTTATAAAGCCACGTTGCGAGATAAATCGGTAACTTAGTTACAAGTTTTCCTCTACTCTAGGTTACATAACAAGACGCCCCCATTACTGCAACCTCGCTTTATTTTTAGAGCAATATGTTTTAAATTTAAAAGGTTCGATGCTATTGGATGTGCGAAATAGACTGCAGCTCAAAAATCTTCGCAATTCATACATACATAACGCGTTATATGAGATCCTCCTACAACGCGTAACCAATAATAATTACTGTATTTGTATAACAATAATATCAAATTGTAAAATTGTCGGGTTTAAACATTTGTTAACAACATATAAAAATAAATATTACAAATAATTAAGTTAACTAAAACGCGGAAAATCCTACCTAAACTTATCTAAAGATCTGACAAGTCAAATCTACAATGACGTATTCTGTGACCTGTCAAAAATCCTCTCCGGGAATGTCTGTCACTTGACAGCACTCGATTTTGAAATTCGAAGCGGCTCAAGCCAACTAATTTATTCCATCTGACTTTGTATTGCGGTCTCTGACGTTAATTGTGTGGACTTCAATCTTTGTGAGTCACTACAAATCTGTGTCATTGCCTTACATTGTCCTCCAATAGGTCACAGCATCTTTACCAATTATTGTAAGTGTAATGTAGGTTGAAATATCACAACACGCAGACTTTTGGGTGTGTAAGTGTTCATGGGCGGTATTTTTTTTATTACTTGGGCGGTATCACTTAGCATCAGGTGAGCCTTTTGTTTGGCTTCTGTTCTTTTATGTGTACTTTTTTTAGTTTTCAGTTGAGCGCAGATCTTTCTTTTACAATGTTGGCAAATTTCCAGTTTTATACCCTTCAAAGTTACAATTTCCAAGAGTTTCAACAAGTTTTTTTACTGTCAACAAGTATCTGCCTTTTAAGGGCTGCGTTGATCAATCAATCTACAAAATCTATGACAGAAGTCTTTTTTTTATAGAACTGGGGGCAAACGAGCAGGTTCACCTGATGTTAAGTGAAACCGCAGCCCATGGACACTCTCAATGCCAGAAGGCTCGCGAGTGCATTATTATTATACCTTATACACAATAACAAGAACTTTCTGGAAAAGCGAATGGCCTTTATTACATTAGATTAAATCCAGACTAGGTCAACGTTAGGGTAAGAAAACCAACCAGTTAAAACCGGTTTCTATTCGGCCTACACTTGCATTGTAACCTGATGTTAATACAAGTACCTTACGTTTAATACTGTAAATCTTGCGTATTTAAAGTTATACGTAGAACAGTATAGTCTCTTTAGGTGTTATTAAATCTATTTATTTATTTGGTACTCCTACAGATTATTTAAATAAAATAACAATTATACTCAATATAAGCCCAAAGATGGAATATACATATACAAAACGATTCAAATATTAACGAAAGGAAAAAACAATAGCAATTATTAAATGCTTACGATTTGACAAGCAGAACTTTTAGTTAAGACTTTTTAACATCATTCTCTTACGACATTATTAGCGAAATGTTATTGCAAATTAAATTAACATAAATATTATTATTTAATATTATTTATTATTATATATTACAACTGTGAAGACATAATCTTTAGCAAAAAAAAAATCGCGATGATCGATACGCAAAGATTAGGTCCTAATTTAGTACCCTGTTGTACACCAGCGAACTTTCTATGCATGCGTAAGTATTGCCCAAAAGGTTTGTCAGACAACACCTTCTCACCACCAAGACAAATAAATACAGGATTGTTTTTATTTAAACATTATTTTCTAAGTGTTATTTAAAGGTAATGCCAATCTGTCCCTGGTATTCCGTAGCGATCGTGTCTTGTGCAATAAATTCTTTAGCGTGCTTGAAACACAATGCCTAAGGTCGGGGAACGTTACTTTTTTGTTCTTGTTCTGGTATCGGGTTGTATCATTGAAATTATTTGCAGATATTAAGATATAGTAATTTTATAAAACGTGTCAAAGTAGGCATTTAAATAACATTTATTTAATATTGTATATATATTTATAAAATTCTTGATTTTTTTTGCGGACGTTACATTTAAAACAACTACAATGGAAATGGGCTAGACATACCATAAGAGGAGCAGATAAATGGATCTAAATTGTAATTGGCCATAAAAGAAAAAGAGGGAGTCAATGTATAAGGTGGGCCGATGAAATAATGGAAATGTTTGGAAAGACCTAGACGAGATAAGTGTACAATAAAGAAAAATGGTGGACCATGGGGAGACCTTTACCCGTAGACACACAGAATCGGTTGTCGTAGATTAAGAAAAACAATAGTTATAATGTATATATTTTGGATTTCTGATCAAAATATATACATTAGAACTATTGTATTTCTAAGGCTATAAATAAATATTTATAAAATATAATAAGCGTAAACAGATATGAATAAATTAAAAATAATATCTTTATTATTAAAGACACACTGCCACACTTTATAAATGTGTACTAATTTTCTTGTTATGATTTTTTAATATACATATATCTATACTTATTATTATATAACTTAATAGTTTTAATGTACATTTTATATTTATTTTACGTGTTTAAATAAAAGATATAAAGCATTTGTCATATTTTTCCTATTTTTCCTATTTTTCTTTCCTAAGGATACAGACTAACTGTCCCATCTTACAATATCCCCTAAGGCGTAATCCCTATGTCCACTTGACAGATGGGAGATCTAGTTCGCACTAAGACTTATATCTGAACCCTAAAACCCCCAGTGGGCTCCTGAAAGGCGACAAGGATTGTCTATACCAATGTCTATGTAGTTAAAACCAACGATCTCGATTCGAATGGACATTTATATATACAGGAGTCAATCGTTTAGTGGCGTGGTTCAAAATGCAATATATGTAAATCAAAAATATATACATGAAATAATACATCAGTTCTCGATATCTATATTATTATAACGCACTTACGCAATTAACAGAAAGTAAGAAACGCAATTCTTACACGTTCATCATCAAATTCGGATCAGATTTGTCAAATTGAGAACGGAATGAAAAAAACCAAAACAAGGGGATACCCCACAGACACTTTCAAGACACTACAGATAAATTGTTTTAATAGCGAATATTGAGTACACAGATATATGACCATGAACATTTTTATTCGGTTGTGCCATACCGCACATGTTTATGGTAATGTGTCGATGGTTAGCTCAAGGGCATAATTTAATACGTAATTATTTTAAAGGTAAATTACATTTTTTTTAAATGCATTTATAAACTGACCATATATTTTATTGATTAGTTAATATAAGGATAATGTTGAATATAATTATTTGATTGAGTCTATTATAGCTTGTTAGTTTTTAGAAACGATTAGCCTAGCATTAGTAGATATTGTTTTCAAATACATTTAATAAATAGCAATTTTTTCTCCATTTCACAAGACCTAAACTATTCTTTATTTGCATATTTCTAAATAATTTTAGTTATCTAAAATCTAAAACCTTTGATTGTTAGTGTTATAAATGGTAGGTATTTAAATTTATAGTTTGTAATATTTCAACCCAAATATTTCAAACTATAAATTTTATAACATAAACATTGATTGATTCGGAATCAAACCATTAAGTAATAAAACATAGTTTTCCTATCATCGCATGAGTGACATTTGAAGGAGAAACCATTCCTAAAGCACGTGTTAGTCTAACTCGATTAAACGACACACGTTCAGTGGTGAAAGTCAGCGAAGGTCATAGGACAAACTGTCACTTGTTTGAATCCTATACAAATATAGATTAAAACTTTCGCTCTCATTTCCTTACATAAAAAAACAGTCTTTCGCTGACAATGATTGCTAAAAAGCACTCTTACGTAAATACTGAAAAAAGGTTGTGGTTATATTCCTCAAAGTAGTTCTATTTATATAGTAATCGCGTCAACCGAAAACAATATTTAATCTATGGATAGTATGATGATTAATAAATATGATTAATGTATGAAAATACGTTAATTTAAAAGCAGTATTTGTGTCACGCAACTCGTAAATACCGAAATTCTTTAATGACATATTTTAATCAATGCTTTAGTGATTATGACGTCACTTTGATTTGCAAAAACTTTATGTAAGAGAAAGTTGTAAATGTAGGCTTCCATAATCCATAGTAAGTTTTAGTAACTATAGTTTAGTATTTAACTATTTGAGAACCTAAAAAGGCAAAGGCTATAGTCATATTTTTTACGTACCAAAGTTCCTTACAACATTTATTTCATTAAAAATGTAAAATACATCAATAATTTGATAACTTTTCAAACCATTTAAAATCAAAACATACACTAAAAACACTGGCAGCCATAACACATCACGAAAAAACTCCCGATTTGTCAAAAAATTAGTGGGAACTTTGACAGTTAACATCCGACGTACGTCAGGCTTTCGCGCGGGTCCGTGGCACACTACCGTAGCGTCGTTGCGTTGTTAAGACCGGACTGACAGCCTAGTTTCCAAACAAGCTTTTCATCAAGAACAAAATGTTTTTAATATGAAACTGTACTTGATATAGGTTAATTGGAAAATAGTACGGTGTTTACTTGAAATTCCTTTCTCTCTTTAAATGTGCGTCTTTCGATTAATTGAAAACTTCGTCTTACAAAGGGTCCATTAATATTTTTATACTGTATATAATAATAATAATATATTAATAATAATATATTTATTTATTTTCTCACAAAAACAAAAACATATAAAAACATATACAAGTATATAACTGAATAATTAGATACCTTACAGATTGAAACGATTGCCGAGAAAGAGAACCTTGTTATAACACGTCGGCGTAAATATAGCGTTTATATGGCATAATTGTCTTAGTAGATCAGCCTCCAGTGCCTGACACACGCCGTCGACTTTTTGGGCCTAAGACATGACGGTTTCCTCACGATGTTTTCCTTCACCGTTCGAGCGAATGTTAAATGCGCACATAGAAAGTCCATTGGTGCACAGCCGGAGATCGAACCTACGACCTCACGGATGAGAGTCGCACGCTGAAGCCACTAGGCCAACATGGATCTCAAAATCATATTTTTACATTTACTATATAATTAAGGAGATAAGTTGAAAATAAACTTTTCAAAAGCGGAGAAATTCTCCGCATAATATCCTTTAATAATACATACGTAATTATCATATTCCAGAATGTATTTAAAATCATTTGCGAACATAAAGCTTTAGAGTCTACAACATTTATGCAAATGCTGGGAATACCTAATTTAGGCAATTAATTCAACAATTACGGTTTGTCTGCCTAATGTTGTCATTAGATATTGTATATTGACGCTCGTTTGTTGTGATTTAATATTTGATATTGGTAAAGTATTCTTCCAAAAAAGACCCTTCCTGGGAATGGCCCAGTGGGAATATAAAAGAGAGGATGCCCAGAGACCTGGGAAGATAAAAGGGACTTTATACATTAGGTTGTTGTCTATTAAGACACACAATTTGTTTAAGATAATCTGTTTTCACTAAAAGATAACGGTTTTATGATCACCTTTTTGTGTTTATTTTTAATTTATATTCAGGTCAATAGGCACGGTGTAAGGTTCAATAATTTATATGAAAAACAACACTCGAATTACATAATCATTTTACACAGTAAATATTATTGTTTATCTGTATTTTTTGCTTACGTCAATCAAACGTCAAAGCCTACCGCAACGTGTTTTTGTGCTATTTATCTATTTTTATAATAATATCTATTTTAATACAGTCTGAATTAAAAAATGCGAAATTTCAGACTTATGATAAATCTTTCTGAATAGATATTTTAGACGTATGGTTCGGACGTTTTTAGGTTAGATGGAGACGCGGGACCCATACATATTTATAAATAGATAAATCTGTCTGGAACATTTATATATCATTGGGTAAAGGTCACATGAGAAACCTTAATTATTTTTATATACACAAACGTTTTGATTCTGCCTATGTGCCTAACCACATAATTATGTAAATTTGCAATTCAGTGTTTAAAAGCAATTTTAAGAAAATCATTTTCTTCAACTGGCTTTTACAGTTTAATAGTCTTCGCCAAGAGCCTGGAATTTCTATAGAACTGACACTGCGTGGAAATATTTAAACATAAATAGGGCTTGCGGAGCCATTTTATGAAAATTATCTAGATTCATTTTCCTGGAATTTGACTTTAATCGTAGAATCTTATCTTACTCAATACATATATTATACTAATTATTCTAAAGTTATTCAAGTGAAATAGCCCAGAGGTATCAAAAGAATCTGTTTATCTTTTTATGTATGTAATTATACGGTACCTTTTAATAATATTCATTAATAAATACGTGATTGACTATTTAAGTATTTACCAAAAAACTATAATCGTATAACAGATATTTGGCTGGAAAGATTGGCTAGATGGGCAAAAGGCGTACATAGATGGCGCAACTAGTTATTAATTAATATAAGTTTTAGTTAGGCCTAACCTCCAAAAGTCACGGGTATAAATTTTAAGATTATCGTAGCTGCTATTGATTTGTGAGATATAGTTTAAAAAAGTGTACAAAAAGAATTGCTTTCTGGCAAATTAAAGTACTATTGGAGTCATTTCAAGTAAACATTATTCGGAATCTACACCAGGAAAAATTTTATAGTATACAAAAAATCTATATATATAAATGGTATTGAAAAACATATTTTATGACCGCTAAAATCGTTGGATCTCAAAGGCATATTGAATATTCAACAAAAAAATGCATACTTTGAAAATAAACTAAAGTAATCGCAACCATGTCGGCTATCGTCGTCATTATAATACACGGCACAAATATAATTCTTGCAACTTCGATTTTGTTACCTTTGGAGTAGAGTTTTAGGGCGTGGGTTTCAAGCACAGGATCTAATTAAAGAAGTTGGCGTCTGATAGGTAGTATAAGTGAGCTGGTGGTTTCCTCGCTCATCGAATAAGTATCGAGATACAGCGAGGTAATGCTGCCAGAATTTAAGTTAAACACAAAGGTACACACTGCCACAGGGCGCAAACTTTTTAAATTTGTTGTAATTGTCTTTTAATTACTTTTTAATTATTTTTATTATTACTATTTGGGTTAAGAAAATTGTTACGATATTTGATTGTTATGTATGGGTGTTAATAAATAAATCATCAAATTGAAAGCACAAGAGAGTCCTTGAAGCTTAAAAAGTTTTTTTGAGGAAATCATCGCAGCCTGAGCGTTGGTTCAAGTTTCTAAGCAGGGTTCAGATAAACAGAATATCCACCAATTTAAAAACCTCTACTAAAAATACATCTAGTAAGTTATAAATATTATGGAAAGATAAAACACAAATGGTATGGTAATATTGCAAGTTATCTCCCGAGACGCAAACACATAAATTATTGTTTATCGTCTACTTTATAGCGCATTGTTTTTAAATTTAACTAAACTAAGACTTTCATATTTCAAATTTCACGTAGTTGCAACTTCCTATAATACAAGTGGAAGAGATGACTCAGAGTATCTTCAATTTATTTTGCTGCTATTATTATTAACACTTCTGTACAATGTTAGCTCTGTGAACTGATGCAGTTTAATTTTTCATTGTAGGCAATCTCAGTAATAGGTTCATTATCCAACATCCACATCACAAACGCCGTCTTTTTAAATCAATTTACAACTACAATTATTTGAACACTGAATCAATACTAGAAATCGGTACTGCAGGTGCATTAATACATATGTATGATATTATTATACATATTTATATATATCAAGATACACGGATAAAAGGTAGACGTTACAGACAACTATCTGGAAAGGACCTAGGGGCAGGAAGAGTGCGCTCCTCAAAAGATAGGTCAAATAGAAGCGGTAGCAGGAAGAGAATAGAGAAAGAAAGCCATGGTCATATTTGAAAAAATCTAGAGGAGGCCTTTACCAGTTAAGGGGTTCCGATCAACAGTACTGAAGGAAGATTTACAAGAAGAAACAAATGTCAAATGGATATTCTACTTTTAATATACTTACCATATAAGGTAAAGGTTCAGTAGACGTTCATCGATTCAATATAAAAATGTTTATGGATTTTATATCAAAGTATTTAAATGTACTATATTTTACACTTTATTAAAATTTTGTTCAGCGACTCTCATTTCAAGCGCACCCACTGTAAGAGTTTTACATGCAAGACTTATTTCAGAGAGTGTATTAACTTTTCTTAATACACGCTGTAAAAGATCCTGCTTTTTACTTTTTATTTATTGCGAAAGGAAATTTTTATGGCTCACTATTACTTTTCTTCTCTTAAATTACCCTATATATATCCTATTCATTTACAATTCTACGATTTGCTTTTCGTAAGTACGTAAATTGGATCGATTGTTGTAGTGAGCAGTATATTATATATAATTACAAAATAATAGGGAAATTTTTAACCACTTCTGGAAAGTTTTTCTGAATTACACAGAACCTTATAGGTACATATATTACCAGAAACTTATTGGTATCAGACAAGGGTTAGTAGGAGAAGTAAGAGTAATCGTTCATTTAATATTATCTTTAAAAAATAGTTGTAACTTATCATGTATGCAGTTTTGTGAGAAATAAATAAAGGTTATTTAATAAAAACTATTCTTGGATAATGGTTGATAACATATACCAAAAGCAGTTGTATCGCCATTTTTTGTTATAATTAGTGTTTGTTTTTCTTAAGAGTTTAAACTAGCAGACGCAAAGTCGGAAGCAGCTGCAAGTAAACATAACGCACTATTCGAGGCGTTATAATTTTAATTAAGCCACCATTCGCTAGAGTTCATTTCAACTTGTTGAGAGTATACGCGGAAATAACTACGCGAAATGTATTTCAAAATGGTCGGAAAAACTCATTTGAGATCACGTATATTTCATATTTAATTTATTTTTTCCGTTTCATGTTTTGCTATAAAAACGGAATGTTAAATGTTTAATTTTCATTTAATTTGACCAAGAACATTGGTGAAATTAATTTTATTGGACAAATTTTTATTTCAAGTCAAAATTTGTACAGAATATATGGTTTGACAGCACTTGAAACTTCAGATACCCACTAATGCCGTTAAAAACAAAAACTACTTTTCTCTGATGTGCGCAGACCAGGGAATTTATAAATTTATTCTTCTTCTTCATCTTGTAGTGCTTCTCCACTACTGGAGGTTGGCGGTTAGCTCGCGATACCCCTTATTCTTAGCCAAGCGCATCAGCTTTTCTAAGCAGTCAGTTCTTTCTGTCCATTCTCTGATATTCGGAGCCACGACTTACTCCTTCTGCCAGGGCGTCTTTACAAGAATTAGTGTATTAAAGCAAGTTAGTACTCTAACTTGCTTTTATGCACGTGACAGAGAAATGATATAATAATCGTGATAACGTAACGGCGAATTTCGTATAATTAACTCGTAAAGAAAAAAAAAACGTCACACACACATTACACACTTAAAATGTACCTTATTCCTTTTATTTCCATATTTTTTAGTTATTTTTCTTTTTTTTTTGTTATGAATTTATGTGTTTCGATAGTAATTTATGTTATGTCAATGTCTATTATTATTTGATGTAAGACTGATTTCTACGAAGTACAAGCATACTGAACTCAATTTTTAATTATCTTAAATGTCTTCTCATCGACGAAATTACTCATTTTACCCGATTAATTGACGACGGGAAAAACGTAGCAAGAATACTCAAAAACCAGGTTTAGTATTGAATAGTAAACTTTGGTAAACCCATATTGATATATTGCTAATCTTAAAATATGCAAATTAAAGAAAAATTTAAAATTCACACAACACCATTGTATTAACATCACCTCAAAGGTCTTATAAGCTCTTTGAAAGCTCGGCTAAGCAAACATGCTTATCTAGTAATAAACTTAACTTTCGCATAGTTAAGTGGAACGGGTAACCAAAGTTTAGAACTAACCGCAAAATGCTTTGTGAAACAAAATAGATTATAGGCTGGTTGTTAAGCTTTCTGATTCATTTACAGTAAGTAACCGAAACAGCCAAATCGTGCCCTAAGCTAAGATTGACTCCGAAAACTTACTTATGAGCGTTTGTTGGACTAGTCCGGGTTCATACACTTTAACTTTTACTTTCCCAAACTGAAGGTTTCTATTATCAGCAACTATAAACCATGATGGAAAAGCTAGCTGCTACACTAAGGCTGGTCAATAGCTCTTAGCCACAGCTGGTTCATTCAAATTCAAAATCACTTATTCGTATAGGTAACACAATGTACACTTATGAACATCAAAAACGGAAAGTGTATGAAATGCTCCTAATTTTACATTTACTACCAGTTCTAAAGGGCGTAGAACGGAAGTGAAGAACTGGTAATAAACTCTCAATAACAATAAAATATAACATATTAAGACAACAGACAAAATATAACATTTAACAAACTTTAAAAATTCTTAAAACGAGAACAGCGTACGAATGAACAAAAATGTAAGATAAATTTGTATATGTTAATATTTCATTTCTGAAAGCTTTGCCGTTAACGCTTACATATTTTAAACAATATGTATGAGCTTTACCCTTACGAATAGAATCTGAAAGAATATTATGAATGCTTTTTATTCGTAAGCAATAAATACTAGGGAGTGTTAACCGTGTTTTACATAAACTTTGAACTCATTATCAAACAAGTTGTCAACGAAAATTTCCACAATTAAGCTGGTGAGTTCAGTTTTTATTGTGATGATTAATTATTAAGTCTAATATTCGTGAAGATGAAATTATTTTCCTTTATAATAATCCATATCGTTTTGAGATATGACTAAGAAAACATATACTTTTTTTAAAAAATTAGAGAAAAAGTAAAAGAGTTTTTGCCGCACACAGCCATGTGGAACCAGCTGCCCACTGAAGTATTTCCGAACCAATTCGACCTTGGGTCCTTAAAGTAGAGAGCGTATCAATTTTTAAAAGGCCGGCAACATATTTAACTATTACATAAAAAATACCGCAGATACATCTTGAAAGTCCTCTTCAAAAACTTAATAAATTTCTTTGAAATATCCCCATTATGACATAGACCACGTGAAGGAGAGGGTTTACCGTTTGCTTAGGACTTTGTTCATTTTAAATAAATAGTATTATCGTTTGTCAATTTTTTTTCTGTAAATCGCCGTAAAATCAGCTGGTAAATGTCAGTATTATACATTTGTCATAGTGATTCAAACTTAGACCTGTTACAAGAATACCATAACACAAAATTTTTGTAACTGAAAGCAATGTATTATCGCTAGCACATTGCACATCAATCAATTATTTTTGACTTTTTCTCCTTTTACCATAAATTAAGTTTCTTAATTAAATTTAAACAAACCTGGTATTTCTTGATAGACTCCATCTGTTCTTTGGTGACATCATGAGCTGGTGGCCTCGGGGGTGCATCCCTGGGTACCTCCCGGGGTGGTACCGCTGGAGCGATGCCCTTCGCTGTGCCATTCATCTGCTGTAATATATTACTCTATGATTACTCTGTACAGAGAGAACTGCTATGGGTTCCCTGGCCATTCTTCTTAAAACCAGACCATTTTTTGATAGTCTGTAAATGTAGGTTCAACTGAGGTTCATAAGCACATACGTGTAATTGAGAATCATTGAATTTTAACATCATGCAGTGCCTTCTAAACCGAACCAAATTGCTGAAGAATACCAGAATTTTAATAAGAAACCATTTTTTTATATGTAATAATCGAGGGCTTTAAACAGGTTATCATTTCATTTACATACAGCAAAAACCTTATTACACCGTGTTCAGAGTAAATAAGCAATAATAAATATATCTTCCGAACCTAAACAATGTTGTTGAGATTCGAACCTTTCATACAACATATAAAACGATAAGTGATTTTTACATAATCCAATAAGCATATATCCCAAGACATGCAAAAACTAAATGTAAGTAATATACAAACATACAAGAATCCTCTGAAAAATAAACACATTATTATACTTATTAGCAATATCATTCTCATAGGAATACAACCCAGTATTTAAAATAGTATGTGTACATAAATACATTATTATAAATTACATAAGTTTCATAGAGTAACGTGCATCCAAATTATTCAAATTATAACTAGGACGTATTTGTTAAATCAGCGCCATCTGTTTTCATTTTTTAACTCAATAAAAAAATTTAAAATAGCGACATCTGTTGGAAGAGTAACGGCCGATGCAAATAGTTTAATAGATAATAAGATTACAAATAGAAAGAGCGTTCGTGCAAAGGTGTTGATGATATGATTATGGTTTAGTTAAATGATTAAGCAATTGAAAACCTCAAAAATAAATCAAATATGTAGAATATTTTAGCTTTAAAAAATACAATTTAGCCGATATATATCTTAATAATTTACACTTTAATGTTTATTATTTTACACAAACATCCGTAGCATATTGTCTATTTCTTTAACACATGTAATGCGTCAATCGTTTTGTTTTTATATATGTAAATCCATTTTGCATAGCTGGCCCAACTGCTCTATGTTAGTAAAAATTCTAAAAAGCTTCATGTTATTTTAATAAAGAAAGTGAATGTGAAATCAAAAAGCGTAACTTTCTAAGTGAATATGCAACATCTTGCAAAGTAAATAATTCATAAAGGTGTAACAATTTTAATATTTTTCTAGACGGACGTATCTTTTATAAGATACGTTTCCTCAGTAAAGTAAACATAAATGTATTAAGTACATAATACGTAAATGGTTTAACTTAGCAAATATGTATAGCAGATTCATGATTATGCAATTAAGTTAGTTAAATACGATATTTCTTCATTTAATTTAATATCAGTTAATCTGTGTTACATTGCTGCAAGCATATGAAATACCTGGACAATGTTGCATTTTCAACTTAACTTATGTAACACCAGATCAACTAATTATACTTCCCAGAAAATAAATTTAAACAGTCCTTAATACATACGATAGTCAAGTTCTAACCAACAGTGATAATGTACATAAACCTTAATTTCTAGGTCCCAAAAGCACCGATTCCTTACCAAACTAACCTTGCGATCTAACCCAATGGCCACCACCAATGAAAGTGCAGTGCATTACCTGTGACGCCACGCTCTTTCTATCGCTTGGGGGATATTTTGGCGTTGTTTTCACAATCTGAACAAAACTGTCCGGGACATCTACTGCCACTTCCCTTCCGAGCAACACTGGAGTCGTATCGAAACCTGGCGGTAGCTTGTACGATGCGTAGACGGCTTCTCTGATCAGAACCGAATCCGTTCTAGCAGAATAGGTCACACCTTCTCTGCAATCCAACAGAGAGTCGTCGCCGTTGGATATCAAGAGTTGAATTTTGTGATCGCTCAGGTTGTGCGTGGCGTTGGAAGCTACAGACTCTGATCTGTCTGATAGCATATCGCATTTGGTTGTTTCGGAAGAGTTCTTGCTCTTCTTGCTGCCGAAGCTGAGTGAATCTGAACTTTGGGGTAGTGAAAGGAGCTCGATTGTGTTCTTGAAGCTTCCGGAACCGTCAGAACTCGGACCTGATATATTCAGGCTTTGGAGAACGGTGCTCTGTTTGCTCCCGAAGGATGTTCCCGAACCGCCTGATGATAGGAGAGGTTCTTCGTCCCTGGTTCGGGCGCGTACCTGAGGGGGCCTTGGTGGAGGGTAGCGCGGAGGTGTTTTGTTTCTCGCGATGAAACTGTCCGGTACGTCCACCGCCATCTCGCGGTGAGGTCCTGAAATTTAAAGGAAAAGTAAATAATGACACGATAGAAATCTTAAAAACTTAAAAACGTACTGATACATTTTTATGGCTATTACAATCCGTCGATTGATTATTGGCACACTTTTCTTATTATTAGGATTAAGACGTCCATCTCAGGTACTCAAAAATTGATTGACATAGGTTATTGGGTTTGGGCGTAAGACTACAAAAATCTTCAATAAAACGTTCCAATAGCAAAAGCAAATATCACATAGCCAAAAAATCCAATTAAATACATTTGAGACTGTCCTTTTTTCCAAATGAAATAAAGCATAATTAGTAAACGTAACAATATATTTTTTTGTTTATTTCTTGAAGGTCGTTTGAACCACGACGTCAATTTATCAAATTTCACGGCACTTGAACTCAATGTCAGCAAAAATAATTATCTATTTGTTGAGACGTCGTTAATTAATTTTTCAAAGTCGAAAGGAAAATGTCCAAGCACCAATTTGCATTCGAAATTAGTTATGTCCTTCATAATGAGATTTGGTGTTTCGCTTTTAAAAAAAACACCTTCGGGTTGAAGTTGAATATAAACGAAAAATAAAAGCACTATTTTACCGATAAAGTGTTACCTTTACTTATTCAAACATCTATCAAGTATATATATAAAAATTAATCCCTATTTCCCTTGGTCGGCATAACGCGTGAAAGACTAGACCGATATCGCTAATTCTATCTCTAAAAACATATAAAATATTGTTTGTGGCATTCATTTTGAAAATCCACGTTTTTCACTTAGTCAGTTATATGCCGCGTGTTTTATTTATATTACAATACATTAAGCATTACACGTTGTTTCTGAAACATATTTTTTTAATTATACTAATTCGAAATCAATATTCATAGTTAAGAGAGGACAACATGTATCGAGTCAGCTAGTTTATTATGTATACAGTATATGTAATTATGTATATATATGTAATTATGTATTGTCCATATATTAAGTAATGTGTATATGATTAAGACAGCAAAGATAAAGTTTAAGATTCAGAGTCGAGGCAAAGCGCTAATTATGACACTCGCATGTCAAATACGTATTGATTTTGACAAATAATAGCCTGATTTATTTTGTTTCTAATAGCTCTTGTACATACTCATGACTGATATGTATAAATACACTTATATGAAGTCTATGGCCGATGTAATGCGTAAAAGATAATCATATATTCCGCACCAAAACTCGTTTAATTATCAATTCAAAATAATAATTAACCGTGTAACAGTAAATTGTATTTTTTATCACAATACCGTTATTTACCATGACTTTATTGAAACTAACCGGTATCTGAAGACAGTGAGAGCATGGTGAGCATGTCTGGCCCGTCATCCGGCGGTCTCTTCTCCTCGTCAGCTCCCACCACTACGATGCTGGAACCCGACCGGCGCCGCGGTCTGAAACGTTACGCACATTATTAATATAGAAATTTAATTAAACGCTTTTGCTCTAGAAAGCTGTTAGATTTATACTTGTTTGATTAGATACGGCGCAGGCGCTTGCACAAGATCATAAACTTAATGATAACAAGATACTGAACAAAACTTCTTAATTGTAAATTTATTACATCTAGTGCTTAACGGCAGTCGTGGTCGGCGAGGGCATCATAATTTTCACGACAATGCAAAATCCCTCTTATGTCAATAGTATTAAAAATGAAAGAATACAATTAATTGTCTGAAGTAGATGGTCGTGGGAAAATCTCATTGTAATAACATATCCGATATTCCGCAATTACTTGATGCTCAGTCCATAATTCCAGGCCTTTTCCCTGCAAATTTTAAGCCTCAACTTATGACTGCACAAAAATTATCTACATACGAATCTTCCAGCAGTCAAAATATATTTTTGGACAGAATATTCGTATTGTAATGACAGTTTAGCAAAACTTTAATTTACTTGTCTGTCCCTTACATACAATCGAATTAAACTTAAACGTTAAATAATTTTCCAGTGTAAATAATATATTTATATACAGAATGCAAGATGGCCCAAGGTTAGCGTGGAGCGAAGGGCGCGACGACGCGTGAAGTCATGCAGTGTGCTCACCGCTTTATGTAACGGTTTAGAATTTTAAATTTGTCCATCGTGTTCCACACTGTAACTTTGTCCATGTGTAACAGGTTGCGTCAATTTATTCACGCTATGTCCATTCAATCTTAGCCCACAAATTAAGCATATGACAAGAATATATCTACATTAAATTTTTTTACAAAGAAATATATTTTTGTAACTTAAATTCCTTTACATTTTTTTGTTTAGTCTAAGAGTAACCGATGGGTTAATAGTACTGTATATAGAGAGTCGAAAATTAAATTTCTATTAATATGACAGTTCGTGTCGACAAATTTTTATACAAATTTAGTTTTCGACTTTCAACATGCCAGGAGTGTTAAGGCATCTTAACTAATCCCCCAGTGTAATAAACATTAACGCACCCTTCTCTGTGGCCAAATAAAGTTAGCGCACGAGATATTTTTAACTGAACCCGATATCCTATTAATCCTGTATATTAAAAACATATTGTATTTTGGCATAGGGAGTGATAGTTCTAAATCTGCGAAGTTTACCTTCTCATATCCTCTAATGAAATCGGTTTTAATTCCGACATTTTTAATGCCAATAACAAAGTCTAGCTTAAAATCCATTTTCGTCGAAGGATTTGCAGAGTATTCGTAAAGGTCTAGCTCGAATATTGTCAAACGAAGCGAATGATTACAGCCTAATACCGCCCGGCTTACATTTATTGCCGCTTGGGAAGCTGATGGAATGAACACGATTTTCATTTAAGGCATACGAGTTAGCGAATTACGAAAATTATGAACACATAAGACATTTAAATTATATTTTATTTTTATTTATGTATTTACAAAACACACAAAAAGTGACCAAGAATCTCCAATAAAAAATTTACACATACACACGAAATAAAAGCAAACATATTATATAGTGTACCTATCTAGGTAGGTCATGGGTCCTAGGTGACCATAAAAGTATTACGTAAGCAGATTTACTTAGCTTACTCTTGCTGACAAGAGGAAGTAACCAAAGCTGTCAAAAATAAGATGACATAAACCTATTTTTTTTTGTAGGAATCAAGCATAGACAATGTGTGGGTAATATGTGTAAAAAGGTAAATATTCACTGTTGATGTAATCACCAAATAAGACCCTTTTATTTAGAAATATAATAATCATTAATACATATTATAGTACATATTAATCTACTTTAGCTTAATATAATAAAAGATAAGTCGCTGTCACCTCTGCTTTGGGACCATTTTCCACCAGCATTCCAATTTTGTCAGCGTATGTAGATACGTAAAATAAAACCGTAGTGACACAATGGTAGGAAACTGAATGAAATTTTCATATTTAAACACTGGTTAATTTCTGATTTTTAAACAAAAAACTGTAATGTAGGTCAGTTGGTTTTTGTAGTTCTCTGTTCAAAATTATTACTTAAAAATCTCTAAAAGTAATTTCAAGGCAATAGAAGCCTTGCTTCTGGTGTTTTTATGATGAAGCAACTGGTCAGGAGACTCTTTAAGTGCATGGTCCAAAGCTTCCGTCATCAACGCGACGAATATTTAGTGACCATCGCAATCTGTATCGCTATTAGACCTTTATATTGAAGTTAAAAGGCAAGTGTGAAATGTTATTAAATATCGTCATAAACGATTCATCGCATAATTTTCACTGTAAATCAAATTCCATAAAATAACCCGAAACACACGAAACACTTAAACATATCCGATACAAATTTCCCCTACATCGAACCTATAAATAGGCGATTGACGCTCGAGTAAGTATCGCTTGACAAAGGCCGAATTAGGTCAGGTACCTGCTACAGGTAGCATTGTCACTTCCGCTTTAGAACTCTATTTAAAACTCACTTGACAACCTGTTAGCTCCATAAATCAAGAATCTACGAAGAGGTAACTGGTTACAATCCCGGAGAAAATGCGTTATAATGTTAATATCGCGTACTCTTAGTATGGGTAAAATAATGTAATATTTTTTTGAAGTGTAGATAAGTGGTATTGTTAAACTAGACTTTCTATACATTTGTTAGTGATATTTTATAATAGATAATAAGGTAGGAAATACCATACATACGTAAAATTGAGGGCGCCTTTTTTTGTATAAAACCAATTAGAAAACTCAGAACAAGGGGTGTTGGGTAGGAGGGTCATTTATTGATATCACTCATGGAGACTCAATGCTCAGTGCTCGCGAGTCCATTGCAAGCTTTTTAAGAATTTTTATGCATTTTTATTGAATCTAGCTGGTAGCTTGGTACCTAGTTCCAGTACTGTATTACTTGTAATTAATCATTTATACTTTACTTAAAATAGTCATGTGTTAAGAATGAGCAGTCGGACTAGTAGCTTCTCTGAACGACTCTCATCCTTGGTCGTAGGTTCGAGCCCCGGCTGTGCATTAATCAACTTTCTGTCTATGTGCGCATTTAACACTCTCGACGGTTGAAGGAAAACATCGTTATAATCGGCTTAGAATGTTGATCACCTATTAGAAATGATCACGGCACATAAATCTGAATCCCAGGCCCAAAAGGCCATCGATGAGTGCATGCATACGTTACAAAAAGTGAAATCTGTAGTAATCACGTCTTTTACGACCTAAACATAGTTTCTAAAAATACACACAATTACCATTATCACTATATGTCGAACAAACTATGCTAATTAGGTTTTGTTTTACATGTTATCAAATCGGTGTTATCGCCTGAGCAATGTGTTTTAATACACAGCGCCATGCTAGATATCAACAGGAAAATATTTGAATTGAATCATTGAAATAGACAGTGATTCTGTAAATCAGGTTTTTCGTAGTACCTAATGTCAAAAAATATAATTTTAGCAAAAAAAAAACACTCGAGAATTTTTTGGTTATGAGATGCCCGGCAGGCATCGCAGCCCGTAGGCACCAATATTTAGTGGGTGCGTTGCCGGCCTTTGAGAGAAGAGTACATTCTGCCTCATACCAGAGTTCGCTAGTTTGCAAAAGAAAATGCCCTGTGAAACGGACTGTGGTAGACTTCCAGCCATCAAGGTCATGTTGATGAAATTTGGAATTGATACGGCTCTTACGGTGTGGAACCAAGGCTCCTTTAGTGGTATCAACCCAAACGATTCTTCAAAGCACTAACCATAGTACACAAGCCGATTAGTTGGGGATTGACAATTCGATAAGCACTTCGTTGATTTGGTCAAAAGGAAGAATTTGGTGCACCAGCCCAGAGTATTCCATATGAGACTCGCACTTTAGTCTAATACAGTGAAATATTGCTTAGCCCTACATTGGAGTTTGGTTTTTCCTCCAGATGACTGCGGAATTGAACATACATTTGTGCATTTAGGCTTTTGGGTTTTCATATAAACAATTTCACTTGTACTATTGAATGAACCTTCTAAATTTTACACGGTTATTAAGAATTAAGTGAAAGTCCTCATTGTTATAACCACCTAGATTCTCGACTAATGTCAATATAGCTTCAGCTAACAATGCAACAATAGTCTCAGGGCTACGAGAAGCGAATATAAACCAGGCTTTCTATAGGGTTGCCTTACATCAATAAGTTTTTGATACCGATAAAGAAATGTAACCAGTGGCGCTACAACCTCTTTAGATCTGGGATCTCAGATTTCTGAATCGGTTTCATGATCATTTTTTTAAGATTAAAATATGAGCGATTGCTAAATTCGCATATAGAAAGAAAGCACATCTGGGGATCGAACCGACGACCACAGGGATGAGAGTCAAACCACGCACTAGAAATGCCCTCTTAAAAACTAAACCAACCTAATAGCACTTTTGTGTTTACGCTGTGATAAAAAGAAAGTTCTAAAAACAGTACAATGAGTATTTGGAAAACAAAATATTCCTTTTATTAGTGTACTTATGGAAATTGAATACTAGCTTATTTCTGGGACATCGATGGCAAATATTGTAGGCTTTTCTCGCGCTTTTTAAGGAACAAGAATACTTAAAGTTAAATATTACACCATATAAAACACCGCCTCTAGACTGAGTGTCCAAAGGACCATTCTGCCCGTTTTCCCTCTGTTTTAAAAAAACACTTAAGTGCGTTGCCGGCCTTTAAGGTAGTGGTAGGGCTTAAGGGTTTAAAAAATTATTTAAAATTATACTTTCTACTTGTAGTTTGTGTGTATATATAAATCACGTACCCTTTGTTAAGATTACCCTTGAGATGAACATTGGCAGCCCTATACTGTTCATGATTCAATTGACGTGATATCCAACAATGTGTGATGTGTTCAATAATGTTCATTGTTTTATAAATTCCGTTATCAATGAATGGCTTAGCTTCTTACTAACTGCTAACTGAACTGAACTCTGCAATATACGTGTGTAGTTGCTGCAAGCAACGAATTGGAGAGCTGCAATACGACATAATGTCGTCTTTAATGAATTAAAATTCAAGAAAAAATCAGGTTAAATTAATTGATCGTATTACTGTTATATCATATACAGATGTCACAATGATATTAAATAAATTTAAGTGGAAATGGGCGGTGAACATGGCAAGAGGAACACGTTGTGCAAGAAAGTATGAAACAGTTGCCCAAGGTACAAAAAACGGAAGAAACAGAAAAGATAAGCAAGACCAGATTAAGGAAATAGCTGGCGACTAATGGCGGGATTTGGAGAAAGACTTTGACAAAAAGGGGACACAGATATCTAGAAATATAAGTCATTTTTTAATATTATTACATAAATGAATAAATAAGTATATAATGTTTATAATTTAAGTTTTCTTGGTTTTTCTATTTCAGATATTTTTTGTTTCTTTATAAATATTGTTTAGATAATCCTGATTCTTTGTTTGTTGTTTATTGTGCGTATTTTCTTTAGATCTCAATTCATATTTTTTTCCTGTTTTCCATTAACATTTTTTGATAATACTGAAAACGTGTTTCAAATACAAATATAGACTATACAATACTTTGTCAATGTTTCTGGTCCAGATTTTATCAAACATTGTAACATTCATATCTATAAAGTCCTCCAACAATGGACATTGTGTTGGACAAAACTGTTCTCGAGTCCTTCTCACGTTTGTTATATTTCATATTTCGTAAGCTTTTGATCGGTTATATAACACCATTAGGGATGTCCACGACTTCGTTACTTCGACTACTACTTTGATAAATCTGGTGGAATTAAAGTTTGTCAAATATTTCTATGATTCTATAAATAAATAAAACATGTAAATAAAAGACCGCTGATGGTTAACGTAAGCATTTAATACTTTGTGTTTATTTTAGTTATTTCGACTGTGTATTTGCGTGTTGTTCCCAAGAGAATGTAAGTGCATGCTCCTATTTCACCATGCAGATAGAGGATCTTTGACAATCTCAGACAAATCTTTGGTTTTAATTTATTTTATTATTATTTATTACTTAAGATGTCATGTGAAACGTTTCGTAAAACAAGAAAAAAACGATGGCGATTAAAAAGAGTGGCGGTGATTTCATTGCCAGTTCTTTTCTTTCGTTCTACGCCCTTGATTTGGAACTTTGATGTTTTTAAGTGTCCATTATATTACCTATATGAATAAATGATTTTTGACTTTGACTTGTGAAAATGTCTAATCTAACCTTTTAATAAGCTTAATTATTTATTTATATACACCGTATTAATTTATACACAGAGAAAACAAAGTCACCGTCACATATAGTTAGCCGTTTAATCGGTATTTTCGACATCCGGGTATAATAAAACTTTTCCGAGGAAAACTTATTCAATATGAAAGTTGTGCTGCAACCACGTGACGCGAGTATTTTATGCGGGGTATAAGCCTCCCATTATAAACGCCAAGTTTATAAATAGATTTTTATTATAATAGAACAGGGGGAAAATGGACCACCCAATGCCAGAGGGCTCGCGAGTACGTTGCCAACCTTTTTAAGTATTAGTACGCTGTTTTCTTAAAGAACCCTAGCCTAAAATTTATTAACTATTTTATGACTTTAATGTTTTAATGACATCTTTATAAAACAAATTATAAATAATAATAAAATTAAAAAAAAATCTTTATAAAAAAACCAATAAATATAATAATAGTTAATTTATTTTATTTATATTTCAAGTACACATCGCTAAGCGTGCATATAAACAAGCATGATGCTCAAAGATAGGCATGGTATAAATGGTTGTAGTAACTTTAAAACCAAACACTTGACGATAAAAACAGTGGTGGAAAGTACTATGACAGCTCTTCTTGCTTAATTTGGGTACCTAGTTACCAATATTAAAAAAATATTTTTATTTGTTTGAATTAAATATCAAAAGTAACGAAATCAAAATATTACAACGCATAGGCACTCCATAAGGCTGAGTACAGGTGACCGTGTATACGATGCCTAATATATTCAAAATGTTTGAACAATGCATTCGCCGGTTTACAAACAAAAGCCTGAATGGCAAACCCAAAACAAGTATAACAGGTTTAACGGAAGCGGGCGATCTGATCACGTTAACGTCACATCCGTGCGTAAGAGACAGGGCGAGCCTTCTCTGTCTTAACACAGCTGATTCTAACGTATACAATGTAATTTTGATACAACACCCAATTCAACATAATATGAATAGACTTTTAATAATTAATACTACGACACACGTGCAGTCAAAGCGCCCACGACATCGTTTAGAACAACATACCGGTTATATTGACGAAAATCAAGGCTCTCGGTTGAATTCTAGTGTATTAGGTTCTTAATAATAACGACTATCGCTTTTACGACCAATTATGAGTAGTCCATTCAATGTCATTATAACAGATTTTGACTGTACTTATAGACTATAAAACAAATTTTTAATCTGTAGAGAGAAGAACCGTTTCATTTGAAAATCGAACAATGTAAATCACCAACAGCTACGTAACAGAAAGCCTTAATAAAAATTACATTAGATATTACAGTAGAAATATCATCCATATAAAAACAGTCATGCATTATAAAACCTTTTTTTCTTCAGTGGTTAACAATTATCCACTCCATCGTACACTTGATTAAGTACGGCTTCTGTTCTCCGGTTAAAATCAATAACTACTGTGTGATTGACATAATCTAATTAGTATAATGCTTGTAGCATTCAAAGATGGAAGAAGGGTATTCCAAAGAGGGTTATATGTATTTTTAATATAAATTTAAAATATTAAAATGATAATGCATTAATAATTACTACATAGCTTAGTAGCTCCTACGGGAAACACTCGATTACTTAAAAAAAAAACACGCGTTACACTTCTTTGGCGTAACAAGATGAAAATCTTTATCTTTCGCCTTATTCTACGTTTGTAGAAAAAACGACACTCACAATAGAAAACAACGAAATTGATGTGCGCGCACATCGTAAAAATTTACTTTTCATTTTTCTCCAACGTACCAAAAGAAGTATAATTTAAAAAATCATTTATGACTATGATTTTCATTCCCTTTGCTACCGTCATTAGCGAGTTCCAAAAAGTTCCATATACATGTATGTAAAATTAAATGTTCTTAGTTTATTCTTACATTACTCACGCTATTTACCTAGCTTAGATTTTATACACATCAAGGAAGTTGGGCGTATTTTTAAACAAAGTTTAGATTCATGTAATTATTAAAATGTGGTTTAATTATAGAACGTTCCTAACATCAACATCAACTAAAACTCAGTTTTGTATCGCGCAGTCTAGACCCTGATCGATGTTTAAGCCTTGATTTGTTTAATCTTAGGTGGAATATGGCTAAAAGAAATATTAAGAACATCCATAGCGCTAAATTTCATCATGAGCACATCCCACATATTAGCTGTATTTAATATTTTTTATGGATGTTTTTCTTTCGTAAATATTAAGATTTTTGTATATGCCCATTCATGTATCATGCTACTTCATATATGTATATGATTAGTATTTTGGGGATATATGTTACCTACAATTGTTATTTGTATATAAGTTATGTTACCTGTAGGATTATGTTTGATATAAATAAGATTTACTGTAGTGTTACCAAAATATAATTATGCTAAGAATACATATATAATTTGCCCTTCAACAACACCGTCCAGAAATCAGTGAACTATAAAGTTGAACGGCGACCCTAATAAACAGTAATTAGGCCCAGAGCGTCGTCTAAATTAACTGCGGGCATCTTGTAACTAAATACCTTTACTGAGGTATAATTCAATTTCATTGATACACCTACACCAACAGCTACTGTATTATAAATTCCTTGTATTTTTCCTATTATTACTTGCTGTTTCGATAAATCTCAGATATTTGACAGGATTATGAAGAAACTATCTATCTATCTAATCTAGATCTAACTAGAAACTAACTACCAGCTGGTAGCGTACCCAACGATTTTGGTATTATATATTTGCATTTGTTTATAAACAATTTATTTGTACAAGTATATATACACTTTAAAGAAATCATAAAAATTAAAGTTGAAATAGGAGACGTAATATGAAGAAAGTCAAAAGGCAGCCACAGAAGGCTCGCACAACTCTTAACTAACCACGAACCGCTAACTTTACAGGGGTTCCGGCTTTTATTACGTTTTAACAAAAAAATAACTAACTTATTTGAAATTCTGTTTTGTAACAGGTATTGTTTTATTTTTTACCCAGTCTCTGAAGCCATAAAAGTGCACTTCTATAGCCTTTTGATTTCATTCGTAAAAAGGTTTTTAAATGTTTTGGTTTGGGTAAACCAAACATAAGAAGCATTTTTATAGGTGAGTTTATATATATAGGTGGGCTTTTCTTGTTTTGTGTAAGATATTAAAGGATCTATGGTACAACAAAATTAACACAGCCATTTATACATTACAGACAATTAGTTCTTTCTAGTTAGTGAATTAGTGTTAGCTAACGTGAAATCTTAAGTGCCAAACAGTGGTAAGTGAATAAAGAACGAGAAAAACAGAAGAAGAACAGTGAGTCTTCCCTTTAATATAGACTGTAAGTAGTGTATTGGACACTTTCTTATGTTAAACATGCTTTAAGTAAATGAGACTAGTTTATTTATTATTCATTAATCTTAGATTAGACCGTAATATTAAACTGTGTCTTTGTATAGAGACAATTTATTTAACAAAAATTGTGTAATAATTCAGTCGAAAAAGATGTTTCTTCTGCTGAAAATAGAATACAGTATGTGTCTAACAGTATGTGTTACATAATTAAAATTATTATTAAAAATATCTTATATCTTATATTGTACTTCATATGGGATGAAGTTAAAACCAAACCGGAGAAACCATCAAATTATACACGAGGAGCTTTATAGAACAATACATGAAAATATTATATATTATAGACATTGTATGATAAAATTATTCACGATTTACGACTTTCGAGGCTAAAAACTTTCATTCATTACATATACCAGTTAGATAACTTTCACCATTTCTTAACGTTCATTGTTCTTACATTATGTAAGTGATTAACAGATTACATTGACAGTGATTTATACGTCACTCGAAATCAATAAGGCACACTCATTCTCCTATCAGATTATGCTAAATAAGATTGTTGATTCAAGCGCAATCTATCTTATGCACAACACAACAGTTACAGTTAACATGTACATTGTACACTTATAAATGTCAATAACAAGAATAATTTTATATTTACTTTGAAACCCAAGGAATGAATTGAAATTCTTTTTTAATAACGAAGAGATTTTTTTTTGTTCAAAGCCGCAACTAGTACACGATTAAAATAGGCTTCATTATAATTTTAAGAAAATTTTATAATAAATCCACATCAATAATAATAATAGGAAATATTTTTTATGGATTCGTCCGATTCGATAGCTAAATATATATTTATTCTAGAACCTACACATACTTTTAAAAACTATATATAAATGCTTATAAAATCTATACAAATACTTAGAAAAGCTATACTGGTTTATATAAATAGTCCATGATCAAATAACTGGATGAATATGGACTGAATGTTATTTTGAGCTAACTATCAGTCTAGTCTAGATTTATTTATAGGCAGACTATATTAGTAGTGTAGTTTATAGGTCAAACTGAAATTTTAAACACTACTGTGAACCAGTCATACCTGGAGAATATGACTGGTTCACAATTTAATTCAAACAGTTTTATCTAGATATTTGTGACGAATGACGAAAATTGATGGAAATCAATTTATCTTTTGTCTGTATTTTTTTTAATTTTCCAGACTTTTAAGTACTGCGTTTAAAGGTTTTCAAACTTAATTCAATTTTAGTTTTTTAACTTGGATTGTTTTAAGTATTTTATCTAGTTTCTTAAGCCAAAATCAGGCATATTTTGATATTATAGCTTTTAATTCGATTTGTAAAAAAATGTGTAATCAACATATAATATCCATTTTTCCAGGTTCATAACTTGTTTTATAGTCCAAGTCATCCACGTGGGAAAAGTCGGGTTAGAACAGAAAATGAAAGAGAAGGAAATATTAGTACTGACTACGAGTATATGATAAAACAAAATTTTCCATTTAATAGTTAAATTTTTACGGATCCACATATATACATATTATACAGTAGTAACATTGAATTTACCATACAAATACTATACAAAAAGAGGAACCATCGCGGTACAATAATTTAGAGACAGTAAAGAGAATTTCAATGGCAGCCATTGATGAGACACACCCACAGGCGCGCCGCGTGGGAAGTTAATAAGGCTTTGTATGTACAATTATTTGCACCAGATAAAAAATGGGTTTATCATATACCAAAAATACCTCTACACTGACTTCATCCTATTACGCATTGTTTCAATATCTTAACTATTTACGAATCGTAGTTCTCTTATACCAACGACGATACAGAAAAGGAGCCTTAGTTATTTTGTAGAAAAGATTAATATGTCAAACATTAAGAATTTGTGTTTGTAACAAAGAAATTAAAAAACGATTAAAACAACATTATTCCTACGTAACTTGTAATAATAATAGTCTTTATGTACTTACAGGTCGTAGGTACTAATCGACCAACTGGTTAATTTCTATTTTACAGCCTGTCCTTGGTCATTTTTTTTGTTTGTTTTAGGCTGTTGGTATGTAGCGAAAGAGGTAGGGTACGTAATAATCACATTAAGGCTAAACGAAGTTCAGACAGCTATCTAAAGATGCTTAAAAAAGTGTCATTTAACGAGCTCTATTCACCCGACCACTTTCAAAAATGTGACATAGCCATGATATTAATGTTATAAATTATCGCGTCAGTGAATATACTCTTACGGATTGACAAATAAAATTAATTTGTGTATATTCTGCTAGATCTGAGAAAAGGCGCTGGCATATTTTCTGTTTTTTAAACTTTTCACTTGTTGACCTCAATTTTAAATAAATGTTTACAAAATGATTACTAGTTT
This sequence comes from Pieris rapae, assembly GCF_905147795.1. Lineage (NCBI taxonomy): Eukaryota > Metazoa > Arthropoda > Insecta > Lepidoptera > Pieridae > Pieris > Pieris rapae. The sequence goes on from NC_059514.1 coordinate 10,381,753, forward strand.
CTCAGTGACATTTATATTTCTTATATTATTAAAAAGAAAACTCTTTCGATTTAGCACTCGTTACACAAAATATTATACAGACGTATATTATATATATACTTAAATATTTTACATTTCAAATAACTGCAAATATTTATAAATGAGTAAATGAATTAACTTCTCAAAATTTGTTTTATTTAATATTGCTTAAACATTAAATACCCAGAAAGGAGTTTAAATTTGGTGTCTGAAAAGCTAATAACGACAATTCATTTAAATTAAACCTATTTTTTACCGTATAACAAACAAAACAAGTTTTAGACAAGTGTTATTTAATGATAGACAAAATACCTTTGTAATTTTAAACGTGTTATGATTGCACATACGTGAGATATGGAGTATAGTTTCTTATTTCTGTTGAACAGACACGTTAAGATATTTCATACACTAAGACGAAGGTATTTTAGTAGAATGTACAGTAGACTCTCACTGGAAACCGATGTAGTGCCCAGTTCAAGCTATGAATATTTACAATAGAAACTTAATTAATAGTTAAAAATAAACAAAATGCATGTGTATTCGTATCCAGTGGCAGATTTAACAGCAGGCTGAGTAGGCCGAAGCCTAGAGAGACAGCTTGCATGTTCAACGAAATTGTTGAATTGTAGAGACAAGGGCTGTGAATTAGTCACACTTTAAAAATTTCTAAATCTCCAGTACCATTCTCGTCATGAGCACTGTCAAAGTATTTAACACTCAATTTACATTTTATTATCCGTTAAATATTTTTAAGTAGATGATTATTACGAATGATATGATTAGCTTTGAATGATTTAGTAAGCGTTTCCTAATTTAATTAATCTATTATACAATTAATACATACAATATAATGTTAATAATTGGTAAAGCAGTTTTAGTCTATGGTGTAAAAGATAGCCTAAACTACGTTTTATAACAGTAAATACTTGAGTGAATATAATATAAAAATACAATTTGACAAATGACAAATACATATTAGAAAGTATGGCAAAATAGTTATCAGTGTCGTGTAAATCAGACATGGTGAAACTATTTCTCGCACGAGAGTAATCTACATGCGGGCGTTAAAAAGAACATCTATCAGTTTGGACTAAACCATAGATTTTATTCTGATATTATAAAGCTGAAGCATTTAATTGAACTTCCTAATCTCAGAAGTACAGAATTAAGTGGAAGTTTGACTTGGATAGTCGTTTTATAAATAATCATAGTTATGGTATACAACGTGTTGCCATGTCTTCTGAGAGCGAATCTCATCTCTGATTTCGTAGGTTCGATCCCCGGCTGTGCACCAATGGACTCTCTATGTGCGTTATAGCACTCGCTCGTGCAGAGAATGAACATCGTCCAGGCAGCCTTTAGACCCAACAAGTCAACGGCGAATTTCAGGCGCAGAAGGCGGATCACTTAATAAATATACCATTGCTATCTATGCACTTTTGCCATCTTATAGGTGATCACAAGATAAAAAATCATATTTGGACAGGGATTCTATTTCTTTATTGCAAGTAAACTATGATATAATACAAATTAAAAAAAAACTAATATATGCTACAAGTATCTTTAAGATATTCTTAGCTTTTCCTTTGCAATTAATGATAATAATCGGTGACGCCATAGTAAATAGTTATTTAACGAGGCACTGACTCATAACTATTAGTGTTTATTATTGCGTAAGGAAAACTAGAATTGTTGTAAAGAATTGGGAAAGAGAAATACTTCCTTTGAAGGAAGTAACATTCCTTCAAAGGAAGTATTTCTCTTCAAGCAATTCACGAAGACGTCTTACACTTCATGCACCGTTAGTACAATACATAAATTAACGAACATTAGACTTGAGAGGCATCGAGTGGGCGTTTCGAACTGAACTCACAATAGTTCGATTATGCTTCTTGCTGTAATATGAAAAATCTGCCTCATGTCGTCTGTGATATTATGGATGTACTTTTTTTACATATTTTCAAACTAACTCACAGACATATTATCGTCGAAGATATGAAATAACTAACGTATATGTACAACAATATAATATAAGTACTGATAACCCGGAAAGTTTTATGCTGCTGTCACTTGACCATAAAACTCCGACTCCGAGTTCTCCTGTTCCATAAGGCCAATTGTTCTGTACGGCTGTGAAGCTTGGACAATTAAAGAAGATACCAGCCAGCGCTTAGTAGCATTTGAGATGTGGTGGTATCGTCGCACGGTAGGATAAGGATAAGGTTCTGTCATGAGTTAGAATGTTGAAAAATCTCTTGCAGAACATAAAAGTTGTGTGTCTGAGACACCTGTTGCGCCATGCGAAAAAGTTCATAAATTTAATATCGACATACAAATCTCTATAAGTTTATAAACTAGTATATTGAGACTGATTCCCGCTATCTCTGGGGTATCAAGATGGCGTCGATATCTCGTAGCTTGAGAACCTCTCCTCTTACCAGACACCTGACACTAAGTGTAATGTTTCTTGTAACTGTGTAGCAACCTGCTGGGACCAACTTCGACCAAACTTTGCCACAAATATTTAAGGTCGTCAAACTCCAAAAAAGTACATTGTTTCTTTCCATTTTTTGTCATCGTTTCTTAAAGCAGGGCAAATGGAAAAAAATACATGGTGGAGTTGAGTTGACACGATTTAAATAACATCGCTCGATAGAACAAAAATCTAAAATAAGCTATTTCTTGACACTTGACACACGAAAATTTATATAGAACATGATTTTGAAATTACACGATATATTTAATATTTAGCCTACTACTTAATCCCTTTAAAAATTTTAACAAAATTAATTGTTATTACGGGCCGGCGCACTTCAGTGCTCTACTGACACAGCAATTCGTGTTGGGATAGCGCCATAAGACGAGAAGGTTTTAGGTACCATGTAAAACTGTAGTATGTACATCAATAAGTTCCACAGTCAATTGTTTCTGCAGCGTTTCATATATCCCATATCCCATTCGTATCAGATTTTTTTTATAGCTTACGTTCAGAAATAATGTAGGAATGGTGAAATAACTTTAAATTGGTGCAATATTAAGCAAACAAACAAACAATTAAATCTCTCCTCTATTTATTTCGTGAGTCTACAGCTAACAAAAATTACATCACAAAAGCAATTATACTAATATAATATATATGAAAAGCTTTAAACATTTACGAATGTAAGAGAAAAATTAAATAAATTTAACTGATACCTAATTCAGCTGTGCTGTGTGTGTGTTGGTGTGAAAGTGTGGGTAGGTACGAGTACATGTGTGTAAAATCTTAATACTCCTTTTAAGCATATTCCGCGATAGCGTATTATATAAAATTAGTGTATATACGTTTACTTATAAGTCATTTAGGTATTTTGCTTGCATTCCCAGGCAGTTAACATTGAGTTAATAATCGTTATTGGTTTCAAAGTTAGAACTTGGAACAGAATTTTGAATGCTATATTAATATTCGTGTGCTTAAAGTTATTTTAACCTAGTTTGAGTGAGTAACGGTTCAGCTATTCAAGCAGAAGTGCGACCGATAAGACATTGTTTACAGAATTATCGTAAACCAGACCCTAATCGGGAAAGGAATGTGAAGAAAGCACTTTGAAAAGGACCGTGTCGCTGTCTCTATTTATATTATGTGAGAGGAAAGAGATAGAGCATCAATGTAGAGATTTCTAAAGTAAAGATTATACAGCAATTTTTGAAGCTTATTTTCCTTTTGTTGTTAAAAGAACAAGGCCACTGTAGTCTTAGGTATGGTGATATTTTTATATAGTTAAAAAAAAAAGCATTTTACATTTTCTTTTTTCATTGATCTTGTGTTGCACACGCATTGTTGATGCTTTTGACACGACTAAGGGCTAATAAATGCAAAAGATAAAAGTCAAGACTGAACCTACTAGTACAAGAATCACTCAAGAAATTTTATCTTGTTCAAAACTGAAAAATCTTAGAATATCCAATAACAATATAATAATACAGCGAATTAAACCCAGTGACGCAAAGTCATCTGGCCACGCCTGGACCACGACAGACACCAGTGTAGCTGAATGGAGGAGACCTATGTCCAACGGTGGAGAAACCAAAACCTCACAAGGCAAGATGGCCCCTAAATGTTACATTGTATTTTACCTACTGTTTTGTTATTTTTTTGGGATCCATATAAATAAAACTTCAAAGATTATAATTAAGTTTTAAACATTAAGGCTTGTTGTTGTTGTTAAGGGCTATTTAGACGCAGTCGGGATTCAAATCCACGTTCACAAGGTACAAATTTGCACGTTTGAAGAAGCGGCTAAGAAGAGTACAAACAAAATGTTACCAGGAAAACATAAATGTTCTCACGGAATGAACAATGACCATACCGAACCCACAAAAAAACCAACATTCCACGTGAAGGTGATTCCCGAAACGTCAGGTAAAAATCAATGACGTCACGACTTTGAAACACGATTTCGTAAATGTTTTGATTTTTTGTTGATAAATTTAGACACAGCGTGAATGTACGTTTTAAGATAAAATCTAAAAAATGCCGTAAAAAACAAGACGGGATATAATATTAAAGTATATTTTTCTAAATCACACAAAACATTTTTGTAAAATACGTTAAAAACTATATAAGTACTATAAAATAAAATAAATCAATAGCGCTACCATCTTTTTAAGTCTAGGCCTCAGATTTATGTATCTGTTTCATGATCATTTCAAATCAATCTAATAGACAAGTAGATGATCAGCTTCCTGTATACGACACAAGCCGTCGACTTTTAAGGTTTACCAAACCGAGTTCCTTACGATCTTTTCATTTACTCTTCGAGCTAATTTTAAATGCGCACATTGGCCAAAAGTCCATTGGTGCACAGCTGCGGATCGAACCTATGACCTCAGAGATGAGACTCGCATGCTGAAGCTAGGCCAACACTGCTCAATGTATATATACTATTCACACATTTATAGTATTTTATCGAAAATACTCTTGTTTCAAATGCGCGCTTCAATACAATAAGGACTACTGAATTTCGACAGTTTAATTTCAGTGTCTGCCTTTCTTGGGCGTCACGTTAGATCGATTGCCCCTCGTATTAAAAAAAAGGTCACAAAAGAGAGTACGACTTCACATGAATTACAATCTAGCCTAATTATGGCTTATATTATTATGTGACTTTATTTTCTACAATACTCGTGAATACCTGAAAGTAAGTTAATGTTAATTTATAGTCTTAGTGTAGTAGTCATGTTTTTGTATGCTCGTGTGTCCGAGTATTGTGGTATACAAAAATAATAAATCAGTGTCGCTACAACCTCTTTAGGTCTTGGCCTCAGATTTCTGAATTTGTTTCATGATCATTTTGTAGTATACACCTGCACTTATTCACTGTACTAGTTTTATAACTCAAAAGGTCTAGTTCTCTATCAACAGTTGAATAATAGACAAAATAAAGAATCTTATTTTCTCACGACTGTAATTAATTCCGTTAGCTTATAAAATATCGACAATACAGCTTCAAAATCTTCACAAAGCGCCAAGTACATACACATGTTGAAATCACTTAAGCTCTCAATTTATAAATGCAAAAACTTTAAGTTAAAAGCTTTTAGTATGAAAGTTTTCAAGTGTAAAGCGGATAGTGAGAAAAATATTTAATTACTTTGTGCATCGTTTGTTAGAATACAAATTAGCTTTTTTATTTTACATTTATACCCGCTGTTTTTAAAACGGAGATTCATCTTTCTTATGTTATTTTGTCAGTGTCTATCTTATAACTAATTTATAGAATAATATAATAAAATGACAATGCTTCATTAGAAAACCGCTGTGGTTTGTATAAAATGTAACCATAGCAGTCTTGTTAGGAAGCCGACAAATGCGCAGTTTTTCAACTTACTTTTATGTTGGTACTAATAACTGACTGGGTAGTCCATTTATTAGCCACGGAGGCAAATACCTCAACGTCCTCTTGCCATATACATTCATATTTCATACGTCATTCTCAACTTTTTATGTCATCTAAATTTTTCGTGAATAAAAAAAACTTAGAGCAACTTGGTATTTTAAAATTTAACTATGAGCAATATGTTATATCGAATAGATACTATGGAATATATGTTTTTCTGCTGCTTGGGCGTACACGCATCGTGCTTTGGAGCCAGGGTAAGATTCAGAAACAGACTTGATTATGACTTTCGTATGTTTCATATGCAAAGCGATTTTGACATATAACGGTCAGCCCTACCGATTTTTATATAAGATAATCAGGATGCCCAAAAGGGTGCGCTGCCGACCTTAGAGTGAGGAGTATAAACATTGCCTTTTTTAAACAAATGAAGGTCGTATCTCTTAGGGAACACACCCCAGTGGGAGTAAATAACATGTTTTGTGGACGGTTGAAGACTTCAAGCCATCAGGGTGATGTGATAAAAGTAAACATACATATTATATTCATACTAACCTACATATTCCGTCTTCAGTTATTTATACAAACGTACCAATTTTCATTTTTTTTTATGTAATAGGAGGTAAACCGGCAGGAGGCTCACCTGATGTTAAGTGATAAAAAAATAAAGAAATGTGTCAGTTGTGATTCCGCCACCCAGGAATACTTACATTGCCAGAAGGCTCACTCGAAGGTAACAAAATGTACACTTAAGAGATATACATAAAACACTTCGAATTTTACATTTACTGCCAGTTATCAAATCTCTGCGCCACTCTTTTTTATCGCGAAATTGTTTGTTTTACACAACGTTTGTAAGGAGCTGCAACCAATACACCATGTTCCACACATAGTACCAATATCCAGACTCATTGGAGACTTGTGCGTAGATGCGTAAATCAATACACCATTATATTTTAGAGCATCATAAAAGCTTATGTGATTCGTTGATTAAGTCTAGAATAAAAATTGTCCTTGACACAAATTAACTATTTGGTTTCTATATAATAGGGAAATGGGCCTAATAATCTTTCCATCACCTCCTATTAGCCTCCCGGGGGACATTCTGGGAGAAACGACCTCCAATTGTTAAAACAAATATGTGTAGTCCATCAAAGGCTGGCAACTCACCCACTAAAATTGGTGTCCATAGACAATCACTGACATTTTTGGATTTTCCGTAGGTCAGGTCATCTTTAAAAAAAATTCACACCCACGAGGGTTTTTTTTAACGTCAGCAAATGCTTTTACGAATTTCCCTGCGTTATTTAACTGCAGTAGGTATTGCGTGGGATTCAAACATAAAACCTACCCACTAAAACCTGAAGATGCCTTCAGCTCGCCAAAGGGCGGAGGCACGTAACAGCTGAGCCTATTCCTGACGCGAAACGCGAATACCACAATACCACCATGACTTCTGCCACGCATAAATCCTACCCAAAAAAAAAAGAAAGTAAAAGACCCACGAAGGTGATGTAAGTACTACTAATACCTCTTATTTAACTTTTATATAAGCTTTAAAGCGGTCGAGAGTTAATTGTATACTTAATATACCATACATAAAACTATTATGGCCCAGGCTTCATTTAAGGATGGCGTAATGCTTCGGGCGATTCCATAAGTGCTTTCTACATTAATGAAATTCTTTAGATTATATTAAACTAGCCATGAACGAGAAAGTTATTTGTTTTTAATACATTAAAATTGTTTTAATCATTAGGTTGATATTTATATGGGTAGGTCATTGTATATTTAATCTGGTTCTGGAATAGTTTCAAGCTAGGAAGTAATTAGGAATGGGTAGGTATTAAAAATTACCATACAATATCATAATATATATTATTCATAAAAGTTTTATACCTTCTTAATAGTAACATATAGTTTTGGCCTAGTGGTATCAATGCGACTTCCTGGGGTCGTAGGTTCGATTCCCAGCTGTGTACCAATGGACTGTCTATGTGCGCATTTAACACTCGTACAATGAAGGAAATATAAACATGAACCTACAACAGAGAACCGGGCATGCCTTAGACCCAAAAACCCACTTGACTATTAGAAATGGTCACGAAACAGATACAGAAATCTGAGGCCCGGACTTAAAATGTAGCGCTATTTGTAAGAATTGTTAAAGTATTTCTTTTACGTGCTATTTGTAAAATCAAAGTACCTTTGCAGGTCTATCCCAGTGTAAACAATAAAGCACAGAATGACTTATCATCCATAGACCATAACCTACGCAAACGTCTGTTGCCATTGTCCGTTAAAGGAAATTCCCTTTCACGCAATGAGCAAGTGAAATTGAATCGTAACATAAGGTGATAACATACTATTTCCGTTAAATATAAAAAAGAGTAATGGTGATATTCACGTAAATGTTTGATAAACAACGACACGATGAGTAAAGTATAAATGTTTTTCAAAGAATAACTAGTAGTCTTCTATTATAATTTATTTATAAGTATGTAACCGCACATATACATATTATAAAAAAGAAAACACTTTGACAATAAACAAAGTCAAAACAGATTACATTTATAAACAAAATAGACGAAATTAAAAACATAAGTCAATTAAATACATTAATAGATAAAAAAAGTAAACTGAAATTAAACCACAACTTAATATTGTAAAGAAAAAAGACATTTGTACACTGACTAAATTAAGTCAGTCTTCCCGCTACGTAAAATATTCACCTCCCACTTTCATTAGTAATGTCTACAAGTTCATAAATTGTATAGTAATTAGCTAAAACCTTATATGGCGAATTACGCAGTAATAGTGTTCGTACGAGGAACAATTGTGGATATATGTGAATGATGAATGTGAATAAAAAAATAGTTGCTGATATCACCTTTAAAAAGTTCTTTGTATATAAATGTACAAAGCAAAAAACTATCCATATAATTTAATAAAAACATTATTTTATAATTATTAAGCAATCACTTGCGCCACCAACATGAGAAATAGTAAAGGTTTATCGTGATAAAGAATACTTTACGAGGCTTTATACGTACGTACGTTGATTATTTATCTTCAGAACAATCATTATTCCTACAACGTAAGGATTTCTCGCGATACTATTGATATTCGACTTCGATACGGGATTATTTGTGATTCTAGATGCGTGACATAAATTGTTTCGTTGTCCGTCTACGACAGGATGAAACAATTACCTTTTCCCTGAATCGGAACAAGTTTTGATATTATATATAGATATAGATTTGAAAGTACCTTTATGTCATCATAATTAATAAGAAAAACGAAGTTATCAAATCAATATTTTTTATATTAATTTCAATTCCATTGAAGCCGATAAAGCACAATTTACTAAGAATCTATTTCAATTTCAATATAACGACGAGTCGACATTCGTAACAATAGATAGTAACAAACCCTATTGATATTCTCCGCTTATTAGACATTTGATAAAAAATTCGATATATATGAAACACGTCTATGAACGAAATCAATCAAAAGTATTTTTATTGCCTCGTTGAAGTTGCGTAGGCAGGTTGCTTGGTAGGTACATAAAAACCAAATGTTTCATATGAATTTGCACCGGCTATTTTAAATTGTACAAAAATATTGACAAGATATTTATTGTGTCCTTCATAATATAAAGTTGAGATCGTGTAGATAGACGACTAACGTGCAAATGACGGCATCATAAGTGCATCATAATTGCGCATCATATAACCATATACCTCCGTTTCCTTGTAAGCTATGGTTATTTACAAAAGTACATTTGCTTTAAATAATACACATTCAATTTTAGTTTTTTACTAATTATTGTAACTGCATGCGTATTAGGTAACATATAATGTTTTTTATTTTTATTTAAATTAAAATTAGCTATTTTGATAGGAATTTAAGTCTAACCTAATTTACTTTATTACACAGACTATAAACACTTCGTTGGGAAAGGCTTAGATTAATATAGATAACTATGACTTCCGTATGTCAAAATTCAATCAAGCACCAAGTCATAACTCTAACATTAAGGTAATTGTTATTTTTAATCTTGCCTTCAATCTTTATTATGTCGAAAACAGACTTGTCGTTTTATTTACTACGAGAATAAAAAAATCTTTTTTGAAAACACAAAAAGAACTTCAAGTCACTCCGAATTTATAATTACAAATTAAAACCCTTGAAGTTTCCAGTGGTCTCTTCAATGTGAATATTAAAGTGCTTTGATTTAAATTTTAAGACAATATAATATGTATGTGATGCGCATTAAGAAACAACACACGTAGAACCCTCCAGGAGTAAGGCACTCAAGCATAAAGCTCGTACTTTGAACTAAACGAAGTATTATAATTATGCCTTTGTGAACTATGTTCGCTATACAATAATGAAGAAAAATCTATTCAAGTGTTTAAGCAGATATTAAAAACAAGACTACTAAACGGTACTTGAAAAATGAAAAGCAATTTTTTCTTGTCTTGTTTAAATACAGTAAATGTTGTACGTGTAAAAAAACGGATGCAATTAATAGAAAGATGTCCAATTTCTACTCGTTTTGCCAAAGATTAGTCATTAGTTCGTTGATTTTCTAACCGGTTCTTATCCGTCAATGTTTTATCACTAAATTAAAATAACCGATACAAAAACTTTAAATTACTAAAGGAAAATAAATACCTTTTAAATAGTTTGTAATGCATCCTCAATAACACATCACTACACACAAAAAATAAAACACAATTCACAATTTTAAATTTTTTAAACACACACGACACGACCGCCCGCCAAACCAGTTAAATGACTTCTGAATCAACCTTGCCGAGTTGCGTGGGAAAGAGATGGAAAAAACAGGTATGCGCGGACGCATCAGGTGGGATCCGACAGGTAAAACATACCCCTAGGGTTTTTTTACGGTTAATTTTATCTTTCTATAATGCCTTTGTTCGGGAATTATTAATAATTATTCCATGCTACTTCCGTTACTAGGAATACTGAGAAATCATGTAAATTTAAATTTCTACGTATTAATAGAAATATATTTAAATTTGTTGCCGCTTATTCAATGTTAGTTTTGGTTTAATATATGTAAAATTCATGATCATATATGTATTAGCTGATGTGACTGCATTAGTATAGTAAAATTTGTTTTCATTTCTATAGGTTAATAGTTTTCAAGTTCCAAAACATAAACATATATTAAAATCTATGATATTGGGCCCTTACATTTGAAATAAGAGTTTAGTCATACTGGCCACTATGACCTGAAATATCTCTTCTTTGGCCAGATGATTACGGCTGATGTCTATTGTCAGCAAACCAAATAAATTCAACTCTGATTGGGCAGTCGAAACCGCCTTCAAAGATTAAATTGATTCCCGTCCGATTTTTTGGTTAAGGGATCAATGAACTACCTATAAGATTATCGAATTTGCTTAAATACTAATAGTACAAACTTTGATTAGTTAAAGATAATAATTATATTTAAATAAATCTTGTCCCTCCCATAAAACACCAATTTCATATGTAATTATCCCAACATTAACCCAATTTGGAATAAATACCTATGTCATAAAATTTTCAGTTTTCCGTCGTAAAGTTGCATAAATATACGCCTACACGTATCGTAGCACGGCACTGGGCACATATCAGGCTACACCACAAGACAACACAAACTTATTAGAATATATAATATTAAAAAGTAATTATATAAAGGTTTTAAATGGACAAATTTGACAGATTATATTCACAGATATTTTTTTCTTTATAGGCCCAGTAAGCAACAGCTTAAAATAGATAATTATATTAATTCAAGAGGCGTTCATTAAATAAACCGTTCACTAAGTATGTATTACGCAGATAACCTGCAATTTATCCCCCCATCCCCTCCTAACAATTGTAAAGATGGAAATAAACAGGCTTTATAATTAATAAACCATAGATCTATCGAAAATTTATTTATTGCCTATGAGACAATCTCGATGGACGACTTGGCTGTTAATAAAATGTTAACAAGGAATTAACGAATTCAAAACCAAGTGAAACAAAAGAGCACGTCATAAATATGGTCGTAGTCTAACAGCTGTATAACTGTATTTTTCTTTAGTGTGACGCAGATGTAGCCATAATTTTATATAGCACGAGAATAATGTAATACAAGTATGGAATCACACGATTGATCCAGTGTCTGTTGAATGATCCAGGCGTGGTTTTTATTTTTGAATTTCGAATGTTAAATGTATTTTTGTATGATAATGAAACCTAAAAGATCGTACGCTTATAAGTTAAATATATCATGAAAGTCATACCAAACCTATGGTAATTGCAAACATTTTTGTATATCATAGTGCTATATCAAAATTCATAGATCATAGGACCGTGATTTGAAGTGCTTTGGTTGAGTTTCGTGGTCATACGAAAATTGACCATTGGTTTAAAATGCTCTTCATTTTTTTTCATTGTTATTTCGCCAAATGAACTTCTGCCTTGATTTATGCTTTAAGACACACACATGGGAGATATAGTTACAAACATAAACACTCACCGATTTTCTCCAGGCGTCAACTTATCCTGTACAGTGGTTCTATTCACCGATTCACCCAAAAGTTTTTCACACCTGCCGTTACTCAAATGCTCTCTGACCACATTCAACGCGTCACTTAACACTACACTATCACATTTATCACTTAAATCCTTCTCATTCTCCTCTTTCTCCTGGATCCCGTTGGCTATGACCGGCGCTGGCTTCGCTTGGAGCGGTTTTGGCTGTGATTTTGGTGATGATATTACTGGTTTACTTTCTATAGCCCCGTTCTCGTTAATAGAAGTTACGTACACTGATGAGTTGGCAATGTACCCGTTCAGTTCTTTGCTCTCGGATTGGGAACGCTTTTTTCGGTTCAACTGAAAATAATGTACAGCATTATTACTCAGTACAGTGGTGATTATTATTATCTAAAAGACTAGCGAATCCGCCAGACGTTGTCCTGACCACGCGTGTTACATACAAAAATATATCTAAATAAATCATTCTCGACTTCACTTGAACACAAAAAAAAATATCAAAATCTGTCCAACCCTTAAGAAGTTTAATTACAAACAAATGCACAGAAGATTTATATATATATATATATATACCAGATGTTTATTTTCTGTAAAGATGAATAACCTTTATATCGACTGCAGCGTTATCTGCCGGCCTGATTTGTTAACCTAAACCATCCAAGGCACCACCCAAACGCATAGAAAATTCATTTAAATCGGCCCAGCCGTTTAAGACGTTCAGTAGCATACACACGTACAGTAGAATTATAAATATAAATAAAGATATTTCTTTAGGCAGACTGTTAAAGTACGGAATGTCATCATGTCGACTTGTTACAGCTCATAATGATGGGCAAAATTCAAAGCATGAGACGAGCTGGTAGAAAGAAGAAAGTGTTGTTGCGTAACGTACGGGAGTGGACCGGCATCATAGCCACCGAAGAGGAGTTAGTCTAGCGCAGACAGCAGAACACAATATTCCATGTGTAGAAAGAGACTTTTAACATATTTGATTGATCCTTTGTGATCACTCCATATAAGTTTTTGGTATTACGAAAATAATAATTAATGAAACAATAATATATTATATATATATATATATATATATATATATATATAATTATATACAATAGACCAACAGAATGAGGGAACTAATATTACCACTAGAGTTACGTAAATATTGTAGCTTTCACCGGCCATTGGGGTATTGCAATTTTATGCATTATACATTATATTATATATAGTAGGATGACCGCGTGCTCTTATTTCCTCCTACTGCTGATATCTGTGATGAAAGATGTCATGTGCAACATGGTGTAATGGTTGCAGCTCCTTACAAACATATTGTAAATCAAAAAAAAGAGGGGCGGAAAGTTTATTGGAAGTTCTTCTGGTCCGTTCTACGCCCTTGATTTGAGAATAGGCAGTACTTAATATAAAATGAGAAGCATTTAATATTTATTTCTTTATAGACGTATATAAGTGTACATTGTGTTACTTTAATGAATAACTAATTTTAAATTTGAATTTATTTATATTACAGAGATTTTAATCTTACTAATCTTACAGAGCCTTAAGTTACATAAATTATATTTATACAAATTTGTAGTTATATTGTGCTTTTTAACCAAATTATATATACAATCTTTTAAAACAATTATTCGCAAATTACACGGTATTTGTCGAGCGTGGGAAACGTGCAATGTGACAAGTAAAGTGTTTCTTATATAGTTATTTATTTGGCTACAATTAAATATCTATATAAGAAACACCCACTCTAGCCTGCGCTGGCCGCTTGGTGCAGATTTTTTTCTATTGACTATTATTATTATACTCCTTATATTTCTTATAAATTAAATTCGATAATTAATGTGGTGCAATCCTTATCGTTATGTTTACATTTAGCCTTAGCAAGTCATAATAGCATACATAAAAAAGATTAGAATAGAAAATCAATTTTGTCGTGGGCAGCTTCAAATATACCTTTAGGGGCAGGTATTTTAAAATCGCTGAATAATATGTATGTAATCTCCAGAAAAATTCTACACGTTATTAATATTAATGCAAAATATCTTGCATCAGTTACTAAGTTGCAACGAGAGGCAAATTCTTTTAATTGCGCGACTGGCGTCCTTATTTAATTTAATTAGCATTAAAAACGCAACTAATGATCACCGTTGATGTATAATTGTATTTAAAATAAGACTTATTGCTTCGCGTGCTTCAAGGCTGGTCTTCCAAATTTTCGCTTTTGATGTGGAATATATTTGCCATACTGAAATATGGGAATCGATAAATTGATTGAACCCACTTGAGAACTTCGACGACAGAGTAACAAAAAACTAAAGTGGAAACAGCTAATTTAGAATGAATATTTGTTGACATAAATTGTTCGTAATTTAGAGGTTGAAGTCATTATTTAATCTACATCGAAGTTAGACAATAGGTTTTACTGGTTTCATCACTTCACTAATTTATTGGGATTGTTTTTCAAATGAAAACGTAGACAGACAAAACGATTTATTTACGATAAATTTCTGATTACTGTTAAGCAAAATAGATAGCTAGTGAAGTGTGGAATCGACTCCTGAATACAAACTCCAATTGTTTAAAGTCAGAATTTGAGTATATTCCCTCCCTCAAAAGCCGGGTATACGCACCCACTCAAATAGACGTACACGAGCGACGATGACAGCCTCTTTTGGATGTGTCGTTTGGCCGCCTATCAATTTAAAAAGCAAAAAAGCAAATAAAAATACCATCTACACACAGATCCAATAAGCTTTTTAACAGGAGATCAGGACTGTGGTGTCATCCAAAAGAAAAAGTTTGGCCATACATAAATGCTTTAAGTTAAAAAACATTCAAATGTTATGACTTCGCCCTAAATAGATTCTCGCTTATTGACCCATAGTTCATGCAATAACCCACTCTACTCACCTCTAATGAGAGTTTTGACATATCAACCGGTGTGATCCGTTTAAGAGCTGACAGCCTCTGTAGCCGCTGCCTAGCCTGCTCCTCAACCGCAATAAGGAAAGCATCCTGGATTATGTTATGGCCGATATCTGATACTGAAACAGAAATTGCAACGATTTAACTTCGTCTTTAAATTAGCTATTTTCTATAATTTACAGTACATAGGATAAACCCGAAGGCTAGCTAAGCCAGTCTTAACTCAAGGGTAAATTTGTCAGTAGCGACGGTTATAAAACATTTATTTATTCCACTACATTTTTCTATTTTAACAGTTACTACTTGGCTGCATATAACACAACGTGGAGATGGCACAAAACGTCTAAACTATAGCGCTATACGTTTCATTACGATTGGCCAACAGTATCACTAGTCTAAACCAAGCCATACGTTCGTCTTTTGTTTTACATTCTCACCCTGGCCTGTCTGAACTAAATCCGCCAATGTTTCTTTTAACTAGTATATGAATCATTCCCAGCTGCGAAAGACGTTACAACACCGAACTATTATCATTCAGGCTGTGTCAAATTCCTTGATTTGCAATCATTTACTTATTGTAGAATAAACCCTATTTAATTTACAATACACGCACTAATTGAATGGTACTGCAAAAGTATTTATTCTTAAAGTATTTATAAAGCATGCGATAATGATGCTTATGTGAACTGAATTCTGCTCAAAATTGTATGTGCATTGTCGACAATGGGTTTGACGCCTTCATATGAATACGTAATGATGGTGTGCAGTTTATACCAGAACCATCTTCAGTTATATGTATCTTATTTAAACCATAAATTTAACATTATCTAACGATATAATAATTTTCATATGCTATTACAAAAAAACTTCTGAACTGAAACATAATCATTTGCCAATCTAATACGCAAGCATAATATGATCAGCCTCGGGTGCCTGACACACACCGACTTTTGGTTCTAAGGCAAGCAAGCTAAAGCAAGGTTTCTTCACGACGTTCGCGGTTCGACGGACGCACATAGAAAGAATAGTTTATGTTTATTTTGTATATTATATGTTTTACCAGACCGAATAGGTTAAGCTGAATTGTTTCGTTACCAAATATTATTTTTCTGTATAGGCTGCTAGTATTAAGCAAAATACGTCGATTTGTTACGTTTACAAAAAAACAAACATGAAAATAATAAAATAAAAAAGAAAAAATAGCTAGAGCTTATAGAAGATTGAGATGGCAATGGTCAACCTATAGTAGATAGTACTCTATTATGAATCTTAGGAAAAAAAGATACTTTATTTATTTATTTATATTTTGTTTTTGTATATAATTTAAAGTGTGTATATTTTGTAATAAAGAATGCTTCAAAGAGTAGGTTAATGTGGCTTAGTTAATCTTTACTAATATAATAAATTTGAACTGAAAAAATTATATGCTTTTCTTAGTATATCTGTTTTATCTTGAATTAGAAAAATCTCATTATTTCAACATTGCGATGGCTCAAAGCATGTGAGCAACTGTTTGTTGGTAAACTGTCTCCTACATTCCAAGGAACGGTACACAATTACAAAAAAGTAAAAGGTACGTCTCGTGTCTTGTCTACTTCATATGCGCAAGCGACGATCTTCATCCGCCGTACAAACAACAAACTAAGTTTAGAATACCTTCTAAGGTTTCATAGGCAAATCTATGAGCTTGGACCTTCAAAAACTTTGACCAGGTTTCTTTAAGCACATTACGAGTCGTAGAAAATACCTATAGCTATAATAATAAGCTAACGATACACAAACATAGAAATAATTTTCTAAAACAGTTAGATACAGTATACTGAAAAATCTGATTGTAAAATATATTTGTATATTAATTTTTTTAGGTATAATATGAAACATAAACAGACCTAAAAACGAGATTAAATAGTTTAAAAACTCGTATAATCCCATGTAATTAGAATAATTTCACAGATTATATCTCTACGGTTACCCTCGTAACATTTTTGGTTCCACAGACTAAAAAAATATATCTGTGATGATACATTTTGTGACGCGTATGATAAGCGGCTTTTCTGCTCGGGATTAGGAGGCGTTGTAAATGAGCTGGGGTAGCCTAATGCTTATTTAGAGCGTGGATTATTTCCATCCAAAGTTTAATGAAACAGATAAAATTTACCAAATCGAATCAATTTTTATTTTCATATCACCTCAACGTCCGCTGTTCCACAACTGAACGTTTTGTGAGTTCTTGCCGCGCACCACTACTATGTCCACCATCTGCCCACTAAATTATTTCCGATCCAATTCGACTTAGAAAAGAGCGTACCAATTCGATTGGGAACCTTCTGACAATGTTAGTGTCCATGGGCAGATGAATCAAATAAGCGACGCCGGCGAACAACTGTAACGAAAGTCGTTGTGAAGTCATTAACTTAGAGGCCCGAAATACTACTTATGGGTCATTAATGTACATAATATTAAAATCAATATCAGTGGCAAGATCGCTTTATGCTACGTGTATAGCAAGGAATCTTTGTTACATCAAAGATTTTCTATATTTACAGTCGAATTAATGTTTTATTCGTAGATGGATTTCAAATAATAAAATATGTATTTATAATATGTCTGAGTTTAACAATGTGCCGCCCACGGAAAGGCGGAATGCGGTGAGGTATGAACGTCGTGAGGAGAAAGGACGTTATTAATAGTTTAAAAACGTAAAACTAGATATATTGTCGACTGATTCCTAAAAAACTGGTGAGTCTGGCAAAGTGTCCACGTGGTATGAGCGATGTCACTACATAAGATGATCTGTTAATCCTGGTTTTATAAAAAAATATACGAATTATTTATTTTTAAGTCTGCGATAATAATAAGCGTAATAAGCACGTAGAGATTTACGACATATTTTACAATAACATATAGTGAACAATTCAAAGATTTCAATATTTTCAAATAAACTTCAAAAAAGTTTATATAATTGAAATAACAATTATTATCCATTCCGTTTTCCACTCAAGAGTAACTGATGTATTATCCAGGTACAATTTGCACCAGAACAAATTTGCTTAAATCTGTGTTATTTTCGTCTACATTCAGAGAAACGCGGAGAAAATTGGTCGCGATTCCATATGCATGCATGGTACATTTTTCAAAGCACAACATTACTCAGAGTCGATAGTTAAGGGTAAAGCATACTTAAGGTACTACGTGTACCGCTCTTTAATTAATAATTAAATGGACAACTCTGACGGACGCTTTATCCTTAATCGTGGTATAGAATTAATTAAGGTAAATATAAATAAATCGATTTATTTATATATGTACATATTTTAAAATTACTATATACAGCTTTAGCTTTAATTAAAACTATAATACTTCAGAAACTTATTAAGATTATTAAACACGAAATCAGCCTAAAATGTACGTATTCTATAGTATATAATATGTACGTAAGTTATAAAACAATTCCGGGTTTTACAATTTGCCGATCGCCAATAATCCAAGAGTTCGAAGTACGTGCTCATTTTCTGTGCACTACATTAATGATACAATAAATTCCAACGCATCAAACAATCGTTGTTGAACCAACTTTTACGTGGTAAATTGCAAACAATGGCTGCTCCGCAATCATGACTGTATGCCAAGTATGATAGTTCAGTAACGCAAACGCTAATTAAACCATTGTTTTAAGTTTGAAACAAGCCCCAATATTTACAAAAAATATTTCACAGTGATAAATAATATATGCTTCTAATGCTCCAAGGTAAGCTTAATAAGGTAAATTATATATAAATCTCTGGAATTGAACTATATATGTACGCTGTATTATTGACATTTCTATGTAGTTTGATGTCTGTCTCCTTACCATGTATTTTTAATGGTAAAAATAGTATGCCCCAGTTGTCTGATTCAGTTAAGTTCAGTTCAGTCAAACGTTTTTGGGTCGCTTAAGTTTTATAATCAATCTTAAGTTATCGCTAAATGTACGGAATAAATTGTATCATTACATGAAGCCTGTGCTCGACTCTTGCGACTCTGAACTAAATTGTCTATTGTATTTTGACTAGTTATATAGAAGCAGACACGAACGCTGGTTGATTGAGGGTTTATTCGAGTATTAAATTACGTATTTTCAATCGACTCCATATAAGTCTGTCTTCAAAAGTGTACCAGCCTCACATAACACACGCGACTACGGATGTCAGTAACGGTACAGTGTCTATGTTACACTAGAACAAAATTGACCAATTAGTCCGTCGAAATACACCTAACTGTAAAGCTCAATTTTACGTTCTAGACTAGGATTCCAATATTATACGCATCACGTTATCTCGAGACGTGGTTACATACGTTTGAATCAGTGACGAAACATACTTAATTGAGAATGACACGTGAACTGTATCATAAGACACTTTAGCTACGGTAGTTCGCGTTTTTTTAAACAACAAATTTTAATTCTATACTATATTTAAAAGCTACGTAACGTAGAAGGAGCAAGGATTCTTCGTACATCCTTCTAGTATTACCAGCTAAATAACTCGATCTTTGAAGCCAGTTAAACGTGTTTAAATATAAAGATTCTTATTATATTGTGACGTCTGTCTGTTCTGTGTTTAAACATCCTACCTATTTAATATAAGCGACAGTTTTCCTTATCTATTTAATATCCTATTAATAAGTAATTTGTGAGACAATCTAGTAATTAACTAGCACTTTCAAGTAACAGATAGCTACTTATAATTCAATTAAGTGAAAGTTCCATTAACCTTATGACCACATCATCAGTGTTACACGGAAGTTATGAATTTCACTTTAACTTTGAGTTTTTAGTAGCGTTTTCTGCTTAAAATTACAGTTAAGGCTTAAGAAATTGCAGCAGTTAAGGCCAAAGCCGCGAGGTCACTCACCTCAAGAAACTGGTCACAAAAGCATCACAGAACTAACACATTTTACTATAATCACATTCACATCCAGCGTATGGTTTTAGTCAAAACATGAGTAATTGTTTTACAATAATATTGTTCACTTGAAACACCGGTAAATACTAAATAGCCGAGCGACGATGACTCGACCGTCGACAAATTTTCTATCTCTGTCTCACCATGGACTGCTATATAATGTGCTGCCATATTCAAAAGTAATATCCACTCATATTGTTTAAATAAATGAATTTACAACTATCAAATTATAATATTTGACAGATTTGTCCATTTGACTATATAATATAACACAATCAAAAATGTATTTAGTCAAAGTTTAAATTTCTAGTCAGATTAGGAAAATTGCTTGTTAAGATTAATTTTCTGCCAGGAATCTTATCCGAATCGAATACGATTATCATATTATATAGACATACTCGTGGAGAGCA